>NW_027466183.1:127500-356669 GCF_046127955.1 Nelusetta ayraudi
TCTTATTTATGATTTGAGTGCAAGAGTGTGAAGACAAATTTAAAATGAGGGCAAAATATGAAAGTGTCTCGATCCTGCTGCCCAGAAGGACGTTTCAAAAAGCATTGTTACTTTAAATTGTTTCAAATCCATTGTGATTTCACACATCACTTCACTTTGATTGAAACTTTAGGATAAAGCTTAAAGTTCTAAAGATGTGCCCAGAAACAAAACAAATTATCAAATCAATTAAACACTTAGTTTTTAAGTTTTTTCCATGCATATGTTAAGCAGTATTTGGTTAAGTTTCAAATATCATTTAAAAAAAAAAAAAAAAGTAAGCAGCATTCTCTGCTCTAACTTTAGTCTTTGAATTATGTTAAAGGAGGGGCTCCAAGTTGTCATACACACCTTGCTTAAGGTCCACCTAAGATATTCCTATCACATAAATGGATAAAATGTTAAAATTCCCAATTAAGTAAAACACATTATTAAACATCTCAGAATTTGGCTTCCAGGCACTTCCAATCAGTGACTCCATTTCAAGAGTCCAATAAAATAGATGTACAAACGTCCTTCTGGCTATGGACCTTTGGCGACTGTGTTTATTTCGTTTTTTTTTTTAAGAATATCAATAAGAAATAAACATATCAAACAAATAAAAGTGTTAGCGAAAGAGCAGCTGAACATTGGAACGTCTCAACAACGCCCCGGAACATAGGGACACTGGAACATCCCAACTCCAGAACAGGGGGTCATCTGAACACCTGAACCATTTAAAGCAGCGCTAGGTAACTTGGACTCATTACTGCTCCCTGCTGGTTGAGAACTGCAAATACTCTTTGCCGGTGTCATAAAGAGGAAAATACCAGTCCTTTATGGAGCTATTTTTCTTTCTTTATTATTCAATCAAAAAAAAATGTTGCTTCAATCAAAAAATATGTTTTAATAAAAAAAAAAAAAACCTTTCCAATCAAAGAAAAAAAGTGTTTGAATTCAAAAATATAAGTTGAGACTAAAAAAAAAAAAAAAATGCATTTGAACAACTGTTTTTCTTTGATTGAAAAGGGAGTTTTTGACTGAAGTGATGCTGATTTGTGTTTGAGCCGTATTATGGGTAGGACATTTGAGTCTTTACAATTCAATCAAAAAAAAAAAAAATCAGTTCAATCAAAAAAAATCAATCAATAAATAAAAAAAAAATCAGTTCAATCAAAAAAAAACTTTCTCAATCATAGAACAAAGTTTTTGAATGAAAAAAAAAAACAAAAAACATTCACGTTTGTTTGTTTTTTTCATTGAAAACGTTTTTTCGATTTGAAGTGATTTATTTTCTTTGAATGAAGTGAAAAAAGTTTTGAAGTCACTACTGCTCCACATCCATGCTGCTGCTCGCTGGCTGACTGGCCGTGACTTGATTGTTAGAAAGACGTGGTCGGTGCAGACAGTCTTGTCACTCAAACAGATCTGACCAATGGGGAAGCGCCCGCCCACTGCGGGATGTTTGTGTCAAAATGACTTCAAAAAATTTTCCAATAAATTAAATAATAAAGAAACAAAAATAACTCCATAGTCGCGGCCTATATCAAGTACTGACGCAAATGTTTTCGATCACGTTCCATCAGCGTTCGATAATTGTTCATTGTCCTCTGGCTTTTTCGCTTGCGGCTCGCGCACAAAATGGACCAGACGCTGAAACGATCGCTGCACGGTGGGAACTGGCAGAGGAGGTGCAAGCCGCTTCAAGTCTGGCGTGAAAGACGAGAATCGTTCCGCGGCAATACGCAGAACGATTCTACAGCCAAAAGTGACCAACAACTAAGAACACTGGCCACCGCCGGACTCTTGAATTCTGTAGCACTTCATCTATGCGATCTCAGCGCGATGACGTCAGCAGACACGCAGTCGCCCAGCTGGAGCGATCGTATGGTTTAGGAAAAACACCAATATGAAATGCAAAACAGACATTGACAATAATGTCGTAGCAAACGTTCAACACTTTTATTACTTCGTCTTTCATCGAGGTTAATTATTGGGTTCCATTCCGTCATTTTACAGTCTTGTGTATTTGTAATAGTAGTATGTAAGACCGCCTCTAAATAAACGTGTGACGTTGCCGTAAAGTGGTTCGTCCGGCGTGTCGGGTCGCGCTTGAAAGTTACGCAGTGCAGTTACAGCCGGCACCCCCCTCCTCTCCTCTCGCTGCCGAGGCAGCACCATTGATCCTATTAATCGTTTATCTACTGCTTTACTGAGTTTGGAATCATAATTTTAAGGTCGAAAAGTTACCTAAAGCCGCTTCACTATGATTTGATTCATAGTAAATCAGGTGAACCATTACATCCAACCTGGCCTTTCAGTTTCCTGATCAGCCTCTTTCTCCTCAGCAGCCTGCTCTCCAGCCGGACAGGTCCTTCATACTTGGCGTCACGCCACGAGGAACCTTCCGATTGCGCAGCTGGTTTCTCGCCCAGGTCTAAGAGTTGAAAAAGCTAAGTTTATGGCTCTATGAAAAGCTCTCAAGATGTGAAAAAAAAAAATAAAATAAACACACACTTTGTTAAATAAATTACCTTGACAGTTCTCTCTGTTAGTCCAGAAGCCACAGCTGCTTCTCCTATAAGTTCACACCTCTTTGAGGTCATCCCCTTCTGGAAAAAGGAGTGAGAAGGGCGGTGGTCTCTGGTGGGAATCTTTGTGACATCTGTGACATAAAAATCAAATAATTGCGACCAAAGGTCACTGTTTAGTATGAAAACCTCCAGATCTTGTCCGTCCTTCCTCGTGATGTCAGCGTGATGTCAGAACCGGTCTTATGTCCATATATAGAGGACTTGTGTGGTGAATTCTTCTGGTGGATTCAGGTGATGTAGATGTTGAAGGAGTCTTCACTGACACAGACTTAGTTGGATAAAAAATGGTTTATTTCAAAGAAGTCAAGAGTCAGACAGGCACCATGGAAAGCCTGGGGATGTCTCTGGGCCAGATGTGAGCAACTCCGATGATGCTTTGTTCCCATCACCTTTTATACCTCCCAGCAACCAGGGAGGAAGATGCTAGAAGTGGGGGAGAATGTATACATTCCATAGTTGCACCCCCAATGACCATCTGGTTTCAATTTGGTGGACGTTGGCAACCACAAGACCATATATGGACCCTGACGTCCTTAGGGAAGGAGTGCAGCAGCGGGTTCACTGCTGAGTTCACATCAGGCCATACACATAAGAACACATGAGGTCATATGCATAGATTCAGATACTACACTTGATATATGGATTCATCATGACATCAGAGAGATGTCACAAAACAAAGCATTACCAAGTCGGACCAGAACGCTTGATAGCTCCATATACGGAACCAGATAAAATAACGTGAGCTTTCACCTTTACAACAGAAGGTAAACTCACTTACCTTTGAATCGAAAGACGCTGTGATGAACAGCCGGTTTGCTATCTCAAATGCGTTTTTATCTCAAATGCGTTTTATCTCAAATATCAATATTTGGATTGCGTGGGAAGGACTTGCTGCTCTCTGTAGCTGGCTGCTGTCGTAGAGACGTAACTTCCATCCGAGGAAAGAACAAACTTCCGGCCCACCCGGAGCTTTTTAATAATGGTTATTAATAATAAATAAACGCTATGGCCCAGATTACATTATCACTAACATCAAATAATTAGTCATTACACACGATGGCAATCAGGTTCTGTCATTTTGTTTGGCATAAAATAAATAACACATGAATTTAAAAAATCAATAATTGAATAGGTACATACAAAAGCACATGAATTCATTGGGGGAAAATACAATAAAAATATGTGATAAGAAATAACGCTGTAAATGTTATAAAAAAAAAAATGCATACAAATGCCAAAAACCACCACAGTAGTTCATGGTTACGTGACCTTAGCCCACGTTGCCATGGCAACTTCACCCCCCTCCGTTCCAAAGGCCCGTCCCCGTGTGAAAGAGGTGGGCATGGTGGCGGACAGAACAGCCAATGGAGGAGCCTTCCCATTTTGTGGGGATTCTGGAGTAATTCCAGTGACCCAGGTAAGCAGGGTTGCAGAAATTGTACAATTACACCCCATAACATGGGGCGATCTTTATGCAACTCCTTCCCATTCTATGAGGTGATTCAAGGTAGATCGGGTGACCAAAAACACTAACCCTAATGGCCCTAAGGAGGCTGTGTGGAAGGAAGGCCATGGAGGACATGCTGTCTCCTAGGTATAGGGGCGAAAGACTAAACACACCACCTAGGACCAAAAAAAGACTTTAATGAAAAAAGTACAACTTATATTTAGCGGATCTTTTCCTGGTTGCAATTGCAGGACTGGTGCAGGACAGATGTCATATCGCTCTCGTGGGTGATGGCGCGATTATAAGAGACTCTGCATGAAGAACACCTTCCCCAAGCTTAGGGTTGTGCGTCCATCTACCCTTGAAACTCCAACTCTTTACATGTTGTTACGAACCACTTAGTCTAGGGGGAAATGGTTAGTAACAAAATTGGGACCACCAAACTAGTTCCACGAGCAGGTTTCAAAATTAAGATGTTTTTAATGATTTAACAAAAAATAATCACAACAAACAACAACAGACGAAGGGCAGCGGGTGGCGCCAAATCAATAACTTAATATAAACAAATTATACCTATTGAGACCGACACAACCGTCCCGAAAAAGGGACGCCACCCATAAACCTAAACAGAAAAGGCTACAGAAAACAAGGGCACTCTAAATCCCAAAGAAAACCCAAAAACTAAACCTAGAGCCCAATCATTCCAACAAACAAATACATAAACACGAGTGTCAAAACAGGGTAAGGGTACGAGTGCCACCTAGCACAAAACACAGGAGTCACATACGGTAAGGGCACGAGTGCTGCACGTAAAATCAAACAGGGCACGAGTGCTGCACGTAGAAACAATGTTCTGTGCTAGGAATCAAACCTGCTTCTAACTAGAGATACATTTCACTTCCGATACCGATATCTGAAGTTTAGTACCGGCCGATACCGATCCGATACCGACACAGAAAAACAGCATTGACTCACCTGACAAATTATGTCTTGTTGTTTAGAAAAAACTGTATTTTTGTGCAAGGCAATGTCAGACTTTCCTCATTTTCTAAAAACAAATAAAATGATCCAGATGTACTGAAAAACTTATTTAATACTGTGTACCAGTACAGTAATTCAAAATAAACAAATAGCTTCACTAGCTTTGTCAAAGTCAAAGTCAAAGTCAAAAAAAATAAATCTCCCTGTTCAGTCAGTGCAATTACATTTTTGAGTATAACACAAAATGTAAAATGAAAGAGAAGCTGAAACTGGAAAAAAAAAAAGAAAACTATAACTAAACTATTTTGGTCAAACAACATGAAAAAGGAACAAACCCTCTTTAAAATGGTTCAGTCAGTGCAATTAGGAATTCAAAGTGCAATGTAAAATAAATAGTAAAGGAGCAGAAATTGAGAAACAAAACAATAGCTTCATTAGCTACAACAATGTAGTGCAATTGTGCAAACAGAACTTTAATACCCATTATAAAACCAGCTGAATAACAGAATAGCTTCAATAGCTTGGTAAAAAAAAAGAAAAAAGAAAAGAAAAGTCAGAGGTAACGTGTTTTTTCTCCCTCATGCAACGGCATCACTCACAGCGGGCTGTGAGATTAGTCCCTCATTGACTACAAGCTGCATTGTATGTGCGACGCAGCCCACACTACGCACTCCCATGTTGTCCATCGCCTTTCTCATGTTGCTGGCATTGTCCCTCAGAATCACATGCACTTTGCTCAACGGAATTTGCCACTTGTCAAACATATCCTTCAGGCTAGCGGCGATTGCCTCGCTTGTGTGTGACCCACAAAAGTTTGCTGCATTTAATATTGCACTGCGTGGAACGAAACTCTCATCCAGCCAGTGTGCTGTTAAACTCAAAAGTGACACGGGGGAAACGTCGGAGCTCCAGATATCGGTTGTAAAGCTACAGGTGGTGAAAAAAGAGAACAATTCTGGGGAAAACGGGACAGGTGGCAACCCTAAGCTAAAAAACAAAAGCCACCTCATCAGCTCGATGCTGAGATCAGCACAATCCTGCTGCGGTTCATGTGCAACAGCTCATGCATGTAGAAGAGATGATTGTGCAGTAAACTAAGACAGGTAGTTGCCACCTCAGGGGGAGAGTAATCAACGCGACTGCTGATGAGGACCCTGGGATCCAGAAAAAGAGATGAAGAGAGCTGCTTGAATTTGAGGACATCTTAGAAAAGGTAGTGTTTATACAACTAACTGCATCTGTCTCATCTGTCACCTAGAGTGAAAATGAGGATGCAGCCACCTCATCAGCTCGATGCTGAGATCAGCACCATCCTGCTGCGGTTCATGTGCAACAGCTCATGCATGTAGAAGAGATGATTGTGCAGTAAACTAAGACAGGTAGTTGCCACCTCAGGGGGAGAGTAATCAACGCGACTGCTGATGAGGACCCTGGGGTCCAGAAAAAGGAATGAAGAGAGCTGCTTGAATTTGAGGACATCTTAGAAAAGGTAGTGTCTATACAACTAACTGCATCCGTCTCATCTGTCACCTAGAGTGAGAATGAGGACGCAGCCACCTCATCAGATCGATGCTGAGATCAGCACCATCCTGCTGCGGTTCATGTGCAACAGCTCATGCATGTAGAAGAGATGATTGTGCAGTAAACTAAGACAGGTAGTTGCCACCTCAGGGGGAGAGTAATCAACGCGACTGCTGATGAGGACCCTGGGGTCCAGAAAAAGAGATGAAGAGAGCTGCTTGAATATGAGAAAACCTTAGAAGAGGGTAAGGTTTATACAACTAACTGCATCTGTCTCATCTGTCACCCCACTAATCACAAACAATGTGCTCTTCACCAGTGCCTCGGTAGAGCTGTCAAAGAATATTCGTATTGGAGGACAGCCACTATGATTCGACAAGTGTGGAATCATGACTGAAACATCCAAACCACAGCTGACATTTCGGCATATTACATCAGCAACTTCAACTTTGGCCACGCGCTGGTTTCTGAATAAAAAAATCCAAAGTGTTCTTGCAACTCTGTGGTCCAAGAGCACAACTCAGTGATGGACAGCGAGGAGGAAAAAAAAGGTAAAAGGCGACACAGATTTCTAAACACCATGAGAAATTTTTGGAACCCCCACCACTCTGGTGTGGCTGAACTCAAGCATGGAGGACATTCTTAGGCATGCCTCCAATGTTGCGGAGAGTGCCCTTGACCACTTCACCTAACCATAGCCACTAGTTGGATGTGTGCTCATGTCTCTCCACTGGTCTTGTCAAATTTTGACTGTTATTAAAGCTGCAGGGGAGGATAGATCAGGTTGGCTAACCCTAACACTCCCTAAACAACTTCCTGTCATCCGCAAACTAAATGTATCAATTCCCAGCAAGTTGCACTAAAATTGACAGAAAGACGGTTTTCTTTCTTTAGTCACTGTTCGCTCTGTGGAGGCTGTGGAGAATACCGTGGAGGACATATTGTCTCCTGTGCAGCCGCCCGAAGCCAGAACCCCAATACAAACCCGATGGACGACTATGCTGTGTTTTTCAAGACAGAGAAGTTTGTCTTGGTCCAGACACAAGGACATGGTCTAATAATGGTGACCGACTTCAACCAGTCCCAGATCCTTGAGGAGACGATGCTGATGCTGTATGGAACTCCATCCAAAAGGGCAACATATAACTTGGATGTCTTTGATTCTCAAAGTACCCCCTATGTTTATTTTTAAATAAAAGTCTTGAGAAAACCACAAAACGAATGTATGAGACTTTCTGGAGACCAACCCTGAACCCCAAACTCTAACCATAGCCTTCTGCTGCCAGTTAGGACACAATAACAGACAAAGACATCATGGGGCCAGATGAGCTCAAGGACAGAGTTCAGTTCATTGTCAACATAAACAAAATGAATGCCTCCACACCGCTAAACCAAGAGACACGCATGGCCCAGCCCAAATATAAAGTCAAACACCAATTAAAGACTGAACATTAAAAAATAATTCTCCACAAGGACTCAGCCTTGACGCGGCATGGAGGCTTACGTAAGTCAGTGGTGTGTCAGAAGACCAATCACAGAGTTACAACCAAAGATTAGGCTTAAGAGTTATGGGTGTTTTTTATGCCATATCTCGGGAACGGAAGGTTGTAGATAGACAGGGGTTGGACCAGCGTATTCAGCGTGGTCAAATTAGTGGATATAGGTGGTGCTTTGAAGTTGTTGGGAATTACCTTCATTGCGATATTTGCGGTTGAAGTTTCCTATTCATGTAAATGGAAATTGTTTCTAGGTCATGAAAAATGGCCAAGTCTTTTTTTTTTGGAAAAATGTTGTCATTACACAAAACACAACATAATTATTTCCAAAGTAAAAACACACACTTCTACACACACACACACACACACACACACACACACACACACACACACACACACACACATCTCATAAGTTAAGTTAATAAGATCACCTCTCAGGCTTAATCAGGTTGGACAACTCCATCATGACACCTTTGTGTCTGGTGCCTTTAAGTCAGACCTGGGCATTGTACGGCCCCCGGGCCACATACGGCCCTTTGGTTGACTCTGACCGGCCCGTGTAAGGTTAATTGGAAATTACAAAATAAACGTATTGTCTCATTTTACCTCATGCATGGACTAACGCTGCATTGCTTTTATTTTGAAGTTGTTTTTTATTCACGTACATAATCACGCGATACGTATAGCAACAAGTGGCGGGATTGGATGCTATCACAAGATGACCATAGCCCTCAAGAATGTCTGCTCGTGGTAAAAAAAGAAAGGTAGATGCCGAATGCAGGATTTTCAACAAAAATTGGACTTCTAAGTATATGTTCACTGAAGTCGGAGGTAAAGCCGTGTGTTTACTTTGTGGGGAGCAGATCGCCGTCCTTAAGGACTACAATTTGAGTTGGCATTATGAGACGAAACACGCAGAGAAATACAAAAACTTGAATGATGCTGAAAGGGCGCGGACATCGGAAGCTTTGCTAGCTAAGCTGCAAAAGCAGCAAGGCTTTTTTTTTACCAAGCTTCACACATCCAGGGATGCAGCAACCAAGACCAGCTTTGTGATATCCCACAAAATCGCTAAAAACAGTAAGCCATTCTCAGAGGGGGAGTTTGTCAAAGAGTGCTTGGTGGACTCTGCAGCACTAATATGCCCTGAAAAAAAAGGCGCATTTGAACAAGTCCCGCTGTCCAGGCGAACCGTGACGAGGAGGATCGAGGACATTGCGGGGAATCTGGAGCTTCAGCTGGACCGTGAAGTGGCAAGTTTTGACTTTTTCTCCTTGGCTTTGGACGAGAGCTGTGATATCCGCGACACAGCCCAACTACTCATATTTGTCCGGGGGATAACGGACTTCAAGATTACGGAGGAGCTGGCAGTCATGCGGTCGATGAAAGGGACGACAACAGGGAGCGATCTATTTATGGAGGTAAATGCGTGCATGGACACACTGGGACTGAAATGGGACAGACTGGCAGGTGTCACAGTGGACGGTTGTCCAAATCTTACAGGGAAAAATGTCGGACTTTTGAAACGTATGCAAGATAAAGTGACAGAAATCGATGCAGATCAGAAATTGATTTTTTTGCATTGTATTATACACCAACATGTGTTGTGTAGGTCCGTACTAAAAATTGACCATGTTATTGATGTTGTTGCTAAAACAGTAAACTTCATCAGGGCACGGGCATTGAATCAGAGACAGTTTGGCTCACTTTTGGAGGAGCATGAGACTGAGCAAAGAAACATCGGCTACCACATAGCTGTCAGATGGCTCAGCCTGGGCAAAGTGCTAAAAAGAGTTTGGGACCTGAAAGCAGAGATCCGAGAGTTTTGTGAGACGAAAGGCAAAGACATCCCAGAGCTCTCAGATGAGGACTGGATGGCAGATTTTGCATTTGCTGTTGACGTGACGGCACTGATGAACGACCTGAACACCAAACTGCAAGGCAAAGGCCTTTTTGTTCATGAAATGCACAGCCTGGTGAAGGCTTTCATGAGAAAGATTCAATTTCTTTCAAGCCAACTGGAGAGCAACACTCTCACTCACATGCAAACCCTGAAAGAAGTCACTCCATCAGCTGATCACCTCCGCAGGTACTCATCCATGTTAGGAGCATTGCATGGTGAGTTTTCAAGGCGATTTGCAGATCTCAGAAAAATCGAGGATGAAATGCACATGATTTCCTCTCCCTTTACCTGCAGTCTGGATAATGCACCCAGTGATGTTCAGCTGGAACTCATTGACCTGCAGTCGGATGCAGTACTGGCAGAGCACGTTAAGTCAGGATCTCTGCTTGATTTCTACTCTTCTCTTAAGGAGGAGAACTTTCCAAACATGAGGAGACATGCTCAGAAGATGTTGGTTCTCTTTGGCTCTACCTACATATGTGAACAAACATTTTCAATGATGAAGTTTACAAAATCCAGGTATAGATCCTCTCTCACTGATGATCATCTGTCAGCTGTGCTTCACATCTCCACCTCAGACATTCTACCTGACTTTGATGCACTCGTTAAAGCCCAGCAGAGACTAGATTTCTCTCACTGAACAAGAAAACATAACTTAAAAACACCAAATGAGGTGGTTAGATTACAAATGTAGGCATGTAAAGGCACCAACTAGCAGTGAACTGGGACACTTTTTCTGGAAGCCTTTTTCTCAAAATCACAGTTCAGTGATGTACAGTTCAGTTAGTTCAATATGATGCATCTTGCTTAATGTTTGGAGCACAAAGACAATATTGTGATGTCTGTAGAATGCTAAGAACCTCTTTCCAACAGTATTTGACAATAAAAATGTGTTTTGGAGTGAATGTGACTGAAAATGTTCACTAATATAAGTCACAAATGTTTAAAAAAGGTTTCACAAAAGTTCACATTTTGTTTACCATTGCTTTGGGAAATTTGATTGAATACATTTTTTGTAAGGCAACCTCACTTTTGCATTGCTTAATTATAACAGCCTACTCTTACCAGCTTGTCAAAACAATGCTATTAACTGCCTTTTTTATATATATAAAAAAATACAATTAATATTATGCAGAATTGAGTTCAGCCTTTTGGCCCGGCCCTTCTCAATATTTTCTGTTTCTCATGTGGCCCCATGGAAAAAATAATTGCCCACCCCTGCTTTAAGTGCTGGTTGACTGATGGGAGGTATGCATCCACACTATACAAAATCTAATTAATTGGAATAATTCATAAAATGTGTTAAAAATGAATTTTCAACTTTAGAAAATGTATACAATGTGAAAGTCATAAAATTGATTAAAACACACAAAAAATTCCAACTATTACAAATGTATAAGATGTGAAAAATTCAGAAAAATTATTAAAAGGACTATAACTCAACTCAACTCAACTCTATTGTCAAACATGGCATACATACTGGACATATGACATAAATGAAATTTCAGTCCTCTCAGACCCACGGTGCAATAGGCAAAAAGAAAACAAAAAGACAAGGCAGGGAACAACACTTGGTATAATAGTGTTGATTTGTTTTAAAAAGAAAAAGGAACTTATTACTATAAACAATCTAAAAAATGGGGAAAATTCATAAAATCTATTAAAAAGACAAATAAAACCAGGAAATCCAAAACAAACAAAATCTAAAGAAAAAATGATCAATTTATAAAATTTAGATGCTACCGCCGCCGCTGTGTGGATGTTGTTGTGGAGGGACAACATGGTGTGGGCAGGTGAAACACGGGAGGGACAAGGTGGGGATAAGGGCTGGGCATGGAGGGACGACAAGGAGTGGGCGGGTAACACACGGGAGGTACAAGGTGGTGTTCAGGCCTTGGACTGAAAGGCTCTATGTCCTCCAAAAAGCTTCCACTGTATGCTCCTCAAACGTCTTTGTATTGGCCAGACAACATAGAGGGTGGGTGTTACGGGTCCCAAAGTAAGAGTGGCTCGGGAGAGCCATGGCATATAAGGAGGCAGACCAGACCGTTGTTTGCTTAACACAAAGTCTTATTTGGAGACCCACACTCGGACAGGCGAAAAGTTTCAACTCAAAGAACCAAAAGGGGCTGTGGTGCCGGCCAAACAGAACAAAAGAGGGAAAACGGACAAGGCCAGCCCACATAGGACCGTAGGACCCCGTCCGAGTTCCGACTGCTTAATCTGTGATCAAAATAACTAAATCTACAACAAAGTTGAACAAAATCCGAAAACAGGACTACCGGTCAGCCACAACCCAAACTAAAACGAAAAACATATGAGTCCTAAGGACTCATAAGTGAAAAGATCACCTGTCAAGTGGGGAGAGGAAAAAACGGTTAAATTCAAAAATACAACTATCAAACGACCTGGACGCCTCCAGTGGTCGCGGCGTGCGTCCGACCAAGCGACGGGGTGAGTCTGAGCGTGAGGGCGAGTGAGTGAGAGAGCGAGCCCGCCCCTCTCTCGCTCCTTTCATAGTCTCCCCCAGCCGTCCTGAGCACTGATTGTACGCTGGTGCTCACCGGGACTGGGGAGGAGCAAACAGGGGGGAGGGGAGGTCGGGTTGCACGTAACAGTGGGTAAGGGGAGGGATAAGGTGAGGGTGGGAGCGAGGTGGGGGCAAAAAATACATTTGGGCTTTTCACATCAGTGACAACAACAGTCTCAACTCTTCCTGCCAAAAGCTCTGGTTACATCACCTTCTTGGCCAAAATCTCTTTCAGCACAGGGCATAGCTTGTTGATAAAAATGTAGATTTGGATGTTTTCATTGAGAATTTGTTATTGCTGAGCTTGTCCCCCGACGTCGCCATGGCGTACATGAGGGAAGGTGATGTGTGAAACATTGGGAGGGTTTCACACATGCCAACCGGTCAACAAAAACGTTGACTTGCTGGCAACTTACTGCTACAAAAAGCGATAAACTCCCTTTGACAAACGAGAGGGAAACAGTTTGAACGTAGAGTAGTAGTAGTAGTAGTAGTAGTAGTAGTAAAGTTCAGTAGCGATGGCACACAGAATTCCCCAACGATTCGAACGCACCGTCGGAACGTCTGGGCAGGATCTACAACTGCGTGAACCCCCACTGCCACTTGACAGGTTAGGGTTTTCTGGCTGTCAACTCATTGAGAGGGGTCAGGGGTGACATAATGACAGATTTGAAGAGCCCTGGTAGGCCTCTACAACATATCTGAAAGCCACCCAGGTGGCGCTCTTCTGGAGCAATCTCCTTCTCAGTTTGAGTTAGAAGACTTTCAAGCACATTGTTGGATCGTGCATGATGAGACCAACACAATGATACCCCATATGTCCCCTTTCATGATCCATTTCATGAAAGGGGACACAGTTCCTGTGTAAACAGGAAACAGGAAATAACGCCACAACAGGCACGCAAGTGCTCCAGGAAGGCTGCACATGAGGAGCTCCTGCATTTTTGAAGAAAAATCGCTGGTAAGTTATTAATTTTCACCATGCAAGCCTGTAGTTCATCACTCCACTTCACATACTATTAATAAAATACCTCAAACTACATGAGTGTTGACTGAGGCCCTTAATTTGAGGAAATTGATCAATTCAGACAGAAGCTCCATCACATATAACATTCCTCCGTTGAATGAATGAATGAATGGAAGTTTAGTACAAACTAATCAAATGTATTTATGACCACAGAGTGCACATTAATGACTGTTTACTCTGGAAAATTAAATGTTAGAGAAGCAAATTACAATCAAGCCAGTGAATAAACAATCATGTACCCACTACTCATGTGAACCACATGGAAAAATTATTGTGTCGGTCACTTCAGGCTTCGCAACTTGTCCGGGCTGAGAGCACCCTGTCTAGGGCAAGTACTGGCAGCAGCTCCTTCGCCCTCCCCCCACTGAGAAAGAGTCGCGGACAGAAGAGAGGTGTTTTGAACCAGACAGGAAAACGCAGTGGAGTCTGTTCATCGATGAGTGATGAGCATAATTTACGTGCACTCGTTTCGCAGACAGAAAAACCCGGTGGCAATACAGACAGGTTGTGGCAAATGAAAGACGGATGGGGGGGGGGAATGATGGGGAACGGAACCCCGGAAACAAGCTTCCCAAGTTCCCCTGCGCAGAGCTGCTTCAACAGAAGCCCAACTCGGGCAAGAACAGCCAGACGCTGGAGGACACCCTCAAACGGAGACCGAAGAGATGTCACCTTGCCGAGAGTCTGCAGAACATGACCAAGCAGAAGCTGGTGCAGGAGCACCTGGAGCTGGAGAAGTGCATGCCCCGCCTGCAGGCGGGGTAAAAACTAAGGCCGTGATGTATGATAGCTCTGATTTTTTTGTATTAAAAACTTCCTGGCAGCAAACGCCACAATTACAAAGGATGTACATCATTGGAAAGCAAGAGCTCCTGGCTCTGAAGCCATGAAAGAAGGTGGAGTCCAGTCCAGTCAAGGGACTGTTTGGACTGGGAACAACAACACCGCCAAACACCAACAGTGTGCAACAACACCGCCAGAGTTTATCCTAACAAACAACATAATCAAGAAGCCAATGTGTGTGGTCTGCCCAGGGCAGAACAACACGACCACCAAACAACAGCAGTGTAAAACAACACCGCCAACATCTGGGACTCGTAAATTTAAAGGAATTGACAGAAGGGCACCACCAGAACTTCGCAAAGTCCTCTTTACCTCGATTCCCTGAAGGTTATGTGCAATTATTACAAGACTTTGAACAAATTAGAGTGTTCGAAGCAGGTCCGGTTGCCCGAATACCGCAGCTAGGAATAACGGAAGAGAACTCTGGTTCTATTTTGTGGGCACCATCTAGAAGACCAAAACGTTTGAGGAACTGCCCACCGGGCAATGCTGTGGAAAGCAACGTATTTGGGTTCCAGGGGAAGTATGGTTGCAAAGCAGAAACTTAAGCCCCAATTCCACTGCCCAAAAAACGTGTTGTTTTTTTTTTGCAAATAATCGGCATTTGGTGGCAGTGGAATCTGCTCACCGAGCCACGCTGTAGCGCGACAAAACGGGTCAAGCAACCCGGCAAGTGACCCGGGTCAAAATCGGCTCCGATCGGCTCCGCACTAATGCGGTGGAATCTGTAAACCCGGGACAACACCACCTTTTTTACCTGCCGCACGGGGTGACGTTGAGCGTAACGTGCGCTAAATCATAATATCGCGCCAGTCGCGGCGTATATCAAGCACTGATGCAAAAGTTTTCGACCACGTTCCATCAGCGCTCGATAATTGTTCATTGTCCTCTGGCTGTTTCGCCTGCTGCTCGGGCACAAAATGGACCAGACGCCGAAACAAATCGCTGCACGGTGGGAAGCGGCCGCGGAGGTGCGCGCCGCTTCGAGTCTGGCGGCAACGACGTCATCGTTCCACTACAGCCAAAAGTGACCAACAATTAAGAACACTGGCCACCGCCGGACTCTTCTGTAGCACTTCATCATGCGATCTCAGCGCGATGACGTCAGCAGACACGTAGCGGTGAAAGCGGAGGGGGTGCAGCTTGCCGGCGGGGGTGACACCCCGCTGGGTTTGGTGCGTGGACACAGGACTCAATGCCAATTGCTTCCGCGACGTCCCGCATCCAAAAACATGGTGTCATCCCGCTAATTTTAGTGGAACACAGGCTTTAAAGATATTGACGGAAGGGCACCACCAGTCTGCCTGGCTGGGTTGTGGAAAGTATAAATTCCGGACTGTTGAACCACATGTGCTTGCTGGACATAGAAGGAAACTAGAGGTGACGGATGGGGAGTTGTTAAATAGTTAAGCAACCTCGGTAAGATGCAGTACACCTTGTCCGACAAATAGTTACACGACCCTGTGTGGTCGGTGTCCAACTACTAGTGGCATTCAGTCACAAGACATTGAGCAATAACAGGTGTGTTGATGCCCTTACAATGCAGCCAAGCAAAGAAAGTCTAAAGGACAAGGTAAAGTGAACCGCATCTGCGATTTTTTTTGGACATCGACGGAAACGAGAGGTGATGAATGGGGAGGAATATTAAGATTTGCGGTGTCAGTTTTGACCACGTGCTGGTTCCTGAAGAAAATACCCAGAGTGTTATTGAAAGACTAATTAAACCATCTAGTAGCTGGATCCCTCTTAAGACCTCAACACACCGACCAGCAGTATGAGGGCTAGCAGCACCACCGTCAGCAAAGAGAGAACTATCGAATGGGCCTAACTCTCTTCTACAAAATCCCCACCAAATGGAATTTGGACAGATTGTACCACGATTGTTCACTTGCAAGTTGGGATGCCAGGCTACATGCTGTTCCCGCATGCACACCTGAGCATCCCCGTGTGTGTCTTTCCACTAAGTGGCTCCTCGATACTTGGTTACTCCACAACCACAATAGCGTATCATGCACTTGCTGCAGGTAAAAAGCTCGGAATTGATCCTCATCTCCCTGTTTGTGTCTGAGAGGTGTACTTCATCCACCAGGACATGGAGCTCTACGATGAGGAAGTGGACACCCACCTGCAGTGCCGGGCTCTAAACATCACTGAGAACCTCGGCCAGACGCAGTACATCTTGTCCGACAAATAGTTACACGACCCCGTGCGGTCGGCGTCCAACAACTAGTGGCATATTGTCTTCTATGCAAGGTTAGTGGCTACGGGCGGCTAAGGTTACAACAGGTCAAGATTTATATGTCTGCAATTGGCCAAATGTTTGACTTCATATTAAATTCAAACAATGTCTTATGTCAATGAACTTTAGCTCTATGTAAAGTAGGTGTTCTTACCTTTCCAGAGACACCAAGCATGTTTATTTGGGACTTTACTTTATATTTATGATCACGCATCATACAAAATCCTCAAATGTGCCCCAGAATTGTTAAGCTCCAATTAGGCTAAGGCGCTAAAAAACACCAGGAAGACTAGAATCTTCTAATCTTCTTCTAAAAGAACAACTCAAAAGTTGTAATTGGGAGAATTTCTATGTGGAACATGGCCACATCCGGCCCGCTGCGTGTCTCTGTCCGGCCCGCGTGAAGGCAGTCATAAATCACCCCCCCCCCAACGAAACTTTGGTGGCAGGTAACTTTACCGACACGTTAGTGTAGCGCGACAGCGATAGCGTGCTTCAGCCGCCGCACTCAACAAAAAAATGCCAGAACGTTAGCACAATTTCCAACCAGCACCCCCGTCAACAAAACTTTCGTGGCCCGCCGACACGATGCAGGTCTGTCATGTGGCCCGTTGCAAATAAAGTTTGGCCACCCCTGATCTAAACCATGCATATGAGGCTTTTCTAATGATTTTTCTCATTGTTTATGGTAAGCTATAAAACAGCATTCAGTAAAAGGTAAAGACTGAAATGAAGAACTATCTTGGGTGACGAAAGGCCTCTAAAAGTCATGCCAAAAGAAAAAAATATACTTTAGAAACAATTCTTGCAATTAAGAACCAATGAAAGTGAACATTAATACAAGATACAAGTTACAATAAAAAAATTAATTGAGCACAATTCTAAGACAAAACAAAGAAACAAAAAAGACAAAAAAAAATTGACATAAAATAAAATAATAATAATAATAATAATAATAATAATAATAATAATAATAATAATAATAATGCTTCACAGTAAGAAGATCGTGGGTTCGATTGCGGGCCTGTGACCTTTCTGTCACAGTCCACAAACTTGTGGGGTCAACTGAACACTCTAAATTGTCCGTAGGTGTGCGTGAATGGTTGTTTGTCTCTATGTGGCCTTGCGACAAACTGGCGACTTGTCCAGGGTGTCACCCTGCAAGCAGACTGAATCATGCCAGGAATGAATCATATTATCAGAAACAAATGCACACAACTGAATTTGAATTCCAAAATTATTTTAGGAATATCAGTGGCTCAAAAGCTGATCACTTTAAAACTATTGTGAACAATTTTAAGGATTATTACCCTGCTTTGGCAAACAAAATGTTTGTGGATAATCAAAAAAACAAAAGCCAACAACTCTGCATTGGTTTAATTAAACAATCTCAATCCTATGTTTCTTTGTGGATTTGATGAAAGGGATTCCATTAAAGTTGTAAATAAGTTTAAGAACAAAACATGCACTGATGTAAATTTTATGGATATGTGTACACTTACAGATGTCATTCATGTATTGTTAAACCTCTAACCTCTATATGCAGCCTTTCCTTTCAAACAGGCACCTTCTCAAAAGATATGGTTGTGTCACAAATTGAGAGCTTCAGCTACACGGTCACGTACCACGTCACGCTCGTGGGGCTGGTTGACGATGTAAAACCCCATCTGCAGCAATTCCTCCATCATGCTGCAGCGGCTGGCATTGTCTGGGATTATCTCACAGAGTCGTCTGTAGTCCCAGGTCCTCGCTTGTTTGGCCCAATCTCGAAAGGCTTTCTTGGCCTCCTTCGCTACAGCTGTTCTCTCCTCCCGACTGCTCCTCTTCAAGCACACCCGAGCCAGGTGTACTGGAAGGTTTTCCTGAGGCTTCAAGCACTTCGGACAGTCAGCAATGTTGCGCTCAGGAATCCTGAAGGATAATGAGAAAAACACACAGAGTCAAATTGTCATTCCATTGGGGACTTAAAAGGCAGAAATTCAGACAAATTATCTGGGGAAAAACATAATAGTCAAATGAGAGAAATTTCACCAACAAAAAAAAAAGGAAACCAGCGAGTTAAAAGCCAGGAGTGCTGAAAGCTTAATTGGCCCATCACCAAAACAATTTTTTATCGCGCGATTAACGCACACGGTGCTTTTTGAACCTTTGGTCGCTCCGTAGATTGTGGAAACGGGAAATGAATTGACTCACAGCACACAGTCAGTCACACGCTTGCAGCCGGCTTGTAAACACAACAAAAAAAAGAAAAAGACACTGAGCGTAGATGAGCACTAGGAAGGACTAACATGGATAAGACATCAATTTGTAAATGGAAAGTTCCACTTCAAAACCCTGCCAGATGGCAGTCTTGACTGGACAAAAGTGATATGCATTTACTGTAAAGCTGTATTTAGTTTCCACCGGAGTACGAGCAGTCTTACGTATCACTTGTCTGCGAAGCATACAGCTGACACGGAGAGCCCTCCGCCCCCTTCTAAGGTAAAGCAAACCACGTTGGATGGTGTGGCACGGAGACCACTGGCTGCGTCCACCACACGCCAACTTTCAACAGCGGGGGCTAAATGGGTCGCTACGGCTTGCAGGCCAATTAATGTCGTGGAGGACGAGGGTCTGCGCGATATCATATATATTATACTGACTATGGATGAATATGACACTGACTGGATGATTATTATACTGACAATGAATGAATATGACACCGACTGGATGATTATGGTACTGACTGTGGATTACTATGGATGCTGAACAGCTGTTATAGGCTATACTGCCTAACTGCACTATATCATTTGAGTCCTGTTCTGTATTGCACTGCCCCCTGTTTAATGCACACTTTATTTATTGTTTGATGCAATGCATAAGGCTCATCATTTTGTGTTTAATGGCTGCTGACAAAAGGGGATGAATAGTTCAAATTCGAGTTGAAAAGTAAAATATACAAAACTAGTAATCATTACTATGTAATGTTACAGTTTTGCCCACCTGTTATATTTGTTGGGCTTGAGTTTATAATATTTTTTTTTACCCTGTGCATCTTTTATTTTGTTAGTAGTACTTGTCATTGCTCCAACACGAATAAACATGCTGCACTTGCAGAAAGCAAGTATTTGCCTCCTCCCATGTTGATATGATTATTAAAAAATGGAAAAATATCAGTTTACGGTAGATTTAGAGCAGATAAAAAAATATGCGATTAATTTGCGATTAATCGTGAGTTAACTATGGAAAACCATGCGATTAATCGGATTAATTTTCTTAATCGACTGACAGCTCTAAAATACATTCATCAAGAAAAAGCTTAAACATCCCACACACTTCTGTCTGTTTAGTCTGGAATAATGAGAGAAATCTCACCAAACAAATGGAAAGCAGGTATCAAGAGCAGCCTCCAGTTAAAGACAAAGGGGATAAGCACCTCTTCTTACTTTGGATTTTTTTTTATATGTTGATATCTGGATAAAAAAGACAAGAAAAAAGGTTAAGACTTTTCCAAACAAAAAATGTCTTTCTTTCCTTCAAAAGTGAACATGAGCTACGAGACTTTTTTTTTTTTTTCCTTTTTGTGACAGGACGAGTGAGACTGGACATTGAGGAAAGAAGAAAAATCTTTTTTATTTTTTTGTTTTGTATTTTTTCAGCCACAGGAACATCCCTTTGGCTGAATGGTTAAGCGTGCATGGCTATTACCTGGGAGTCTGTGGTTCGAAGCCTGCCTGGGCCCTCTGCGCCTTGTCACGTTCTCTCTTTGTTTTTAATTTAAAAACATGATACATAGTTTTGGGAAAAATGAAGACGAAAATGTTTGTGAGAATCCAACAGTCCAAATAGAAAATAAATGTCAAGTATTGCACTGCACTGCAAAGGACTTCAGGTGACAAAAATAAAGATGACTTATATAATAATATAATATAATATAATAATGCAGCAGTCCCATTTTTTATTTGCTTTTATTCACCTTTTGAAAGGTTTTTTTTTTTTTACTCTCCCCTCGAGTGGCTTGTTTCCGGCTGCCGAGGTGCCCCCCCCCAATCCGCCTTTCATTTCCCACAACTTATCTGTGTTGATATCCCCACGGTTCTCTGCCCACCCATAGCTGCTGCTGCTTCTTGTGCTCTCTCTCTCTCTCTCCCCCTCTGATATTCAATACACACCTCTGAGAATGTTATTAATAGCAGTAGTAGCCGACACCCAGCTCGACCTGGCCAGATCTTCAGAGGAGGCAGTTTTCACGTTGTTGCTCCCATGCTGACATGTTTATTAAATGTATTACAGACTGCCTTCCCTGGTGCTGGTTGAGTGTAATACTTTGATACAGCACTTTTCAACTTAAGTCCATCCATCTGCAATCAGGGTTTGAAAAAAGAGAGTTAAAAGTAGGGCCACATGCTGCAACGTTACATTTTAACAACATGTCATAGCAGGCACCCTGTCATTCAAAACTAGGCTGCTACACTACGAATGATTAATGTTAGTATAGGTGGAAAAAATGTGCAATATCAATATCAGATATACTTATTCATTCTGCACATGGGCTCTATCATTCAGCACAGGAAAAAAGCTACTTTCAAAAAAACTTTATGGTTTAACAAATATTATTATCCTACTTCTAATGTGAACTACACTAGGTGTGGGTGATGTCTACAGAATCGCTATATGACGGTGTCCACAGTTAAACACTAATAAATTAATAAAAACGTTCATACCGTCTTCGTTGAAAGATGAACTCTTATATTAGTTTGTTCAGACAAATAGAAAATGGAGGAAAGGTGTTCAGTCGGATGACGCTTCTCAAGAAGACTGCTGTCACAGTCGAAACTGTCAAGGCACATAAAACATCTTTCCTACATTTTCTATTCCTCTGAACAAAAGAATATACGAGTTCGACTAATAAATTACACTTACCTCGAGTGTTTCACCTGGTCTCTGTGTCAGCGCTGTGCGCAGCTCCCTCCTCACACACGCACGTGGTGGAAAAGAGCAGTGGAGAGGCAGCACGTTACTCCAAACGCAGTAGAGTAGACGGCCACAATGAGCTGCGATGAAACGAGTGCACGTGAAATATGCTAATCACGTCAATACACGGTCGCCACCGGGTTTTTCTGTCCGCGAAACGAGTGCACGTGACTTATGCTAATCAAGTCGATGTACAGACTCCACCGGGTTTTTCTCTCTGGTTCAAACCGCTTCCCTTCTGTCCGCGACTCTTTCTCAGTGGGGTGGGAGGAGGGGGCGGGGCGAAGGAGCTGCTGCCAGAACTTGCTCTAGAAAGATGTACGTACCGCTGTAACCAATCACATCGTGCTGTGGGTGGGACAATGCGTGAGGCTGACAAGCGACTGCAGGTCGAGACGCGGCTGCTTCGGAGCTGACATAAAGCTTTCGTTCAAAGCAGTAGGCAGGTAGTGTTTTGTGATAGAAGCACAAAACACAAGTTTGAGTTTTTATCCATTCAAGTTGCACGTACAATTGAGTTATGTTTTGGTTTTTCTTCTCACTTTTTACACTTATTTAGACATGGAATCTGAGTCTGGCACTCCACTGGAGGGCCCTGCTGCTCTCAGCCCAGACGAGTTGGTAAGCCTGAACATTACTATTGCTTTTTGATAGGATAACTTATTCTTTCTAAACAGGGAAGACAGACAGACATGACAAAGTGACAGACATGAGAATTTATAATGTGGTTGACACAGGGCCGGACTGGGACACTTTTTCAGGCCAGGAGTCATTTAACCAGGCCACCCCTGCCTTGCCCACACACGAAAGTTGAAACCTACATGCATTGGCATGCGTTTTCATGCATGTAGGTGTGTACATACATGCACACATGCATGCGCGCCCACACACACACACACATACACACAATACTTTATATGACTATTGTCATAAAAACAAATATGCACTCCGATATAAGCATAATAGTCACTAAAACACTCACCCTAATGTCACATGGACATTTTGAGACCAGCACTCAGCTATGGAGGTGTTGACCCACCAACTATTTTCAAGCAAAATATAAAACAGACTGACACTATTGCAAAAACAGGTCACTATATTCATGTTTTCAGTTTTCAAACATACTGATGATCAAATAAAATAATCATTATATTATTGGCAATAACACATTTCATCAATACCATTTCATAAAAGAATGATATTGTCAAATATATGTTTTTTGTTCAAATGTTTCATAGTCACAGCCTATTTAATCCTAAACCACTGACACATACTATGGTAGATGAATGTCTGTTCTTTACCTGTCAGTTGAGCTGAGGCTGAACTAGAACTAGGCTCAACGTCTGAAGCACCAGAACTGGGAATATCTCCACCTTTGCATTGGAAACATAGAAATATACATTTCCACATTGATTTTTGCAATGGCCAGTCACAAAGTTTATTAATCCCAGTGGGGAAAATTCAGTGAACCAGAACGTCCATGGAAGAAAGCATAGCAAATGACTCTTTAACTAGCAAAGCCAACTAGAAACAAACCTAATAATTAATCAACAGAGGGACAGCTTTATTACACCTGGCAATAACACGTACTGTATGCACACTACACATGCAAACTGGTATGCATGGGTGGGTGTGCTTCGCGCGCACACACACAGGACCTAGTGTAATTTCTAAGTTTGGAATATACAGTGACTTTACTGCTGTATTTGCAATAGTAGTAAGAGAATAAAGGTTTTATATAAGTACTGCCAAGTTTAGAGTTATACATAAATAGTCATGTCATATAGAATATCAACTGCCTCAGCGGCACATCATTAAGCGAGGGAATACTAATGAAATCCAACCTACAGTAAATCCAATATTGAAATGCACAAAGCTCCGGGCCTCTTCCTGGCCGGCTTTGCGGCGGGTATGCCGTGTCCGGGCCTCCCCCCCCCGGCTCGTCGCTGGCGTGGGGCGGTTGCGACCTCGGAGACCGCACTAATTGGCAGCCTACTTCCAGTGACGTACTTAAACACACCCACCCCCACATTCAGGTACACACACCACCACATCCATACACACACACACACACACACACACACACACACACACACACACACACACGTATACACAGATGCAAACATGCACACACACACAAGTATACACACATGCAAATATACACACACACCCGCACACACGCACACACACACACAAATATACACAAGCGCGGGTACACTGTTGTACACTATTGCATAGCTTATTGTCTTATTTATCCATGAGTAGATTATTATCATCGTTATTATTACTATCAACATTATTATTATTATTATTATTATTACTATTATTATTACTATTAACGTTGCTATTATTATCATCGCTATTATTATTAACATCACTGTATGAACTCGCATGTATGTTTGTATGGGTATATATGCACTATCTGACAATTAGCTATGCATATTTACGATCTGTTTTGTTCTCTTTTAACACAATTGTATATTGTTGCCAGTTGCCTCCTCTACTCCTCTCTCTCTATCCCTCTCATCATCTCATCATCCCCCCGCCCTCCCCCCCCCCCCACACTCATTTCCCCTCTCTACTCACCCCCCTATCTATCCCCCTCAGTCCGGTCATGGCCAGAATGTCACCAAGAATATTATAATAAAACCACTGAAGAGGTAGCTCCTGAAACCACCCACGTGGCTCACACTCTCAAGATCTACCTCTGAGAATAAAATCTGTCAGCCATCATAGACATTCAGAGACACTTCTGCTTGTCATTATGGCCAGACCAGACAAGGGGAAAAAAAGAAAAAAAAAAGAAATGCACAAACTTTCATGTTTGGCCTAGGATTCATAACAGCAAGTCAGCAACAGACAGAAAAATTCAACCACACAATCTAACATTTCATTTTCCAGAGTAAACAGTCATTAATGTGCACTCTGTGGTCATAAATACATTTGATTAGTTTGTACTAAACTTCCATTCATTCAACGGAGGAATGTTATGTGTGATGGAGCATTTGTACAGTCTGAATTGATCAATTTCCTGAAATGAAGGGCCTCAGTCATCACTCATGTAGTTTGAGGTATTTTATTAATAGTATGTGAAGTGGAGTGATGAAGTAGTGATGATGGAGTGGTGAAAATTAATAACTTACCAGCGATTTTTCTTCAAAAATGCAGGAGCTCCTCATGTGCAGCCTTCCTGGAGCACTTGCGTGCCTGTTGTGGCGTTATTTCCTGTTTCCTGTTTACACAGGAGCTGTGTCCCCTTTCATGAAATAGATCATGAAAGGGGACATATGGGGTATCATTGTGTTGGTCTCATCATGCACGATCCGACAAGGTGCTTGAAAGTCTTCTAACTCAAACTGAGAAGGAGTTTGCTCCAGAAGAGCGCCACCTGATGAGTTGAGGAAACCGTACCGGGGTGGAGGCCCACCGGGGACGCGGCAGCCGCCCACATCGATCCCCCACGGCACCCGGCCAGAAGGCTGGGCAGCGACCACCCAAGACACTAATGCCCGAAGCAGAAAAAAAAAAGAAAAAACACCTATCATGTGTCCAGGGGGGACTCCCGGTCAGGGCGCCCTCTCGGCGACATCGGGGCCGGGGACACCACAGGGATCCAGGAGCCAAAAGGGGCCCACCCCCCACCGCCCGAGGGCCCCGGGGCAGCGGTGGCGACCAGGAAGACGGAGGGCAAAGGTGGGGCAGAAGGCACCACCCGGGCACACAGGAGCGGTAGCCGCCGGCCGCGCAGCCCCACCCCAGGCATGCGACCCCAACCCCGGAGCACCAACCACCAGGCCCAGCCCCCCACGAGGCAGACATCCCCCGCCGGGGCACCCAACCCTGACCCCCCCACCAACCCGCAAAGCAGCCGAGCACCCCACAGTGTGAGCAGGTCTGAGAGGCGGTCATGCCCATCTGAAACATCCACTGTCCGGTGTAGTGGATCCTGTGGAGTACTTTAAATTGTATTAATTGTAGATTAGGTTGTTTTATCAGTGAAAAGGTGTTCAGGCAAATTGTTCTCCAGAAATTAGAGTGAGGCTGGAGAGACAGGTCTCTTTCCCACTTAACAATTGGGATAGAAATAGTGCGAACTGTGTTTGTAAGGATTTTATATATCTTGGAAAGTAGTTTAGGAGGTGAGAAATTAAGGACCGACTGTACAGCCGGAGAGACCTCCATGTGTGTTCAAGTTTGAATCTTTTCTTAATTATGGACTTAATTTGCATGTATTCTAAGTAACAACTACTGTTAATTCCAAACTGTGTCACAAGCTCTTGAAATGGTCTAAAATTATTATTCGCTCTTATGTGTTTTAAGTGAGTTATACCTTTATCTGCCCAATGTGTGAAGTTAAGTACTTTTTTGTTTTGTAGTATATCAGGATTGTTCCAGATGGGCATACGACCGCACGGGAGAAGGGAAGAACCTGTGATTTTCAGAAATTCCATCCAAGCCATCAGAGAGACTTATATTAACACTTTTCATGCAACTGTGGTGCTTTGGTGTGCTGATAAATAGCAAGTCTGCTAACTGAATATCACCACAATAGGCCTGTTCTATGACATGCCAGGATACTTCATGTGGGCTAGGGTTGAACCACTTATGAATATACTTTATTCTGTTGGCAATATAGTAGTAATAAAAGTTTGGCAATTCTAGTCCCCCAGCATCTTTCGCTTTTTGAAGCGTCTTCAGACTGATACGGGGTGGTTTGTTTTTCCATAGAAATATTGTGACGTTTGAGTTCAGGGTTTTAAACCACTGAGCAGGGGGTTGATGTGGAATCATTGAGAAAAGGAAGTTTAATTTAGGTAAAACCATCATTTTTACTGTTGCAACTTTCTCTAAAAGAGATATGGGTAAGTTTCTTCATCGAATTAGATCGTTTTCTATTTTTTTTAATAGCGGGATGAAATTGAGTTGTATTAAGTCTGATAGGTTGGGAGAGAAGTTGATAACTAAATATCGTATGTTACCGGCTTGCAATGGTGCTACAGAGGTTTGTTTAAATTTACAAATAAGCGGTAGCACTGTGGATTTTGCCCAATTTATTGAATAGTCCGAAATACAAGAGAAATTGTCGATAAGGGTGATAACTTCAGCAAGTGAGGATTGTGTATTTCGAAGAAATAATAATATGTCATCGGCATATAGGCTTATTTTATGGTCGGATGTTGAAATTTGGATATTATCATTTTGCCGAATAGTAGTGTCAGATTCTGAAGTCGACATTTCACTTTGATTTTCAGAGTGATGACACTCTGGAAAAATTCTCCATCATTATAAACTCTCCATCATTTATTCTCTATTCAGGTTGTGGAGCTGCAGTTTGTTAGAGCTCAGCTGTGACTGGCTGCTCTCAGCTCTGAAGTCCAACAACTCCCACCTCAGAGAGCTGGACCTGAGGAGGAACCACCAGCTGCAGGATTCATCAGTGAAGCCATTGATGGATCTTGTCCACAGCAGAGACTATCAACTGCAGAGTGTGAGGTCAGTACTGGTTTGGAACCAGTGGATCATGGTTCCAGCACCAAAGCCAGTTGATCCCACAGCAGAGGTCCAGTGTTCCAGTCACAGTGTGAGAGGAGGATGGTGACGTCCAGCTGCTCCTCATTCATCCAACATCTGCTGCCAAACTGCTTCTTCTCTCAGTTCACCACTCAATTATTGATCAGTTCATCTTCATCAGGCCTCAGTATCAGTCCAACACTCCATGGTCACATGACCTTCATATGTTCCACACTTGTGACTGAGAGTCTGCTTCTTCTCACCAGTCACTCCATCATCTCCATCAACAGTCAACGTCTCTGTGATGATGCGTTCAAGGACCGTGAGTCCTGACTCCTGCTGTCTCTTCTTCTCTCCGCAGCTGGTGGTCACCTTGAGGGAGGATGAGGAGGAGAGTGAAGAGTAGAGCTCCATCTGGTGGTGGCAGAACTACAACAAATGGAGCTAAACAGGAAGCTGCATGCACACACAGTTTCTGTGGGCGTGTCACGGCCTTTGACCCCAGTGCAGCCTGCTGGCTGGCAGACTGCTTCTCCCTACAAGCTGCTGTGGTTACTGGGAGAGACTTCCCAGAAGCCACTGGTGGAGCTGAATCCTCAGTGGAAGAAGCAGGACTTGGAGCAGCTGCTCAGTGAAGGCAGCAGCAACACAACCACTGGTTCTGCTCTCATCATCCACAGCTGGAACATCTCAACATGAAGGTTTCACACATCAACAACACACTGCTCTGCTCTCACTTCAGAATTCTCTATCCAACTCAACCTGGTTTCTCAAGTGAAGCACAAAGATGAATTTGTCAAAGTCTAACAGCATTGTGAAGGTTGTGTTGTTGATGTCACACCTTTATTTTGGGGTGAAAATTTGTTTTTATGAGATTTTATTTCTGGTTTACAGTATGATCATAAATAAATGAATCAGATAGAACATGTTTCATCTGGAACAGATAAAGTGACTCACAATACAAACTGCTGCTTCCTGATAAATTGTTTTTCATTCATAAAATTAATATTGATCCCTTATGCATGCAATTTATTTGGTTATGTGAAAATGTAAAAAAAGGCAAAAAAAAGTGAATTTATTGACATCACGTCAGTCTGGACTCTGGCTGTTTGACGGACAGAAGTCAATGGTGCATCATGGACAAAAGGCCAATAGAACCACCAGGTGTCCCGTTCAGAAAGAGAAGAAGAGAAAGACTCCAAAGATAAAGGTTTGCAAGTCTCCATGCGTGACGTTAATTAATAATGAATTACAATAAAACTTTATTTGTACGGCGCTAAATCACAACCAAAGGCGTCTCAAAGCGCTTTATACAATCAGAGAGAAGCAACCAGGCCCCCGGAGCAAGCAAGATGCGACAGTGGCTGGGAAAAACTCCCCTGTGGGAAGAAACTTAGGGCAAAACCAGACTCCAGAGGGCCATGAGTAGTTGGGGTGAAATACAATAATAGAGGAGAGACAGAGAAAGAGAGAAAGAAGCAGAGTGAGCCAGGGTGGCAGACAGGACAGAGTGAAAAACAGATACACCAACCAGGCATTCACAAAATGGAAATAGATTAGGGAATAATTCAAGGCTGCTGTCCACGTGGGCTGTAATTGTCCGTGCTTTGGAAGGCTACGGTTGCATGTCATTCAACAGTAGCCTGGACGCTATGAGACCCAGAGTGAACAACCTGCTGCAGTCTGAGCACTAAATTCAGATTATGTTCATTCTCACGAGTATTTTTATTCATTGACTTTATTTCATTCATTTGTATTTGTGTGATGAAGGATGTGTGACATTTGCACTTATTGTCATTTATTAATCTCATTGTTTCTCTGCTCTTGTTCACTTTGAACTATTTGAATAAAATAAAATCAGTAATGTGATATTGTGGTTGTGGTCGGGTGGAAGGGGGGATGGTTCAACCAGGGCCCAATATGACTTTATGCATGACTCAGAACATGTATCCCACATGTAGATATATGTAGACTAGATCAGGGCTCGAGCTGCCATTTCCAAACTCATCCAGACAAACTGAATCTCATGCAATCAATGTCTCGCATTTGAGCTCACAGCTTTCATGTCAAACGCTTCACATTAGGAATAAGTGACAACACAATGTGATGTCATGTCATTAAGTCAGATGTTAGCATGGTTCTACCTCCTATTAACAGGACACACAGCAGTGATGAGTGGCAAATGAGTGACAGGGGAAGCAAACTGTGTCAGAGTGGCAGCATTGCAGGCAGCATCTGTACAAGAAGAAACTATCCAAAGAAGAAGTGAGCCATGAAGGTCTCTGGACTGGGCTGTATTAAGGTCAGTATCAATACACAATGGAAAGAAATGGCTCATGGCACTCCAACAAGGTCGTGGACATAACTATGATTGTTCACTCACAACATATCTTCTCCCCATTTGTTCTAAAGTGCAGATTCTGCTGAGGGAGGAGGGGCCACTTCACATTGGAGTGCTTTTCCAAAAAATGCACTAAATTTATCAACATTTCAGCACAGTGACAAACACAATGAAATGATGAAAACTAAACCACACACATTGCATAGATCTGCCATCAGTCTATGCAATGTGCTAGAAATCAATGCAATCAGCAAAAGGCCATTCAAACATAGCACAGATATAGATTAGACAGACAGCTACACACTCAACACATAGTCAGTGTTCAGCATTAAGAGGAGAATTAACACTGTCACCAGATGTCAACAGCTGATATGTATTCAACATTTCAGAGCTGCCCATTGTGTTCAAATGACTGTGATAGCAGCGACTGTATGAAGTGGTCATGACTAGAACAGCTGAATACGGCCGTTTCCATGTTGCTCAGCAAAACGCTTTCCAAATGTATCTCCATCTAATGCTTTAGTGCCTTTTGATTGACTGCTGAGTGCAGCCAAACTCCATGCCACAATATCTGATGACCTTCCCCGTCCACTTTCAATAAGAGCCGGTAGCCTACGATAAGAAAAATAATGCACAACGCTAAGACGTCCAAATGTAAAGAAGTTCTACTGATACGTTGCTGTCCAGTTCAAGCACTGCTAGTATAACTTGTATATATACAAGTCACTTCGTACACTGTCTTGCAAAGCCCTGCATTGGTGTGGTTCCGTGCTTACCTGGCGACGTGAGGAAGCCGTACCGAGGCTGCAGTGCCGGGGAGTCCATCATAGACAATCCACATCATCCACTGCACAGCGCCATCTCCAGGCAGAGGAGCAGCGTCAGTAACAGACTGCTGTCAATGTCCTGCCTGTCATTTCAGCAGGAAATTATTGATCAGTTCATCTTCATCACATCTCAGTATCAGTCTGTGAGAAAGTGAGCGATCTCCGCCTCCCCTTCTCACTGTCTCCCCCACGAGGACGCGGCGGGAGAGCGAGCAGAAGAGACACTGTTTTACACGTGCGCACACACGCACACGCACACACACACACACACACACACACACACACACACACAAAGTGGCACACACGGTGTTGTGTAGTGGATTTTTTATTTGTATTTAATACTGTTCTTGTGCCCTGCCGTGCTTTGGGGCGGAGGAACGTGTGGCACGAGCAGGGTGTCGGCGTCGGGACCGCAACTCCCATTCTGTCCCATTCTGTCCCATTTACCAACTTGTAACAGTTAGTGCACTGGTCAATCATCTCTCACCATCACTAGTTACCATGCTGCTCACCCACACCTCACCTGCATCCGTTTGGTCCGCTGCTCCTGGGCAGAAGCGCGCGCCGCTGCAGGGTTTGTATGTTTAGGGGGGGATTGTGTTCGGTTTATTGAAGTGTGTATTTCTTTGTGTTATTGTTTTTTTTGGAATGTTCGGCTTTGTCGATGTCACTACGGTTAGTGGGGAGGCCCAATTGGCCATAGGATGCTGCCCACTATAAAGGGGGCTCATTTTGGTGTGGGAGGGGGAGCTGACTAGTCTGTTGTGAGACTAGAGGACTGTGAAGCTGTCGCCTGTTGCTTTATTTATGTTTTTTGGGGGGCTTGAAAGAATAAAGTTTTTTCTCCTGCACTTGACGCTGCCTTCCTTCGACTCCACCACCTCAATCCGGTCGGCCCAGATCCCCTTTTTCGTGGGGAGGACTTTGCCCCTCCACACAGTCCAACACACTTTGTGTTGACATTGAGACCACGCCAAAAAGAAATCTGATGTTGGGTGATATAGTGGTGGATAAAGATGAACTGTCATCCAGGGGGGAATGGAGACGTGCAAGTCAGTACCAAGGATGGACTTGTGAGGAATGAAAATATCACCAGGAGATAAAAGACCGAATGAAAAGGGTGAGCGCCTGACAAAACCCTCAATCCAGTGCAGTCCAGTGCAGAAGTTGGTTTCATTGCTTGAAGCTTCTTAAACTTTTAGCTACACAAGGACAGTGTCATTTTGATGAGACAATTATTCATAGTTCATGATATGTAGCATAGAACACTCTTCATTTTGGTGGGAGGGTAGCAAACCATGTTTTTTGTAGTTTCTTGTTTGACCCACTTGATGGCACTGTAGTTCTTCGAATGTTGTCTTTTATTTTGCTGACCATTTCTTTGTTTTTCTACTTCCTTCCAGGTGTGCCTCTAACAGGAGGGAAAAGTTGGTTGGAAATTCATAAAAAAAACGAACAAAAAAGTTTGGTCAACGATACTGCTAAAAGGTTTTGAAGCTTTTGTGTTGAAGTGCCCATGTATAAATAGGCGAAGAAGGAAAACTTTGATTTTTAATGGAACAAAATGTTTAGCAACCTATCGAAGAGGCATAAGGTCAGTTCAAATGTTTTGCACATACGCTGTAAAAGTTTAATTGTATATGCTAGTAAATTAACTCTTATTTTCTCACACCTGTTGTGGAGCGTTTTGCGTCTCTGCGGTGTGAGTGAAAGGAGGGCTCTGAACTCTGGCTGATGAGAAGCAAGTGTTAAATATCGCGAGAGGAACAAGGGTATCCGAGACGAGCGTGTGGCCGACACAGTTGTTCACCGAACAACATGAGTACAAGTCTTTTATACCACTAAATAAACATGAGCATGACATGAATAAATATGAGCAAACAATGAGCAGATACATATGTAATTTGTTGAACACTTCCCCAACAATATCTGGATTCGCTCCAGACACAGTGTCACCAGGCAAAGATACAAACCCCTATCTGAGCTACTGGACGCCTTCACCAATCTGTTTTGCTCAACCTGATCTAACCTTGGTGTTTAAAGCTTGCGTGAGAGGTTGCATATACTAAAGGACTCTACAAGTCCAGCAGTGGCAGCTGCTGTTCTTTCAAGGAGGGGAAGCTCATTTTGAGACAACATCATAAAATGCATTCATTTACTTCTACGTTAATTCTACCTTCAATTCCTTTCAAAAAAATGACCTGTGACCCGGTTGTACCCACTAGCCGTCTTTTCCAGGGTCTTGACCAGTGTCCCCTCAATTGCCAGCAGAGCTTGGCTACTTAAACTGCCTTAGCCCATTGTGTTGCGGGTTCAAGACTTGAGCTGCTCCAATCATTGCCACTAATGACAAGTGTGGTGGAAAAAATGAAGATCTGTAAGAGGAATCCAGAGTCTTCTGAGAGTTTTTTTCCGGAGCTCCGGACACACACCCGAGGCAGGCTCAGTGTGTGTGTGTGTGTGTGTGTGTGTGTGTAGAAGAAGGGAACAGTCAGGTTTTATGCATGTTTGGTAAAAGGGGGAAGGACAAGGGTACCAAAGGTGGTTTGATTCTGGAAGGGCAACTGGTTAAACAAAAGGCTCAAAGTGGTTTGGCAGTCATGCCACGGGAGATGGGCCAGTGCACAGCAGGGGAGCACTGTGGGAAACCAGAGGTGTGATGTTCACACAGGCAGGGGCAACAAGAGTGCGGTGCCTTCACAGTCAGGGGCAGAGCAGAAACAGCCATCACATTCCTCCCTTTAACACAATAAAACAGAACAGAAAACAACATCATCTCAATACCGGACCCTAAGGCTTTACAGTAAAGGAATCACAATTACCAAAAAAACAAACAAAAACAAAACATAACAGTCCTTCAAGCATATTCAGCATCGTCATCAGAGTAATCAAGGTCATAATCACTGGAATTAGGAAAGAGACCAGGCATAGGTGAGTTCAGAGGGACCTGGTCATCATTAGGGAAAGAGTTAAGAGGAATCGGAGCATATTGCTGCAAAGTAGAAGTAATGGTGCTAGTAACCAGACATCTCACTAGCGGAAACAACACAACATGAGAGCAACATTAGGATGATAAGAACAATAAAAACAGGAGTTAACATCTTGACCAAAAGGGAAGTCCATGTGGAGGAGGAGAACCAAGAGAGACAGTCTAGTTGTGGAGAACTAACAGTGTCCCTCAGCTCAAGAGCGGAAAGATCCTTTAGTGCAGAGACAGCTCTCTGGATGGAGCCAATCTGCATCATTAGCCGGAATCCATGTAACCCAGAAGAAGAGGAGGCCGACGATGACCCGACGATTGTCATCTTGCTGCTTTCGGTGGAGTGGAGCGTTTCAATTCACCTTCCACTCTTGTTGCTAGGGTGCGTTGTTATCACTGGCAGTGGCTGCGGAGATGACCTTCTTGCAGTGGTTGGCGTGGATCCAGGTGGCCCTCTCAGCAACTTTCACGGCAGTTTGGGTAACCAGGAGGACTTGATACGGTCCTAGCCAGTGATTGGACCTCCAGTGCTTGCGGCGGTGGTCTTTCACCTACACGAAGTCACCAGGCTGCAAGCTGTGTAGCGGTCTTGTGGCTGGTCGTGGAAGGGCAACTGCTACCTGCGCATGAACTGCTGCAAGTTGGGAGGAGAGCTTAGAGCAATAAGTTAGCAGTGCATCTTCACACAGAAAAGTAGAGGGAAGAGGCCCAGGAGGACCTGCATCAGTTTGTGGCAGGACTGCAAAAAGAATCTCAAAGAGGCTGAGGTTAGAGCGAGCGCAGCGCCTCATTCTCATGTACATCAGGACGAGCGGCAGTGCCTTTGGCCAGGGGAGTTTTGTTTCTTCACAGCATTTCATGAGCTTGTTTTTTAGGGTACCATTTTCACGCTCATTTTGTGTGCTACAAGGAAATGCTTCAACCCATTTGGACCACATGTCAACCATCACAAGACAGTACCTCTTTCCTCCTGCAGGTGTTAACTCAAAGAAGTCCATCATGAGATGCTCAAATGGCCTGGATGGAGGCAGATGTGCTGCTGTGCCTGCAACTTTTACAGCCTTGCCGGTGTTGCATCTGGCGCAAGTGAGGCAGGTTTCACAGTGTTTTTGAGCTGCAACCGAGAGCCCTTTTGTGAACCAGTGTGTAGCCATCATATCCATCATCGGAGGCAAGGCATTCAGATGGTGTGTCACTCAGGGCAGTTGTCGGAAGGGGGAACATGGCAACAGCTTTTGCTGCAGCATCAGCACATGCATTGCCCCTAGACACTGGATCAGAGGCGTTAGTATGAGCAGCACATTTGCAAACCGCAATAGCAGAGGGCAACAAAATGGCATCAAGGAGGGAGGCAAGGCAGGGGGTCTGAAATTAGAGTGGCAGAGTCAGAACAGACAGCGAAACCAACTCTGTTGGTGCCGAAGTTGTCTCTGTAGACGGAGCCATCTGTGTAAAAGACAAAATCACAGTTAGACAGTGGTTGGTCAGTCAAGTCAGGTCGTGGTGAACAACACAAGTCGAGCTCAGCCATGCAGTCGTCTGGGTCACCGTCAGTTGGAAGTGGAAACAGTGAGGCTGGATTCAGAACATTGCAACGTTTCACAACGACCTTTGGCATGTCTAGAAGAGTGGTGTGATACCTCAGGTGTCTGGCAGAGGACAGGTGTGACGTCCTTTGCTTATTAAGAATTAGAGAGACGGAGTGTGGGACCAGGAGGGTTAAAGGGGCGTAGCCTACAACGTTGCGAGAGGCGACATCGAGAAATAGGCGACTGGGCGTTGCTGTCCGCCATGCTTTCCATCAGAAAATTGTGCTTCTGTGATGGAGCAGGAGAGTAGCTAACACAAAGCGGAACAGAAAACCTTTCAGGCAGTGGAACGCCAGAGGCGCCGACGGAAACAACTGAGCGACCACTGAGTTTGACGTTCGGCATTTCTGACTGACGAATGATGGAGTGAGTTGCTCCTGTGTCTGCTAAAAAAACAAACAAAAAAAACAACTATATCTTTCCCAACAACAGTAAGAGTCATTTCAGACAGTTTGAGAAATGCAGATGTTGAATACATGATACATGACACTTCCCTCTTCCTGATGATCTGGCTGGGGCAGTTTCACTTTTTGGCTGCATGCTCATCGTCTCTGTTCCAGCATTCCTTCAGTAGATTTCGTGGAATTCTCAAAAGCCATCTAAAAAAGGCTAAAAAAAAAAAAAAGGTCCCGGAAAATCCCTCGCCATTAAAGCAAATCCAACCCACTATCAAAAGTCTGAAAACGTCTAATTTTTTCAATAAAAATGCATTTTTCCAGCTGACTCTGTTGTGTTGCATGCTTTGGCCACAAGGTGGCAGCAATAGACCATGTAATAATTTTCGCTACCCCAAAGTTGATGTTACAGGTTATGCAGAGCCTGGTTAGGTTTAGGTATGGAGTAGGAATATCCTTTGCCCTCTGACAGACAACTGCCTGGGGTAGGTCTATGAGGTAAGTACCGCACGGAGGTCTAATTCCAGGAACTATACCTTATCTAACACTCCCCACTCCTGCCTTTTCTCCCCTCAACCGAGCAACTGTCTGGGGCATGTGCCTGAGCTAGGTAACCCCCGGAAGGTCTAATTCCCCCACTGGAAAAAAGAAAACTCGGAGTCTTTGAAATATCCAAACAATTAACCTTTATTTACGATTAGTGCTCTTGATCATATATGATGATCATGAAAACTTGGAGGAAGTCTGGGTTTTGAGCCATGACATCTCTGATTCTCCCCCGCAAGATGGGCCCCGTCCGGACGTCGTCCGCGAAAAGAGTCCTGAGCGTGTCGAGAACATCAAACGTAAAGCGGAATGGCCTTCCCTGAGAACACAAAAATGCCAAGAGGTTTTTGCTTTTGTCCATCGAGAGAGTTCACGTGACGTGACGTGACGTGACGTGACGTGACGTGACGTGACGTTTCCTTTCCCCCGTGAATCCCCACGTACCCGAGTGTGAATGACGTCAGGGAATGTCTGTGCCGGTCGCTGGTCCTCTCCACTGGAGCCTGGCGGTCCACAGTGAATGTGGCACTGGAACCTGGTGGTCCACAGTGAATCTGGCACTGGCAGACTGGTGTGGCCCTGCTCCACCTCCAGCTAGGCCGGGGAGAATGGTCGCTCGAACAGGCCACTTTGTTGTCCCCTTGGGTGGCGTTCTCAGACTGGGGAGGGTCAGGGGCAGCGCAAGCCTGAGGAAACAGCAATACGACTTGAGTCTGTGGTACTTACAGCACGGAGGTAGGATTCCAGGATTCCTACTCATCCGCCCCGTTCAGTCTAAATCACTCACCTGTTTCAGGCACCTGTCTCCTGCGAGAGTCTGAGGTACTTACAGCATGGAGGTAGGATTCCAAGATTCCTACCTGTCTCCCGCGTGAGTCTGAGGTACTTACTGCATGGAGGTAGGATTCCAGGATACCTACCTGTCTCCCGTGTGAGTCTGAGGTACTTACCGCATGGAGGTAGGATTCCAGGATTCCTACTCATGCGCCCAGTTCAGTCTAAATCTGAACGGGGTGTTTGAGGCACCTGTCTCGCGCGTGAGTCTGAGGTTCTTACCGCACGGAGGTAGGATTGCAGGATTTCCTACTCATCCGCCCCCCGTTCAGTCTAAATCACTGACCTGTTTGAGGCACCTGTCTCGCGCGTGAGTCTGAGGTTCTTACCGCACGGAGGTAGGATTCCAGGATTTCCTACTCATCCCCCCTCCGCTGTGGGTCCTGATCTGGACCGCGTGAGGCAGTCATAAAATACACGATCTACCGATCGATCGTGAAGGTAGTGTGGCGTGTTGGTTTATCCAACAAGGAGTCGTACAAAAATCCTAAGTTCTAGAAGGTTTAACACTGAAAAAACAAGCAACCATGTACATGGATTCCCCTTTGTTGTGCCAAGGACAAACATCCTTGGTCTCTTCAGGTCGGCCACTCACCTGAAGAAGCGCACAAAGACGGGTTAGGTTTTACCCTAACCCTAACCATAACCCTAATGTGACTTTTCAACAAAAACCTAACCCTAACCCTAACCCTGCTCTCGAGCTCTCCAGGAGACAAGTCGCATCAGCCTGCTCCTCTTCTGTGCCCTCTACAATGCCTGAAGACTCATTGGAGTCGAAACGTCGCGTTTTTGGGCACTATAATTTCATTTGATTAATTAATTTATTTATTAATTTTTTTTATTTAATTTATATTTCATCCATTTCAATTAAGAATGCAAAATTCATAAAAAAAATTCATAAAAAGATACAAAAAATACTTAAAACAAGACCTCATGGTTCTCGCGCAAGATGAGGAGTGGGTCATGGTCCGTTGCAGATGGCGACCCCAACCTCGCCGTGCACAATTTTTTTTCCACAACCACGGGATGTAGCCCGTGTCAGTGCTCGCCGGAAGGACCGTGCAAATTCTATCTCCCACCTTGGTGGGAGATGGACTGAGCCCATATTTCCAAACCCTAATAAATAATTTATAAATAATTAAAGTACAACTGACCAAGATGGATCGAGACGGCTGGACGGAGGTGCGTTACGGACGCCGAAGGAGAGAGCCCTATCAGCGGAGGGTCCAGTGGAGAGAGGACTCTCCCTTTTATGTATCATATAAAAGCCAAGAACCCCATGATCATCAACACTTCCATCGGTAAACGAATAAACAAGCAAAAGAGGAAACACGGAAAACAAACTCCCTCTGCCCCTTCCCAGAGGGGGTGGAGACCCTGTCCCGAACCTAACCCTCAGCGAGGACGACAATCACGTGGCGGCCATCCACTGCAAGGCCGGGGAAGTCAGGACAAGGGACAAGAAGGGAGTTGCGATCCCGAGCCAATGGTGCTACATCAACTACTACAGCTACCTACTGAAAAACCAGCTGGAGTACAAGCCTGTGGCGCTCCTCTTCCACAAAATGGTGTTCGAGACTCTCCCCATGTTCAGCGGGGGCACCTGCAATCCCCAGTTTGTGGTCTACCAGCTGGAAGTGAAGATCCACACATCGAACCCGGCTCACACGTGGCGGGCGCAAGGACAAGCACATGTTCTTCGAGTTCCCCCAGCAACTGCCAGTCTGCGGAGACATCAAAGTGGAGTTCTTCCATAAACAGACGATGAAGAAGGACAAAATGTTCCACTTCTGGGTAAACACCAATTTCATCCCCGGACCAGAAGAGAGCACGGACAAGATGGAGAACGAGGCGGTGAACAATGCCGACAGCCAGCAGGGGGTACCAACGGTGGGTCAAGGTTTTTGTTTTTTTTATTTGGACTGATCTTGCATTCAGGTTTTAGTGTGCCATTCAACCTGAAGAAGACCCGGACGAGGATCGAAACGTTGTTTTTTTGTTTCCACACCTTTTATTTTGGGATTTTTTTGTTTTTTCAAAAAAATTAAAAATAAATAAATATTATAAATAAATAAACTCATTATGGAGGACAGCTGGACAACGGTCCGCCGCAAATACTGAAGGGGCCAGCGCCCATTCTTTTCTGGAGGGACCCGGCAGGACGGCGGCCGCTTTGGTGGGAAGGGCAGAGCACCTGCCCCGCCCTATGAGAGTGTCCGTCATCCGAATGTCTGTCATCTCTTGCAGGTAAACAAAGAAGCCCATACGCTCTCAAAGACTGATCCACCCACGTCCGTGACAACAGGGACACGGGGTCCCTCGAGTCCCACATGAAGAAAATCCCCCCCCCAATTTTTTATTTTTTTTTTGATTTCTTCCCTGCCCCAAAAAATGTTTGTGGGGCAGGTAGGAAGAACAAATTGGGGGGCGTTGAAGTCTTTGAATACTGGCATTATCACAGTGCAGAATTGTGTCTTCCCTCCAATGAGTCCCATTCCCAACCCATGTCGAACGTCTCGGACGGCATCCTGGCCACACTCCTAGCCACCCACCCACCCAACACTCCTCCTGCATCCGGGCATCGTCCAAGTCTCGAAGATAGATCCACCCTTGTCTGTGTTTGTGGGGCAGGGGGGGAGGGGGGGATTGGGGGGCAAGTCTCTGAACACTGGAATAATCACAGTGCAGAATTGTGTCTTCCCTCCCATGTGTCCCATTCCCACTCCTTGTCGTCCCTCCACACCCAACCCTAATCCCCACCTTGTCCCTCCCGTCTGTCACCCGGCCATCCCTTTTTGTCTGTCATCACACCGAGAAGAAACACAACAAAACATGTCCCTTCCATGTGTCACACGTCCACCCTTGTCACCCTTAACCTAACTCAGGACTCTTTGGTTGCAACTGTGTGATTGTTCTTGCGACACACGACTGAGCTACGTAAGCCCCCACGCCACGTCAAGGCAGAGACCTATCAATCAATCAATCAATCAATCAATCAATCAATCAATCTATCAAATTTTATTTGTATAGTACCTTTCATACAATGACTTGCAACTCAAGGTGCTTCACAGCAATTAAAATCCAATATTAGTGAAGATAAAAGAAAATAGAGCAAATACAATCCACCCGTGTCCTCCCAAGACACATACAGGTTACCACCCCCCACACGCACGCACGCACACACACACACACATCCCCAAAACAGTTAATAAATTTAGAAATAAATAAAAAATCAGTCAATCAGTACAATAAAATTTAAAATGGCAAAGCACTGAGGGGCCGTAGTAGGGAACAGCCACCCAGGGGGATCATCCACACTAAGAGGTCTCTCCCAGTGAGGAGACCCCTACAAGGAAACACTGGAGCTAAAAACAGTACAGGAAAGGAAGATAAAAGAATAATAATAAATAAATACAAAAATACATGTATATATATGTAAAATAATAATAATTAAATTAAAATAAATAAAATAAAATAAATAATATAAACTAAAATAAAATAAAAAACGATAAGATTGTGGAGTAAAAAGATATACAGGAAATAAGATAGTAAAGATAAAAATAAGATAAAATATTAAATAACCTAAAAGCCCAATGTGCTTTAAAGCTAAAAAGAGAAAATAAAAAGCTAAAATTTGGTGGGAGGACGGCTTGAGCCTCTGTGCCGAGCCATGTCTCTGTTAAAAGCATACCATCTAACTTACCATCTAAAATCAACTCATTTATGATAAAAGATTTGTTTAAGAGGGAGCGCACGTTCAGCACGGCCAGGTTAATGTTCGCGCCAGATGTGCGCTCGTGACCACGGGGAGATAAAATGTGTGGATATAAAAGATTGCTTCTGTTAAAACCAAATTGTCTGTCTGTCTGGGGAAAAACTCTGCCAGTAGCGTGGGTTGTGCGGTTGTGTTTTATGTGTTTGTTACGTTTATACAGTCGATGATTCATTATCACAGGTATGGGAGCAGGTGTTGGTGGGAAAGCAGTAGCAAGTTCAGTCGTATGAGCACTAGAAAAGCGTGCCCTGTGGGAGGCGCTGCAGGAGGCAATGTCCACAGGAGGCTCCGTAGAGGAAGTGGTAGGCACTGAGCAGGGGGTGTGACGCCAAGACAGTCACACAGGTATGAGAGACGCTGATTGTATGGAGTAGTGGATGTTTGACGTTAACATGCGGCTTCCTAATTTGTTTGGGTGAAGTCCATCATGACGGTGAAACGACGGCCGATTCCAGGATAAATTAAAATTGTCAAGGAAATTAAAATCAATGGTGGTGCAGGCGGTGCGGAGCCAGGAGTGAAGTTGGAGGAGTCGCCTGAGTGTGGAGGACTTAACTATCCCTAACCCGAACAAAGCTGTCCTAACCCAAACCCATCCAGAAGACCAGGGCCAAGCTCATCCGTCTGCAGCACCAGACAGAGCTAACCAACCAGGTGGAGTACAATAAGAGGAGGGAGCAGAAACTCAGGCGCAAACACGCCATGGAGGTCTGCCAGCAACCAAACATGTTTGTCTGTGGGGGTCGCAAGGAAGGTGTGACCCCCGAAGGTCAACTTCATGTTTCTAAGACAGATCCACTCACGTCTGTGTTTGTGGGGCAGGGAAAGGAAATTTGGGGGCAAGTCTCTGAAGACTGGAATAATCACAGTGCAGAATTGCGTCTTCCTCCCATGTGTCCCATTTCCACTCCTTGTCGTCCCTGCACACCCAACCCTGATCCCCACCTTGTCCCTCCCGTCTGTCACCTGCCCATCCCTTTTCGTCCGTCCTCACCCCGAGAAAGAAACACAAAGCATGTCCCTCCCATGTGTCACACATGTCCACCCCTTGTCACCCCTCTTCACCCACCCTAACCCCGGCCGGCGCGGCTATTGCGCTGGGTCGCACACGTTCGACGTGAGACTGTTTGTGTGTGTGCGCAAGGAAGGTGTGACCCCCGAAGAAGGTCACCTGTATGTTCATTCCAGATGGCCATGTGTTGCCCAACGGCAACAATGTCGGCTCGCAGAACTTAACACAAACCCTAACCTTCACCACCAACGGAATGTCCGTCATCTCTTGCAGGCAAACAAAAAAGTCCAAATGCCCTCAACACCAGAGGTGATGGCCTTGAAGACCAGGAGGGGGACTCAAGGTTCTCGGACAGCATCCTGGCCACAATCCTAGCCACACACCCGAAAGGAACCCCGTGACAAACCCACAGCAACACCTTCTCATCCCTCCTTACCCAGCCCTGATCCCCACATTGACCCTCCCCCTACCTACCCACCCACCTACCCACCCTGTGTGAAGTCTGGAAAAGACACAGAAGCTCTAACCCAAAGACGTGTCCCACCCACCCTGCCCGTCCCCTGTGCCACCTGCCCACCCCTTGTCGACCCTCCACACCCAACTCTAACCCCGGCCATTGCGGCTATTGCCCTAGGTCGCAGAACCTGATGTCAGAGTGTTTGTCTGTGGGGGTCGCAAGGAAGGTGTGACCCCCGAAGAAGGTCACCTGTATGTTCATCCCAGACAGCCAGGTGTCCTAACCCTGGCCGAATGTCGGTCATCTCTTGCAGACTGGAGCTGGCCCTGCACCCAAGAGGAAACGGGACGTCCAGACGGTGGAGGTGGTGGAAGTTCCTCCCATGACAAGGAGGGAGAGGGGAGTGCACTTCCTGCCACCTAATTGTGTGTCCTGGACCCCGAGGGAGTTGGGCCTCATCCCCACTGACGGCAAACACACCCACCAAGAGGCGTATCAGCTCTACATACTGGAGTGTGAACACCTCGAGATCCCTACAAGGACCCTGCATGGATTAAAAAAATAGCGCATCGCAATGATGTAAACAGCTGAGTGAGTGAGTGAGTGACAATGGCTGTGTGAGTATTGCTTGTTGCTGTGTGCGAGTTTGGAGTTAGTTTGGTTTTGGTGTGATAGCGTTACAAATAGTTAGTGTTAGGGGGTGTGATAGGGTTAGAATAGGGAGTGATTGACGTGTCCAAAATAAAACATTTATTAAAAAAAATAAAAATAAAAACAAATAAAAAGCCCAGATTCCAGAGGTCAAACTTAAGAGTCCGAAATTGAAGAAAAATCACCTCAATCTACTCCAGATGTGGCCTGAAACGTGGTCGATTTTGGTATTTAAAAAATAATGGGACTTCAAAAATACATAAAACTACAATGTCAATGACATGGAAAAAATCTCTCTCTCTCGCATCTCTCTACGACCTTCCCGTCCAGTGATACGAAAGAAATTGAGTTTCAAACGCTAATAACTCCAGAAGTGGAAGTGACGTCGAAGCACACTTCATGCCACCTGCACTTCCACACGAGATCTGTGTGCAACATTTCAAGATCTTTACACATCCGCCCGTGGAGATGTGGCCATTCAAAAGTATGTCACGGGCATGACTCTAGAGCAGGGGTCTCAAACTCGCGGCCCGCAAGACGATATTTTGTGGCCCGCACCTTAATATGAAAGTTTAATATTAGGGCGGCCCGCGAGTTTTATAAGAATGGCACTTCACAGTGTTGTGTGCGGAGCTTAACAAACCTACCAATGACAGTGGGGTATATGGCTCTCAGGGCGGGACATCGACAGGGCTTGATACAAGCAGAGAAACATTTCTCAATGAGTGAAAGTTACAGCAGCGTTGCCATGTAAAGTTTTCTTCCGTGCCTGGCTGGCTGCCTGGTTTCTACTACTGTATTAGACGTTCGTCCCTGTGCGCTGCGTTCACAAAAGAGTTGCTGCCCAGCGAGACATTATACGTATATATGTCTCTCTCTGACAAGATAAATCAAAATGATGCGGAAGCGGTGAGATAAAATAAAAATAAGGAACTCAACTGTAGCCTAATGTGGTCTGCAGTCATTTAGCAACACCGTTCTGTCGGCAATAACAGTCCCCGATAACCTGGACAACTTTAGGGTGGCATCGTTATTTGGGGTCATTATATATAAATGTTTTTATTTGCATTGCCTCACATGATGAATACTACACAGATTTCTATATATGTCATTTGTTTCCTTTTTTTGTTTCTATTTTTACATTCACAACAACAACAGCATGGTGTCATTTTCGCTTCTTTTTCCTGTAATAACACGCTGGACAACACTCTGGGAGCAGTCGCCTTTTTGCGCTCGCTGTCCCGGTACTTTTCTACCATCTACAAATGCCATGAGGTTAATTTCATCATGAAAGACATTAACATCAGATGCAAAAGCAAAGGAAACTGCTACGAGGCTATTATCCACCGACCACCGTGTTGCTGTTCCTGGAAAAAGAAGCGAAAACGATGCGCATAGATGAAATGACGTTCTCCGTGTGTCGGCTAAATACGACAGTGACACCAAGTGGAACTAAAATAAATTCCACAGCCCCAAACGTCTTTTTCAAAGCCTGCAGTGAAGAGAAAGGTTGGTGATGAGCAAAGACAATTCCAGAGAAAGTGGGAGATGCAATATTTCTTTGTTGAGCACAGGGGCACCCCGATGTGTCTCATTTGCACAGAGAAAGTTGCGGCGCACAAGGAATACAATTTGAAACGTCATTACACAACTAGACATGCTGAGGAGTATGCAAAATATCTGGGAGATGAGAGAGCCAAACAGGCTGCAAATCTTAAAACATGTCTACTATTTTGTTTATTTATTATTATGATTTTTTTTAAATTTATTTTTAACTAAGCTTTTCTTGTGGAATACCCCATGCGACCCAGCCTCACCCAGCCTTTGCCCCCAGCGACCCCCAGGTAAATTGAGTTTGAGACCCCTGCTCTAGAGCCTCAGCAGGTGTAATGGCGCATCGAGACCGCCAGAGGGAGCCATAGCAAGCCGTTGGCAGACGCACCGCCTAGATGACGCCCTAATGGCGAGACCAGTGGAGGGGAGACACCGGGTGGACGGACAGCGCCTATTCTGCTCAGTCTCCGAGGGGGTGGAGACCCTTTTCTAATCCTAACCCTAATTACTAAAAATATATTTTTTAAAAATGACAAAAAAATCACAAAAAAAAAAATAAAAAAATCACAAAAAAAGATAGAAAATCACAAAAAGACAGAAAATAATCAGCAAATATGGTCATTGCATGGGTTGGAGAGTGGGTGACTGTCTCGGACAGACGGCGCCCTCAGCGAGATGGGGCCCCAGCTTTTGCACGCCGGAAGGACCGTACGATCTCCACTTCTCACCTCGGCAGAAGATGGACTCAGTCCAGTTCCCCTAAATGACCTTCACGTAGCCGCACTGTCGAGGGGAGGGGCTTCGGGGAAACTGGACGATCCCTCTACCTGAATGACGTAGACTGGATGTCTGTTCTTGCAGCTCATTTAAAACCTCTCCTTCCACCCCACCCCAACCTCCTCGCTCCACCCAAACATGCTGCTTGACAGCAGTGAGAGAGCCGACAAGTAGATTCTCTCTGTGGCCAGACCTTGACCGCCAATGGCAACATTCACAGACACATGAAAATCCAAGAGGACCTGGCCAGTGGCCTGAAACTAGCAAGAGCGTCTGGCTGCAGACCTGCACTGTCAGGACCCACCTGCACTGAGAGGTCCGGAAGTTGATTTTAAGCCTTTCAAATTAAAACGCTTTTGGACCAGAAATTCATTTAAATCCCCGGAAGTTGAGTTAAAGCCTTTCAAATTAAAAGGTTTTATAAATTAAAAAGTTTTACAACAGAGTACGTGAAGATTTTTAGAACAGAAGACTTGAGGAATTTTTTCTTTCTTTAAAGATTAATTGTTATGTTTACTGTGGCATCAGAACAGGCTTTCGATTTTCTATTGTATTTTCAGTTTTAATTATTACGATTATGATCTACTCCTGGTAGCTTTCATAACTTTGTGTTCCCTGTGTTTTAGGAGGTGGGTTTTTATTAACACAAACCCAACCGTTGAAATGTTTGTTTTTTGTAACACACACACACACACACACGTATATGTATATATATATTTATGTGTATATATACATATATATACATATACATATACATATGTATATATATATATATATATATATATGTATATATACATATATATACATATACATATATATATATATGTATATATATACATATATATATATATATATGTATACATATATATATATATATATATATATATACATATATATATATATATATATACATATATACATATGTATATATACAGGCCACCAGATCTAGGTGGCCTCAGCCCTGAACACCATCACATTCCGTGAGTCATTTTGTTTCTGTTTGCCCCCCTCCCCGTGTGGTGTCAGCCTGTCCTGCTTTTGTTTTGACCAGTTTCTTCCCCTTGTTTGAATCGTTGGCCCCTTTTATTTTGAAGATCCTTTCCCCTTTTTTTTTAGTTTGAGAATTTGATTCGTTCATTTACTTTGATATTTGTGGTTTAATTGTTCCCCCTTGTTCGTAAGTTGTTTGTGTTGAACGGTGCTTCCCCCCCTGTGTTTTTGGTATTGGTAGTTTACTTATAAATTTGTTTGTTTCCTTTTTCTGAGTTTCTGTTTATTTAATTTAAATCCGTAACTGCCGGGATTCCTTTTTGTTTAGATGCATTTCCTTTAAACCATAATAAAGCCTTGTTTTTCTTTGTAAACCACGTCTCAGCTCATTTTGTAAACGAAATCTGTGTGCCTTTCATTATTTTATTCCTCAAACACAACTTGAGGTGGCATTGTCGTCCCATATCCCTACTCCTTAACAATAAGCCCCCTTACATTCTGTAAATTCATCAACATTATCTTCTCCCCCCCCCACACTGCTCCTTTGTGTTGCCACAAGTACCAAAGATTTCAAAAAAATATTTGTATAACCTTTGTTGTTTTGTAAGGTGCATTACAAATTGTAAGTGACCTTCTCAAAGAATATGAGCACATCCTCACGTAATTAATTTCTTTTTTTTCTTTTTTCTTTTAAAGTTTATTTATATTATAATTTTAAAACATGATCAATCCAGTGCTGCCGGAGCACCGAACATGAAATCAGTGTGCATTTCATGCAAAAATGAATTAACTTGCGTTTTAAGTCCTATACAAGCCCATTTATTTTAGAAAAACACATTATTATTACAACTACTACTATCATGATTATTACTATTTCACCTCTCGGGTAGTTCTGGGACAGAAAGATTGACAGCAGTGGTCCATCTCTATCGGTTATCCATCTTGGATTCAGGGGGACATTACCTGCAGTTACACCTACTGGCCACTGAGCATTAAGGTATGTTAAGGAATGGAAAAAGTTTCGACCGCAAACTTGAGGGACTTTGACGTTGACTGCCTTTTCAGTCGCTCGCATTCCAACCTAACAAAGTTATATAGTATGTCTTTCTGATCATTAAGCTATTCGCCTTGCATTTTAATTCAGCTCTATAAGCATGTACATGTCTTTTTTTTCGGAATTTGACGTTTGCCATCATAAGATAGCATTAGCCGTTAGCTTCAGACAGTTTTTTTTTTCTTTCCAAAAGAAAGGCCCCAACAAAGGCGTCAGCGATTCCCACACATTTGAATGTTTTAGTCACACGTTTGGCTCCTGGCTCGCCGAAAGTGTTGGACAAGGAGCTTCTGGACCCGGTGGACGTCTTGCTTTCTCTGGATGATGTCAAGCCAGAGGACGGGGACAGCAACAGCAGCTGCAGCAGCAGCCTCCGTCTCTATCTAACATGAACTTTACCTGAACCACGCCTGGGCGCCCAGCTCAGGTAGATCATACTCCCCTACTCAGTAACAGTAAGCCCTGTATGAACACTCCCTTCACCATGTTCCAGCCACTTTCACTGTTTGTCGTTCTTTTCACTATTGAAGTTAACAGCTGCTGGAGCTCTGCAGTCATCGCCATGGCCAATCGCCGTAGCACAAGTTTTTTTTTTTGTTTTTTTTTAAATTAAATTTAAACACTATTGAGACACAGGGTCTGATTTACAGGAAGGACCTTTTTTGGGGTGAGTGGGCAGAGAGGTTGCTGGGCTCCAAGCAAGAAATCCCTGGGGCCCCACCTTACTGATGCATGCCCAAAAAAATAGGTTTTTGCAAACATAAATGCACAATTTCCGGGACATTTGAGATAAATACAGAAAAAATAGATTAGTGGTTCTCAAAGTGAGGTCCAAGGACCACCAGATGTCCCTGAAAGCCCAGGCCTATTAATAATTGTAAATAATCTGACACCAACAAAGATATATAAAATATGAACTTTTTTCTTTATTACAAAAGTGCACTGCAAATTACTTAAACTTTAAATATAAAAAAAAAGACTAGTGGCTGCTGCTAGCTATCCAACAGGATACAGGAACTGCTCCTGGAATGGGGGGAGAGCGAAGGTCAGCACACTGAGCCATTGAAGACACTCTGATGGTGCTTTGCTTATTTACACGTCTACTCACAAATTAAAACAAAATTTGCGAAGGCTTGAGAGAACTTGGCGTTCGTCAAAAACAGCTTCATCCTTCAAGACTTGGCAGGATTGCTTTAGGTCCTATAAAAAGGCCCTGCGTATCAGTAGAACTTCCTACTTTTCTGCTCTTATTGACTCTAACAAGAACAACCCAAAGTTTTTATTTAGTACAGTTGCTAAGCTGACGAGGAGCCATCATTGTGTTGAGCCATGCGTCCCTACTGGCCTGTCAAGCAACGATTTCCTGAACTTCTTCCAGCAAAAAGTAGAAGGTATCAGAACTGAGATTGGGAATTCCTCGTCTTCTTTGTCTTCTTTGTCTTCCACAGGTCACATGGCAGATCTTTCTCAACATGGCAACCCCAGTGTGTATTTCGGGAGTTTTCAGCAAGTTGGACTCTCGGAACTTGATTCTCTTGTCTCCTCTGCTAAGTCGACCACTAGTCTTCTGGACCCAATTCCAACCAGGCTTCTCAAGGAGGTTTCCCCATTGCTTCATTGTGTCATTCTTAGAATTATTAATCATTCTCTATCAACAGGTTTTGTCCCTCATGCTTTCAAGGTGGCTGTAATCAAGCCTCTGATCAAAAAACCCAATTTGGACTCGAGTGTGCTTTCAAATTATAGGCCAATCTCGAACCTTCCGTTTCTCTCCAAGATCTTAGAAAAAGTTGTTGCTAGGCAGCTTGTGGACTTCTTGAACGACAACAATCGACTTGAGGCTTTTCAGTCTGGCTTCAGAGTTGGTCACAGCACTGAAACTGCATTGCTTAAGGTAAGTAATGACCTCTTGTGTGCATCTGACAAAGGTCTTCTCTCTGTTCTGGTCCTCCTAGATCTCAGTGCAGCATTTGATACAGTTGACCACAGCATTCTTCTGAGGAGATTAGAAGATACTATCGGCATCAAGGATCGCGCCTTGGACTGGTTTGGATCTTACTTGTCTGACCGTTTTCAGTTTGTTCATGTTCATAATCATTCGTCAGAACGTAGGAGGGTTTGTCATGGTGTCCCGCAAGGATCTGTACTTGGGCCACTCCTCTTCAACATCTACATGTCACCTCTTGGTGACATCATCAGAAAGCATAGCATCAGTTTCCATTCTTACGCAGATAACACACAGTTGTACTTTTCTTTTAAGGCAAACGAGGCTCATCAGTTGGCCAAATTGGAATCTTGTCTTCGTGATGTCAGAACTTGGATGACACAGAATTTCCTGTTGCTTAATACCGACAAAACTGAGGTCATTATATTTGGATCGCGAGAGAGTAGGGACAGAGTTTTTGATGGACAAAGTGGTCTATTTGGTACTACACCCAGTTCTCCTGTGCGGAACCTAGGAGTCACTTTTGATCAGGACCTGACCTTTAATTCTCATATACAGAATGTAGGGAGGTCAGCTTTCTTCCACTTAAGAAACATTGCCAAAATTCGAAGTTTTTTGTCCTTCAAAGATGCGGAAAAAATACCCATGCTTTTGTTACGTCTAGGCTAGATTACTGTAACTCAGTACTAGCAGGATGCCCAAATTCATCCCTTAGGACATTACAGTTAATCCAAAACTCCGCGGCACGATTGTTAACCGGAACTAGAAGGAGGCAGCATATTACTCCAATTTTAGCTTCCTTGCATTGGCTGCCTGTCAAATTTAGAATTGAATTTAAGATTCTAGTTTTAACTTACAAAGCTCTTCATTCTCAGGCTCCTTCTTATATTAGGGAACTCATTGAACTTTATCATCCTCCAAGAGCCCTTCGCTCTGAGGATTCAGGTCTTTTAGTTATCCCAAAAATTTCTAGAGTTAGATCAGGAGGTAGGTGTTTCAGTTTCCTGGCACCTCTATTTTGGAACCATCTTCCAGCCTCGGTGAGGGGGGCAGACACAGTTAGTTTATTTAGGAGTAGACTTAAGACTTTCCTTTTTCTTAAAGCTTATAGTTAGACTCCATCCACTGTCAGTTAAGCTGCTGTAGGCTTACGCCGTGGAGGGAGATCTTTCGCTCCCGTTACAGGGATCGTTGCTCTGTGCAGGCGGAGCCTTTATCACTCTCCTCACCCAATCAATCTTTTACTCTATCCAATCTTTTACTCTATCTACTCTGTCCAAGCTCTCATTATGCTTTGTACAGTATGCTCGATATGCATGATACTGCCGCAGTCTCTGTGTCCCCGGCAGGTGATGACCACTGCGCCAGGAGCTGGATTGTGCTGTCCTGGGGGTCTTGCTGTCATCGCTTCATCCCACCACCACGCTTAAGACCTGGACTAGTCCTATCGGCAGATTGTCCATCGAGCTAGGCTCTTGCCTTCCAAAGCATGGACACTTACACTCCACATGGACAGCAGCCTTGAATTAGTTCCTATTCTTTGTGTTTATATCCGTTTTGCCTGGTTGGTGTATCTGTTTTTCACTCTGTCCTGTCTGCCACCCTGGCTCACTCTGCTCCTTTCTCTCTTTCTCTGTCTCTCCTCTATCTTTCTACTTCACCCCAACTACTCATAGGCAGATGATCGCCCTCTGGAGTCTGGTTCTGCCCTAGGTTTCTTCCCACAGGGGAGTTTTTCCCAGCCACTGTCGCATCTTGCTTGCTCCGGGGGCCCGGTTGGTTCTCTCTGATTGTATAAAGCGCTTTGAAACGCCTTTGGCTGTGATTTAGCGCTGTACAAATAAAAGTTTATTATTATTATTATTATTATTATTATTTAAAATATACACTACAAAATCTAATATATACAACATATACACAAACAGGGATCTGAGGACTGTACACGGTGCAGAGGAGAGCTCCGTCAGCTGAAGAACTGGAGATTCTGAAACGCAAAGAAACAAAATATGTAAACATGAGTGATGTGTGCTAGCAACCTGGTGGCCTGCACTGTCGGATGGATGGTGATGCTAATTCTTGAGAACAGCATTTCTTTTCAATTGTAAACATGTGAGACCACTATTTGCACAAAATGAAATTGTATTTTCTTAAAAAAGGTCCTCCATCTCTTTCTCGTATTAATTATTTCTCTGGAAGAATCATAAACGTTGTGTTCCCATCATCAGGTTTTCATGAAGCCTACCTGGCACTGCGATGGAGGCATCCATCTGCCGCTCCTCTTCATTCTTTTACTTCGACCCTACACGAAACCAGAAAAGGTCTGAGATCAGTAGGCAGAAGCATGTCTTGTGCACTCTGATGGTGCTTTGCTTCCACAGTTGTGGTGTAGTGTTGCACTGTGACTCTGTGTGGTGTACATACGTAATTATAAGTGGCCGACCAGCCTGGGTGCTGCTGGGAGTGGAGCTCTTTCTCCACTTTGGCCTTTTCATAGTATCCATCCTGCTCCTCCTTTGACAGCGACCTCCTCTGAGGGCACACAGCAACACCATGTCAGCAGGTCCACTCTTGGTGCATTAAGTTGTATAATAGCTATGAATGAATCAACACATCTCAAACCTGTAAACAGTTCACTCACCATCTTGCCCAGAACATTTAGAGCAGCGCTGTCCCTGATTTTCAGGTCCTCAATGACCGTGATGCGCTGCTCTCCTCTGAAGATCATGAACGCATTCATGGGCGTTTTGATATAAGGATGGTCGGCCGTGCGGTTTCTTTTTCTGCGGCAAAACATAAAGAATTAAAAGAATGTTAAAACAACAACAGTGAACAAAACTGAATCCAGAAAAAAGCTGAATCTTTTTGAGCATCTAATAGCCCCCCTGGGCGCTGGATGGATTGTGGGCAAGCGTCGTGAGAATTAAGTACATTTGGAGCAAAACTTAATTCTTACTTTGGGTTCATCACTGCACTTTGAGGAGCAGGACCAGCAGCGCTGTAGATATTGGGAACCATCCTGTAAACTGGTTCTCCGTTTCCACACAGACAAAATAGACTGATGTTTTGGTGCGTGAAACTATAGCGTCAGAAGCTCACTGGTTGTGTTTTCATTGCGTCTTTGAGACTTACAGGACGGGTGTAAAAGTGATGCTAAAAATGAGCATGGCCTGACCTCACTGCTTCTAGTAGCGATGATGTCGAACTGAGTGAGCGCAGTTCATGGTTTTCACCAGCAGAGGGCAGCGTGAAACAAGGCGTCGGTGCGCCACAGTCGCTGAAAAACATGTTCATGCTGTTCTACAACACAGCCGAAACAAATGCGAAACAGTGTAAATGGCGGAGAAAACGTTTTTCTGTGGCCTCGACAAACCTGTACTCACCGTCGCCACGTCTGGAAACTTGCGCTCATTGTGTGATTTACCGATGAGTGAACTTTCTCTCGAAGCCCCACCCTCCTATAGCGACTGCGCAGGTGCTGACCAGGCCCTTTTGGCCGAGGAGGTCCGAGCGCCCTTTTCAGACAACGTTCCAACCAATAATGTAATTTTCAAGAGCGTCTGGCTGCAGACCTGCACTGTCAGGACCCACCTGCACAGAGAGGACCGCCTGCACTGTCAGGACCGGAAATTCATTTAAAGCCTTTCAAATTAAAACGCTTTTGGACCGAAAGTTCATTTAAGCCCCGGAAGTTCATTTAAATCCTTTCAAATTAAAAGGTTTTATAAATTTAAACAGAGTACGTGAAGATTTTTTTTTAAAGATTAATTGTTATGTTTACTGTGCCATCAGAACAGGCTTTCGATTTTCTATTGTATTTTCAGTTTGAAAGATTACGATTATGATCCACTCCAGGTAGCTTTCATAACTATGTTTTGCCGGAGAAAACGAAACCGCACAACCAACCTCCCATACATCAAGAAGCCCGAAAAGAAGCCCGAAAAGAGCAGCGCATCACGGTCATGGAAGACCTGAAAATCAGGGACAGTGCTGCTCTCAATGCCGTTCTGGGCAAGATGGTGAGTGAACTGTTTACAGGTTTGAGATGTGTTGATTCATTCATAGCTATTATACAACTTAATGCACCAAGAGTGGACCTGCTGACATGGTGTTGCTGTGTGCCCTCAGAGGAGGTCGCTGTCAAAGGAGGAGCAGGATGGATACTATGAAAAGGCCAGAGTGGAGAAAGAGCTCCACTCCCAGCAGCACCCAGGCTGGTCGGCCACGTTCAATTACGTATGTACACCACACAGAGTCACAGTGCAACACTACACCACAACTGTGGAAGCAAAGCACCATCAGAGTGCACAAGACATGCTTCTGCCTACTGATCTCAGACCTTTTCTGGTTTCGTGTAGGGTCGAAGTAAAAGAATGAAGAGGAGCGGCAGATGGACGCCTCCATCGCAGTGCCAGGTAGGCCTCATGAAAACCTGATGATGGGAACACAACGTTTATGATTCTTCCAGAGAAATAATTAATACGAGAAAGAGATGGAGGACCTTTTTAAGAAAAAGATGAAATAAAATACAATTTCATTTTGTGCAAATATTGGTCTCACATGTTTACAATTGAAAAGAAATGCTGTTCTCAAGAATTAGCATCACCATCCATCCGACAGTGCAGGCTACCAGGTTGCTAGCACACATCACTCATGTTTGCATGTTTTGTTTCTTTGTGTTTCAGAATCTCCAGTTCTTCAGCTGATGGAGCTCTCCTCTGCACCGTGTACAGTCCTCAGATCCCTGTTTGTGTATATGTTGTATATATTAGATTTTGTAGTGTATATTTTAAAGACATGTGTAAATAAGCAAAGCACCATCAGAGTGTCTTCAATGGCTCAGTGTGTTGACCTTTGCTCTCCCCCCATTCCAGGAGCAGTTCCTGTATTGTGTTGGATAGCTAGCAGCAGCCACGAGTCTTTTTTTATATTTAAAGTTTAAGTAATTTGCAGTGCACTTTTGTAATAAAGAAAAGTTCATATTTTATATATCTTTGTTGGTGTCAGATTATTTACAATTATTAATAGGCCTGGGCTTTCAGGGACATCTGGTGGTCCTTGGACCTCACTTTGAGAACCACTAATCAATTTTTTCGGTATTTATTTCAATTTATCTGCATTTATGTTTGCAAAAACCAATTTCTTTGGGCGTGCATCGGTAAGGTGGGGCCCCAGGGATTTCTTGCTTGGAGCCCAGCAACGTCTCTGCCCACCCACCCCAAAAAAGGTCCTTCCTGTAAATCAGACCCTGTGTCTCAATAGTGTTTAAATTGAATAAAAAATAAATAAAAAACTTGTGCTACGGCGATTGGCCATGTCTGACTTCAGAGCTCCAGCAGCTGTTAACTTCAATAGTGAAAAGAACGACAAACAGTGAAAGTGGCTGGAACATGGTGAAGGGAGTGTTCATACAGGGCTTACTGTTACTGAGTAGGGGAGTATGATCTACCTGAGCTGGGCGCCCAGGCGTGGTTCAGGTAAAGTTCATGTTAGATAGAGACGGAGGCTGCTGCTGCAGCTGCTGTTGCTGTCCCCGTCCTCTGGCTTGACATCATCCAGAGAAAGCAAGACGTCCACCGGGTCCAGAAGCTCCTTGTCCAACACTTTCGGCGAGCCAGGAGCCAAACGTGTGACTAAAACATTCAAATGTGTGGGAATCGCTGACGCCTTTGTTGGGGCCTTTCTTTTGGAAAGAAAAAAAAAACTGTCTGAAGCTAACGGCTAATGCTATCTTATGATGGCAAACGTCAAATTCCGAAAAAAAAGACATGTACATGCTTATAGAGCTGAATTAAAATGCAAGGCGAATAGCTTAATGATCAGAAAGACATACTATATAACTTTGTTAGGTTGGAATGCGAGCGACTGAAAAGGCAGTCAACGTCAAAGTCCCTCAAGTTTGTGGCCAAAACTTTTTCCATTCCTTAACATACCTTAATGCTCAGTGGTCAGTAGGTGTAACTGCAGGTAATGTCCCCCTGAATCCAAGATGGATAACCGATAGAGATGGACCACTGCTGTCAATCTTTCTGTCCCAGAACTACCCAAGAGGTGAAATAGTAATAATCATGATAGTAGTAGTTGTAATAAAGATTTGTTTTTCAAACTCTAAAATAAATGGGCTTGTATATGACTTAAAACGCAAGTTAATTCATTTTTGCATGAAATGCACACTGGTTTCATGTTCGGTGCTCCGGCAGCACTGGATTGATCATGTTTTAAAATTATAATATAAATAAACTTTAAAAGAAAAAAGAAAAAAAAAAGAAATTAATTACGTGAGGATGTGCTCATGTTCTTTGAGAAGGTCACTTACAATTTGTAATGCACCTTAAAAAAACAACGAAGGTTATACAAATATTTTTGAAATCTTTGGTACTCATTTTCTAGATAATTCAAAGGTTCAAGTAAATTAAAAGACTATTCATTTCGTAATGCAATAGTTTTTAAAACCACCTGGTTGCCCCCCATTATTTTAAGAACCAGCAAGTAAAGCTCCAAAGAGGTTTATGGGTTCCCGTGAAGAAAACTGGTGGGACAAGTCATGACGAATACAATGATTATTAAACTTTGCAGAAAGGTCTCACTGACTTCTTATCTAACTTATAAATTGAATTTGCACCTGAGGTATTCAGATGGAGAATGTTGCCACCGTTACCAGGAGGAGGAGACCATAAAAAGCATATTGGAAAAGTCACTACGGAAAATCAACTTCATTTCCCATAATCCCCACAAATGCACAAATCTTAAAAACCTAGCGCAGTCACGTACACCTAGCATAACATGCTAATGTTGCCCCCTCTAGCTGCCCGCGTGCAACGGAACGTTCATCTCAACGTACTTTGAACGTATGTCAAAATTTGACAATTATTTAAGTGTGCTTATGTATTAATTTGGGCTCATTGTGACCGGAAATAAAAGACGCATCAGAAAATTGAGTTTTCTACGCTATACCCATAAAACGCATTACTTTTTTTTGACAAAACGTGCGGCGATGAACCCAAACCGCCATAACTGACATTCCTTCATACGTCACCATCACCATGGCAACATCCTCCGAACGTTCGAGGGGGTATATAAGGAAGGCCGTAGTGTCGGACAGTTTGTGGAGCACCAACATCAGGTAAACTCACCCCAAATGTTCTACCCAGGAAACACAGTAAAACCTTTCATAACTATACACGAATATGCTGTTTATGCACATACACAACGTGTAAGACTTTATTCACAGAAGTTATCACAGTATTTTGCTGAGCCTACAGAGGAGCAGTGGTTAACTGTGAAACACGTTCTGAGATATCTAAAAGGTACTTCTGAAAAAGGTTTGTGTTTCCAGAGAAGCTGTGAGAAACTTGGCATCCAAGCCTACAGCGATGCTGACTGGGCGACAGATGTCAGCGATAGACGCAGTACGACCGGCTACTGTGTGAGACTTAACAAAAACAATTCTCCAGTTTCATGGAAAACTAGAAAACAACCTACAGTTGCACTCTCAACATGTGAAGCAGAATATATGGCATTAGCTTCAACGATCCAGGAGCGTCTATATCTCGAACAGTTACTAGAAGGTATGGATAACTACAAATACACAAAAACGGTGGTTCATGAGGACAATCAGGGAACAATTGCTTTTGCTAAAAACCCAGTCAACAGACAGAGGTGTAAGCATATAGATATAAAATACCATTTCATCAGATCCACTGTGGATGAAGGTAAAGTCGTTTTGATGTATTGTTCTACAGATACTATGGTTGCCGACATTATGACCAAACCTGCAACCAAGTTGAAGCTGCAAAAGTTTGCACCTATTATTTTTGGAGTTGGAAATGTGTAAGACAAGAGTCCACATTCATTCCATTCTGTATTTTTGTTTCTTTTGATAAGTTCATTGTTTACAACAACCTGAGAACAAGTGGGGGTGTTAAGAATTGACATGGTATTGTGTCCTCAGTTTTGTTTCATGTGCAATTCCATAATTGACCACATGGGGGAAACACTTATTATAAACTTCTATGTACTTAGGTGAAGTTTTTCTTCTGTTTTTCTTTCTGTAAAACAAGTGTGTGTTCAGTCTTTATTAAATACGCCGTGTTGGCTAAAAAGAGCCAACAACATTCAGTCATCTTTTCTCCGAATGCAACGTTAGCTGCAAAGGTTCGACCATAAGCCTCAACAATGATCCTGTATGTTTTCTGTCGGGAATGTAATTTGCAGTGAAGAACATCTAACGCCTCACTCTTATGGATGACTGCTTCTTCTGAAATGATGTCTGTTATGTAGTTGGCCTAAACCTTTTAATTCAGTCACTTTTCAAAAAGAACAAAGAAAATAGAATAATTTTCTCTGCTCTCCAAATCAGAAATAATTTGAACAAAATGAATAGCAGAAAATGAAAAGTTGAAAATTTAAAAACGTTGCATGTCTGTGCACTTGCGCCCAGTTAGAAGGTATAAATAGTTGTTGTGTATCCTTACTCCTTTGTCATTAGTCCCAAATGAAGATATTATATGATGTGATAATATGATGATGATGATGATGAGGATGATGACGACGACGATGGTGATAGTCATAAACAATCTTCTGTTTGACTTTATAGGGATTTCCACAACAGCCCTACGGGCAAGACTGTGGCATCTTCATGCTAATGGTAAATTAGATGTATTCATATCTCCTAAATATATTAATATTTTCTTTTTTTCTAGTATGCCCTCTACACAGTCCTGGATGCTCCATATGATCTCACCATAGTAAGTTTACCTTTTCATTAAAATAAAGGTAGTTAATTTGATGTTGAATGAAATGAAATCCATTTCTGTGTCCGTAGGCCGACATGCCAACCCTGCGAAAATGGTGGTGTATCATGCTGATTGAAAACTTTGATCTCGGAAGGTACAATGTTGTAATTTAATTGACTTTGACATGTTAAAAATGGCACTTTATTTTACTTGTAGTTTTTACTTTAAGTTAGGATCCAGGCAGTCTAAGCTGCCAGTTATCCAGTATGTGCTTCATTCTTTCTTCTGAGGAAACCGACTTCCCATGCATGAAAGGAAAAACACCAAACTTTACACAGAAGCCCAGTCCCATGCTAGACTGCTTCAGCTGCAAAAACAATAGTCAGTAATTTTAGTGGCACTGCAGCAACCATTCATTCTTCCATTCTGTAGAGGCTAAGCCTACTGCTTAAAGTCCCTGAGATGCTTGCTAGATGGGCACCTGTTTGACGCGCTTGCTATAATCCACATCGTTGATATCCACAAAGATGACGAGACTCATATATCTTGCAAAGACGAGTTTATTGCAGCTCCCCGTGGCCCAACGTACAATGATCAACTCCTTCAACATAGCTCGACGATGCAAACACAACGCTTTGAGAAGCAACGCGATCAGAAACTGTGCTCCACCCATCAGGCAACCTCTAACACCTGTACTGTTAGACGTGATGGCAGAGAATAACTCTGACACATTCATTCATTCATCTTCTATACCCGCTTATTCCTATTCAGGGTCACGGGGGTCTGCTGGAGCCTCTCCCAGCTGTCTTAGGGTGAAGGCAGGGTGACACCCTGGACAAGTCGCCAGTTCATCGCAGGGTCACATAGAAACAAACAACCATTCACACTCACCTGCATCAGTTTTTACACACTTCCTTTATTTAAATGGATTGTTGCTGTCTTGTCACTTGCTAAGATGGTCTGTGAACCTTCAGACCACTTAACATTTTCTAAATTTTGTGTCAGACGTTAATTTATTCCACTGACACTCTAATGTCATCTGTGTAGTTGTCCTTCTATTCTCATGCTAGTTTCCAGACTTGCATATCTTGGATTTGCCTAAAGTTGCCTGGCTCCGGCCATTGCTCCACAGCATATGTAATTTTAATTGTTTTATCCTTTTAACCTATTAATATAGCCATGGAAAGAGGTTTACCCATTGGAGCAAGGCATCTAAAGCCCTTCTGGCAGGTGAGGTGCCACCAAACTTTTTTTTTCGACTGAAGCGCAAGACGACATGACCAAGGTCAGTTTGCAGTCATTTTTTTTCCTCAATCTTTATAAGTTCTTTTCAGTTTTCAATCCCAGTAAATGGTTTGAGAATTACTTTGTGACAACTGCTTGTATTCAATGCTCAATATTAATTGTTTAGGCTCAAGATAATAAATGTCAGGAAGAGACAACTGAAGACATGTTGTTAAGTTTTCTAAGATGACCTTTCAGGTTATGAGAAAAAGATGATTTTTTTTTTTTCTCCTTGAGATCAGTCCATTTGGCCGAATTTTGCAGCAATGTGAACAAGCAGCAGAATGGATTCAAGCGAATAAAGAGTTGTTGACAGGAAGGGTGGACATCCCAGAGATTATAAACATGGATGGCGCGCCAAAAGAGGAGGCTACACAGGAAATGACAAAACTGTTCAATGACTCTTTTGAGTCATTCTGCTGCTGCTGCTGCCACAACCCCCCTGTCCTCAACCCCACATGCCAACACCCCTTGGGCCCTCTCCCACCACAGTGACATTGATTCCTCAAATTGGGGATTGTTGTGGAATAAAAATAAAACGCTTAACAAAAATCTCCGAGTGAGAAATCTTTTATCTTTTATAAAAGTTTATTAAAGTTTTTAAGCACAAACACATGGACAGCAAAGCAGTCAGAAAGCGAGTGCAAGGAGACAAAGACATTGAAGATACTTCATCCTGTGAGGAGAGGAAGAAGAGGGAGATATGAAGTTTTGTGAAAGTCTGACCAATTCTAGACACAGGCTACATCGGCCTTGTTCTTTGCCCTCTTTGCCAGGACACTGAGAGATACCAAGCTGTTGCAGGTGGGAGAAGTAAAGCTGAAAAACAAGACTCATAACTCCATAACTCATGAAAGTACAGGATGTGCAAGACGAGATAGTAACTCACATCACGAGCTGCAACATTTCACGAGTATAGAAAAAAGGAAAACTAAAGACGGGGCAGTCAGGACAGTAATTCTAGATATAAATTCTGGACACATTTTTATTAAACAAACAAAATCTGACAATCATACTGGAAGAGCCAAATTTGATTTGGCCAGTGGAAGTGGTATACACAAAGCCAGAGGGAAATTTAGCCCAAGAATGGCTTTCTTATGATCACCTTCTCTAAATGTTTTGCAGAAAGCCAATGTTAAAAAACAGTTTTCTGCTTAACGTTCACTCCATGTTTTTCCTTTTCATCATTCCAAGAGCCAATCGGTTGCAATTAGCTTTAGACCAATCTATGTCTATATATATATATATATATATATATATATATATATATATATATATATATATATACATATATATGTATATATACATATATATATATATATACATATATATACATATATATATATATATATATATATATATATATATATATATACATATATAACACAGTACATATAATGTACATGTATGTGTATATATATATATATATATACACACATAAATATATACACATAAATATATATATATACATACATATACGTGTGTGTGTGTGTGTTACAAAAAACAAACATTTGAACGGTTGGGTTTGTGTTGATAAAAACCCACCTCCTAAAACACAGGGAACACAAAGTTATGAAAGCTAACAGGAGTAGATCATAATCGTAATAATTAAAACTGAAAATACAATAGAAAATCAAAAGCTTGTTCTGATGGCACAGTAAACATAACAATTAATCTTTAAAAAAAGAAAAAATTCCTCACGTCTTCTGTTACAAAAATCTTCATGTACTCTGTTGTAAAACTTTTTAATTTATTAAACCTTTTAATTTGAAAGGCTTTAAATCAACTTCCGGGGATTTAAATGAACTTCTGGTCCAAAAGCGTTTAAATTTGAAAGGCTTAAAATCAACTTCCGGTCCTGACAGTGCAGGCGGACCTCTCAGTGCAGGTGGGTCCTGACAGTGCAGGTCTGCAGCCAGACGCTCTTGCTAGTTTCAGGCCACTGGCCAGGTCCTCTTGGATTTTCATGTGTCTGTGAATGTTGCCATTGGCGGTCAAGGTCTGGCCACAGAGAGAATCTACTTGTCGGCTCTCTCACTGCTGTCAAGCAGCATGTTTGGGTGGAGCGAGGAGGTTGGGGTGGGGTGGAAGGAGAGGTTTTAAATGAGCTGCAAGAACAGACATCCAGTCTACGTCATTCAGGTAGAGGGATCGTCCAGTTTCCCCGAAGCCCTCCCCTCGACAGTGCGGCTACGTGAAGGTCATTTAGGGGAACTGGACTGAGTCCATCTTCTGCCGAGGTGAGAAGTGGAGATCGTACGGTCCTTCCGGCGTGCAAAAGCTGGGGCCCCATCTCGCTGAGGGTGGCGTCTGTACGAGACAGTCACCCACTCTCCAGCCCGTGCAATGCATTTTTTTTTGCAATTTTTTTTGTCATTTTTAAAAAAATATATTTTTAGTAATTAGGGTTAGGATTAGAAAAGGGTCTCCACCCCCTCGGAGACTGAGCAGAATAGGCGCTGTCCGTCCACCCGGTGTCTCCCCTCCACTGGTCTCGCCATTAGGGCGTCATCTAGGCGGTGCGTCTGCCAACGGCTTGCTATGGCTCCCTTTGTCGGTCTCGATGCGCCATTACACCTGCTGAGGCTCTAGAGTCATGCCCGTGACATACTTTTGAATGGCCACATCTCCGCGGGCGAATGTGTAAAGATCTTGAAATGTTGCACACAGATCTCGTGTGGAAGTGCAGGTGGCATGAAGTGTGCTTCGACGTCACTTCCACTTCTGGAGTTATTAGCGTTTGAAACTCAATTTCTTTCGTATCACTGGACGGGAAGGTCGGAGAGATGCGAGAGAGAGAAATTTTTTCCATGTCATTGACATTGTAGTTTTATGTATTTATGAAGTCCCATTATTTTTTAAATACCAAAATCGACCACGTTTCAGGCCACATCTGGAGTAGATTGAGGTGATTTTTCTTCAATTTCGGACTCTTAAGTTTGACCTCTGGTGTCATGGGGCTCCTCCATAATGACTGCGCGTAGCACAGCACACTACCTTACAACACAAGTCAGTTGTACTACACACGGTCATTCCGGAGGACCCCCATGACCACAGAGGCACTCAAGCCCCCACGCCAAGTCACCGCAGAGTCCATGTGGAGTTTTTTATTTATTTTTTGTTTTATTTTGGACACATCAATCACTCCCTATTCTAACCCTATCACACACCCTAACACTAACTATTTGTAACGCTATCACACCAAAACCAAACTAACTCCAAACTCGCACACAGCAACAAGCAATACTCACACAGCCATTGTCACTCACTCACTCACTCAGCATGTTTACATCATTGCGATGCGCTTTTCTTTTAATCCATGCAGGGTCCTTGTAGGGATCTCGAGGTGTTCACACTCCAGTATGTAGAGCTGATACGCCTCTTGGTGGGTGTGTTTGCCGTCAGTGGGGATAAGGCCCAACTCCCTCGGGGTCCAGGACACACGATTAGGTGGCAGGAAGCGCACTCCCCTCTCCCTCCTTGTCATGGGAGGAACTTCCACCACCTCCACCGTCTGGACGTCCCGTTTCCTCTTGGGTGCCGGGTCAGCTCCAGTCTGCAAGAGATGACCGACATTCGGCCAGGGTTAGGGCACCTGGCTGTCTGGGTTAAACATGAAGGTGACCTTCTTCGCGGGTCACACATTCCTTGCGACCCCCACAGATAAACATAACGTCGAACGCGTGATCCAGCACAATACCCGCGCCGGCTGTTGTTGCCGTTGGGCAACACATGTCCATCTGGGATGAACATACAGGTGACCTTCTTCGAGGGTCACACCTTCCTTGCGACCCCCACAGACAAACACTCTGACATCAAAGGTTCTGCGACCTAGGGCAATAGCCGCAATGGCCGGGGTTAGGGTTGGGTGTGGAGGGTCGACAAGGGGTGGGCAGGTGGCACAGGGGACGGGCAGGGTGGGTGGGACACGTCTTTGGGTTAGAGCTTCTGTGTCTTTTCCAGACTTCACACAGGGTGGGTGGGTGGGTAGGTAGGGGGAGGGTCAATGTGGGGATCAGGGCTGGGTAAGGAGGGATGAGAAGGTGTTGCTGTGGGTTTGTCACGGGGTTCCTTTTGGGTGTGTGGCTAGGATTGTGGCCAGGATGCTGTCCGAGAACCTTGAGTCCCCCTCCTGGTCTTCAAGGCCTTCACCTCTGGTGTTGAAGGCATTTGGACTTTTTTGTTTGCCTGCAAGAGATGACGGATATTCCGTTGGTGGTGAAGGTTAGGGTTTGTCTTAGGTTCTGCGAGCCGACATTGTTGCCGTTGGGCAACACATGGCCATCTGGGATGAACATACAGGTGACCTTCTTCGGGGGTCACACCTTCCTTGCGCACACACACAAACAGTCTCACGTCGAACGTGTGCGACCCAGCGCAATAGCCGCGCCGGCCGGGGTTAGGGTGGGTGAAGAGGGGTGACAAGGGGTGGACATGTGACACATGGGAGGGACATGCTTTGTGTTTCTTTCTCGGGGTGAGGACGGACGAAAAGGGATGGGCGGGTGACAGACGGGAGGGACAAGGTGGGGATCAGGGTTGGGTGTGGAGGGACGACAAGGAGTGGGAATGGGACACATGGGAGGAAGACGCAATTCTGCACTGTGATTATTCCAGTGTTCAGAGACTTGCCCCCCAATCCTCCTCTCCCCCCCTGCCCCACAAACACAGACAAGGGTGGATCTATCTTCGAGACCTGGACGATGCCCGGATGCAGGAGTGTTGGGTGGGTGGGTGGCTAGGAGTGTGGCCAGGATGCCGTCCGAGATGTTCGACATGGGTTGGGAATGGGACTCATTGGAGGGAAGACACAATTCTGCACTGTGATAATGCCAGTATTCAGAGACTTCAACGCCCCCCAATTTGTTCTTCCTACCTGCCCCACAAACATTTTTTGGGGCAGGGAAGAAATTAAAAAAAAAAAAAAAAAAATGGGGGGGGGATTTTCTTCATGTGGGACTCGAGGGACCCCGTGTCCCTGTTGTCACGGACATGGGTGGATCAGTCTTTGAGAGCGTATGGGCTTCTTTGTTTACCTGCAAGAGATGACGGACATTTGGATGACGGACACTCTCATAGGGCGGGGCAGGTGCTCTGCCCTTCCCACCAAAGCGGCCGCCGTCCTGCCGGGTCCCTCCAGAAAAGAATGGGCGTTGGCCCCTTCAGTATTTGAGGCGGACCGTTGTCCAGCCGTCCTCCATAATGAGATTTATTTATTTCTAATATTTATTTATTTCTAATATTTATTCATTTTAATTTTTTTTGAAAAAACAAAAAAAATCCAAAAACAGAAGGTGTGGAAACAAAAAAACAACGTTTCGACCCTCGTCCGGGTCTTCTTCAGGTTGAATGGCACACTAAAACCTGAATGCAAGATCAGTCCAAAAAAAACAAACAAAAAAACTTGACCCACCGTCGGTACCCCCTGCTGGCTGTCGGCATTGTTCACCGCCCTGTTCTCCATCTTGTCCCTGCTGTCTCTGGTCCGGGGATGAAATTGGTGTTTACCCAGAAGTGGGACATTTTGTCCTTCTTCATCGTCTGTTTATGGAAGAACTCCACTTTGATGTCTCCGCAGACTGGCAGTGGCTGGGGGAACTCGAAGAACATGTGCCTGCCGCGTGTGAGCCGGGTTCGATGTGTGGATCTTCACTTCCAGCTGGTAGACCACAAACTGGGGATTGCAGGTGCCCCCGCTGAACATGGGGAGAGTCTCGAACACCATTTTGTGGAAGAGGAGCGCCACGGGCTTGTACTCCAGCTGGTTTTTCAGTAGGTAGCTGTAGTAGTTGACGTAGCGCCATTGGCTCGGGATCGCGACTCCCTTCTTGTCCCTTGTCCTGACTTCCCCGCAAAAGTCTAGTGCTTCCTTGGCCTCCTGGAACTTGTGGCAGTGGAGGAGATAGGAGCAGATCATGACCTCGGTGCGTCCCTTCCCGGCCTTGCAGTGGATGGCCACCACGTGATTGTCGTCCTCGCTGAGGGTTAGGTTCGGGACAAGGTCTCCACCCCCTCTGGGAAGGGGCAGAGGGAGTTTGTTTTCCGATGGAAGTGTTGATGATCGTGGGGTTCTTAGCTTTTATATGATACATAAAAGGGAGAGTCCTCCCTCCACTGGACCCTCCGCTGATAGGGCTCTCTCCTTCGGCGTCCGTAACGCCCCTCCGTCCAGCCGTCTCGATCCATCTTGGTCAGTTGTACTTTAATTATTTATAAATTATTTATTAGGGTTTGGAAATATGGGCTCAGTCCATCTCCCACCAAGGTGGGAGATAGAATTTGCACGGCCCTTGCGTGGAGCACTGACACGGGCTACATCCTGTGGTTGTGGAAAAAATTGTGCACGGCGAGGTTGGGGTTGCCATCTGCGACGGACCATGACCCACTCCTCATCTTGCGCGAGAACCATGAGGTCTTGTTTTAATTATTTTTTGTATCTTTTTATGAATTTTTTATATATTTTTTCAGAATTTTGTATTTTTAATTGAAATGGATGAAATATAAATTAAATAAAAAAATTAATTAATTAATCAAATGAAATTATAGTGCCCAAAAACGCGACGTTTCGACGCCAATGAGTCTTCTTCAGGCGTTGTCGAGGGCACAGAAGAGGAGCAGGCTGATGCGACTTGTCTCCTGGAGAGCTCGAGAGCAGGGTTAGGGTTAGGGTTAGGTTTTTGGAGAAAAGTCAAGTTAGGGTTATGGTTAGGGTTATTTTTTTGATATTTAAAGTTCAGATAATTCGTGTGTTCCTGTGACCTCTGGTGGTCCTTGGAACTCACTTTGAGAACCACTAATGTATTCATTCATTCATTCATTTTCTATACCCGCTTATTCCCGAGCTCAGGGTCACGGGGTCTGCTGAAGCCTATCCCAGCTGTCTTAGGGCGAAGGCAGGGTGACATCCTGGACAAGTCGCCAGTTCATCGCAGGGCCACATACAGTCAAACAGCCATTCACACTCACATGCACACCTACGGACAATTTAGAATATTCAATTGACCTCATGCATGTTTTTTGGATTGTGGGACCATTTACCTCAAATTTCCCAGAAATTGTGCGTTTAGTTGTGTAAAAATCATTTTTTTTCAGCGTGCACTGGTAAGGTGGTGCCCCAAGGTAACTTTTTGCTTCGAGACCCAAGAGACCCTAGCACTGCCTCTGGTTGTGGGTTTTCAACTTTTAAAACAGAAATTAAAAAAATAAATGTTTAGTATCCGAGTAATTACTTCCATGATTTGACATTACATTGTCACATTTATTATTCAGCATTACTTCCTTCAACTACGTCACCATTCACAATTGTCCAACATCAAACCTTCGCAGATGCCACTTGCTATAATTTCCTTCTCGAATCGGTCCCACTTTGTCGTGATGATGACTGACAGATCCTCATCTTGAATCTCTGTGGCATCAGGCCTCTTTAGAAGACTCACTAATCACCCAAAAAAGTTGGAAACATTAAAATGTAAGAGTTGTGCCATGCAATTTTTAAACAAATACCATTTTCATGAAAAAACAAAACAAAAAACAAACGAATTGGAGACCTATGCATTTCAACGCAAAAGGTCCATGGAGTGTTTAATCATTCACCCAATAATACATAGATACTCCCAAGTATTACAAAGTTGATTCCCTGAGCCATAATTGCAATAAGAAATAAGTTTGGACATTTCTAAAAGCCTGAAATAATTAAAAATTATTTCAACAAAAATGTCACTCCTTAATGCATATTAATAAGCATTAACATACCAGGCACATCAAAAGACAACTTCCAGTTGGCATCTGCTATTGCCACTGGGGTGTGGTGACCACATTTGTCGCAGAAGAAGTCATCGTCGTAATTTGTAAATGCAGAGTAGTGGAAAAAAAGTCCTCCGTATGGTGTTGTGGTGGATTGTGATATTGAGCTGATGCTCCATAGCGGCGATGAATCTCCCGATAGCAGTGTGGCTCTGTTGAAGACAAAGAAAATAGTTTTATAGTATTTGCAACAACATTAAACTAAATGTTATTACATGCAGATAGTTTAAAAGTATGTTACCTTTAGTAAATTTGTCATGAATGAACATAACTGAAGGGTTGTGAAGACTCGGTTGTTGTAATTATGTATTCCTGTCAAATAATTTTGAAATCTGACAGGTATTTTGCAGACAGGGGCAAGTTTTGATGTACACATGGACATCTAAAGGGGGACAAAAAAAGGGAACATCAACCCATGACATGCAGTACTAGATAGGCACATTAACATTTTGAATGTTACAATTGGAATTAAAATTAAACTCAGACAAACCTTTTTTAACTGTGAGAATGCCATAACCAGTGCCATTTTTAGTGACAAGTTTCTCTGACAGATCTGGTGGTGTAGGACCTGGACAATATGGGCATTTTGTTTCCTCAGGTGAAAGCCTCAGGCGGATGCTTGGTCTTGTGTTTTGCAACTCTTCTGGCAAATTAGCAGGCAATCTTTTGGAGTTGCACATGTATTCAACAATATTTTTAATTTGCACTGAACTTAAGTCATTTGCCTTTTGAAAAAGCCCTGGCTCAATGTCGTCGGTGTCCAGATCGTCGTTGGTGTCACTGCTGAAATCCAACTCCCTGCCCTGTAAGAGGTGTCGTGTCTCTTGGAAGGTGTGTAGAGGAAGGTGATGACAGTGCTGCGACCGCGACTCCTCAAATGAACTTATATATCATGCACAATAAACATGGACATATCAAATGCTATGATTAACATTCTTTTTTCCACATTTCACGACGCCATATGCGTGAGCACCATCACATCTTACCTTTCTTCAGCAGGGCTAAAGCCAAGTGAGGAGAAAACGGCAAAATGTACAGGAAATGACGCCGCTACTGTGTCAAAAGTTAAAGAAATAAATTAAAGCAATAAAATAAATTGAACTGAATAATAGCTCCCCAAAAAAAGAAACAAAATTTGTATGAAGGAAATTACAGCACTTACTTCCATAAAAAACGAAATAAACAATAACTGATTTTTGTGAAATTGAAACAACCTGATTAACACATCGGTTACATATAGGTCACTGTATAATATAATAAAACAGTTTATAGTCATGTGTTTACCATAAGCAGTGGGCTGTATAATAGGCTGTATGAACAGGGTGACCTATTGACCTCCACCGTCCTCAGGCTAACAAGGTGGTTAGCTCAGTAGGCTAAACCTCTGACTGTGGTTGTAGGAGATGTAGGTTCAAAGCCCAGTTGGTGCCAGATGACCAGGTTTTTAATATATATATTTGTACTTTATACTATTGTATGTGTTTTTTTTCTGATTTTCAGACATGTTGAGATTTTGCTTGGAGTAGCGCTGTTTCGTGCTAAGCTAGCACAGGACTTTTAGTTTCGGTGCATTTTGGACTGACTAGAGTATTTTATTAAAGTATTTAAAATTCTTTGCACTTGGAAAAAAACATCATATATAGATTTTTTTCAGATGTTCAGAGAAGAGCTTAAATAAGTTCTCCAGGAGCTGCAGCCCATCAGCCCACAGACGGCTCAGTTGATGAGACGGCTGACTGTGAATCACAAGGTTGTTGGATCAAGTCCCACCATGGACTGAGATCCACTTTGAAGGTCAATGGCTCCAAAACGAAGGATAAATGTAACAGTGGATGTACTTCAAGAGTCAGCTGATGGCTCAGGGCGGAAGAGTGCTGACTGATAGTTCCTGTGGTTGGAGGTTGGAGTCCCTCCAACGGCCCCAAAAGATCAGTAGAAGTGACTTCAGAGTTTTCACGGAGCTCAGCATGAAAAACAAAATGTCTCTGAATACTCGATGCTTCAATTCTGATGACAAATTGCTCCTCTTGAATTCAAAACACTAGTGTGCCTGTGCCAGGTCTTGAACCAGCAACCTTGACATTCAAAGCTCTTCCTCTGATGCAGTGAGCTACCTGGCTGCTCCTCAAACCTCCTGATGGTCCACTGGTCCTTTGGAAGTCTTGGTTTGCATCCTTCCACTCTGTCTCAACCATGACAGGACGCTCATTGACCTCAGTTTCAGGCTCATTCAAGGACTTTGAGAAGGAAAAAAAAATGGACATTCTATGTTGTTTAGATTTTCTATGTCTGTATTGTATCAGTCAGTGGAAAGAGTCTCTGTGGTCTGGTGAAAGGCGACAGGAAGTGACTCAGCAGGAAGTTGACAGTGTCTGTTGAAATCCATTTATTTTCTCATCTATATTTTCAGATGGACTGTGTGTTAATGAACCTTCTTCACATGACTGATCCAGTCTCACCTGCCACTGGCCACAGAGACTGATTCTGTGCCACTGAAAACACAACACACTGTGTTCATAGTCTATTGTGTTTTTTCCAGTTTCTTCAGACATGATGAGATTTTGCTTGGAGTAGCGCTGTTTCGTGATAAGCTAGCACAGGACTTTTAGTTTCGGTGCATTTTGGACTGACTAGAGTATTTTATTAAAGTATTTAAAATTCTTTGCACTTGGAAAAAAACATCATATATAGATTTTTTCAGATGTTCAGAGAAGAGCTTAAATAAGTTCTCCAGGAGCTGCAGCCCATCAGCCCACAGATGGCTCAGTTGATGAGACGACTGACTGTGAATCACAAGGTTGTTGGATCAAGTCCCACCATGGACTGAGATCCACTTTGAAGGTCAATGGCTCCAAAACGAAGGATAAATGTAACAGTGGATGTACTTCAAGAGTAAGCTGATGGCTCAGGGCGGAAGAGTGCTGACTGATAGTTCCTGTTGTTGGAGGTTGGAGTCCCAACAACAGCTAGAGATCCATTTTTACCTCCAACGGCCCCAAAAGATCAGTAGAAGTGACTTCAGAGTCTTCACGTAGCTCAGCATGAAAAGCAATGAGATTTTGCTTTCTACCACTCCGTCTCATGCTGAACTGTGATTGGACGGTCGATGTTTTGTGGATTTATTTGGTTTATTTTGACAGAGGAGGCCTGCTAGAGACTGAAGGGAGTAAAAACAACACAAGGACTAAGTTTGTCAAGAACTTTATTCAGACAATTGTTGAACCAACAAGGAGCAACCAACCAGGTACAACCAACCAGGAGCAACCAACCAGGAGCAACCAACAAGCTCAGAAGCAACATTGAAAGTGGCGGCACACAACCAGAACCTTTGATCCAAAGTGAAAAGGAGGCTTCATTCTGAGATCCATCTGCTCCGGCCTCCATCTCCAAGTCCTGCTTCTTCCACTGAGGATTCAGCTCCACCAGTGGCTTATGGGACGTCTCTCCCAGCAACCACAGCAGCTTGTAGGGAGAAGCAGTCCGCCAGCCACCAGGCTGCACTGGGGTCAAAGGTCGTGACACGCCCAGCAGTTTGCTGTTTAGCTCCACTGGCTGTAGTTCTGTCAACCACCACTAGATGGAGCTCTCCTCTTCACTCTCTTTCTAACCCTGACCACCAACTGTAGAGAGAAGAAGAGACAGCAGGAGTCAGGACTCACGGTCCTTGAACGCATCATCACAGAGACGTTGACTGTTGATGGAGATGATGGAGTGACTGGTGAGAAGTAGCAGACTCTCAGTCACATGTCAAGTGTGGAACATATGAAGGTCATGTGACCATGGAGTGTTGGACTGATACTGAGGCCTGATGAAGATGAACTGATCAATAATTGAGTGGTGAACTGAGAGAAGAGGCAGTTTGGCAGCAGATGTTGGATGAATGAGGAGCAGCTGGACGTCACCATCCTCCTCTCACACTGTGACTGGGAACACTGGACCTCTGCTGTGGGATCAACTGGCTTTGGTACTGGAACCATCATCCACTGGTTCCAAACCAGTACTGACCTCACACTCTGCAGTTGATAGTCTCTGCTGTGGACAAGATCCATCAATGGCTTCACTGATGATTCCTCCAGCTGGTTGTATCTCAGGTCCAGGTGTCTGAGGTGGGAGGGGTTGGACTTCAGAGCTGAGAGCAGCCAATCACAGCTGAGCTCTGACAAACAGCAGTACTTCAACCTGAATAGAGAATAAATGATGGAGAGTTTATAATGATGGAGAGTTTTTCCAGGGTGTCATCACTCTGAAAATCAAAGTGAAATATCGACTTCAGAATCTGACACTAGAGAAAAATAGAGGGAGGGAGAGAGGGTGAGTGAATGAGCGCTGTAATCTGAAATCTGAGCACGAGATGGCAGGATTTTACACACTGTGTCTTCAAACCCAGTTTCACTCATTTCAAACACAAACCAGTGACTGCAAATTGAATTTCCAACAGCAGTGAAGTGAAAATCATGACAACAATAACAAAAGTGATAGAAGTTGTAGAGTGAAGAGGGTGAACTGACCTCAGAGTCTCCAGTTTACAGTCTGGACTCTGCAGAAAACCACTCAGCACCTTCACTCCTGAATCCTGCAGCTGGTTCTGACTCAGGTCCAGGAGTCTGAGGTGGGTGGAGTTGGACTTCAGAGCTGAGAGCAGCCAATCACAGCTGAGCTCTGACAACCTACAGTCAATCAACCTGAATAAAGAGTCAATATTTGATTTCTTCCATGGTGTAAATGGTGTTGATGATCCAGATGTGCAGCTGTTGGGATCACTGAGCCATTCCCTCAAAGGAGTCATTGTGCCAGTGTGTTGTCAACACAATAACAGCAGCAGTGTATCAGTCAGTGTGCAGCCAATCAGCAGTGAAGATGGAAAATAATCAGTGAGTCCTTTGTGTTCTTGTGGCTGTTTTCAGTCATGAGAGTCTCGTTACAAGTCAAACACATTCAAAGGACAAGATGAAGAAATACTGCTGCACTATTAATCTGCCTCTAATATTTCTTCACAGGATCTTCTGCTCAGTCATGTGACCTTCATCACCAATCAACAACTTCCATTGAGCTCCAAAGTGACTGGAGACATTTTCCACACTTTCTTCCACCATCCAAAGTCTTTTCGGGCAGCAGATTGTTGACATGAAAATATCAACAACATCCACTTTGTCTAGATGAGTCTTTAATATCTGCTTCAAAGTCTTCACACTGAGCAGCGTTACACACCAGTTGTCATCTGCTGACACACACTGTCCACCAGTAGAAAGCAGGAACTGACCTGAGAACTTCCAGTCTGCAGTTTGGACTCTCCAGCCCAGCACAGAGCAGCTTCACTCCAGGATCCTCCAGGATTGTGAAGCTCAGGTCCAGCAGTGTGAGGTGGGAGGGGCTGGACTGCAGAGCTGAAGACACCACTGCACACTGAAGCTCTGAGAGTCCAAGACTGAATGAAAGAGAGCAGAGAGAGAAGTTGCTGCTTCCATCATCATCATCTTCATCATCATCATCATCATCATCATCATCATCATCATCATCATCATCACCATCACTACCATCACTACCATCATCATCATCATCATCATCATCATCATCAGTATCACCATCATCATCATCATCATCATCATCACCATCACCACCATCATCATCACCATCACCACCATCATCATCACCATCACCATCATCATCATCAATGATTGAATAGTTGATTTTGGTTGACAATGTAAATTCAATCAATCTTGCGCAATCAACTGACAACAATGAAAAAGAAGCTTCCAAAACAATTGTGCACATTATAAAGACTCACAACAAGAAAAACATAACGATTGTGTGAAGGAAAAAGCAGCAAGCCCAAGCTGATTCTTGCCTCTCCTATACAGTACATAAGATTAGCTGGAATAATTAGTCAGACAAAATCAAAAAGGAAAAAAAGAGAAACGCAACTCAACAAAATATGCTTGACATTATTCTTCATCATTGACTCACAATTCAATAATTTATCCTCATCATCATCAAGTATTTTGCCCTTCAAGATTTTTTCAACTCAACAAAGAAGCACACATTTTCAAATGGTCACTGATCCCATTCCAAAATGGAACTCCCAAAAAAGAAAGACATCTATATTTAACAATGCTTCTCACCTTCCATCATTCAAAGACACTCAACCCTCTGAACATGGATTGATTTTCTCTAACTTTAAAAAACGCAAGATTTTCATTCTTTCCTGGAAATTGTATTTCAAACGTTTTCAAGTCCACTATATCAATGAATTGGAAGATCTTTGACTCTATCAATCATTGATTTGTGCTTTAGGGAACTTTATTGATTATTCTGACAGCTCTTTTCTGTAGTTTTTTTATAGGGTCAATATATGTTCTATAATCCTTTGCCTCCCTCCTGGCTCGACGAGCAATTCTGCTCAGGTGGAAAGATACTTTCCCTGCTTGAAACTGGAAAAAATAAGATATTCATTACAGCAATCAAACAAGAAATTTCAGGAGATGTGGGCCCCCCTCTTGCAAGACTCTGTAAAGACTTGGTTAACCCTGGAGTACAGCTCAGCTATGCTGCAAGTCTTTTTATTTGTAATTTTTGTTTCAACAGTGATTTTATTTTTATTTTTCTCTAAGACTAGACATTCGGCAGTGACATGGGAGGGATTATTTTGTACATTTGGATTTTTCTTTTTTTTCCTTTTTTGTTTGTTTTGTTTGTTCTTTTCTCTATGTTCTTTTACATGTGATTTGTACATTTGCACATACCACGACTAATACTAATATCCATTCTATGCTTCTGCAATATGGTACAACAATGTATATTTGGCACAAACCCACCGACCACTTCTCCCTCAATCAAGCCACACCAACTGGATACAAAATACATGGACCAACCACGCACAGAGGGCCGAGGAGGTGGCATCGCAATAATCTTCAAGAAAAACATCAGTGCCACTACCATCTCGCTTCCCCCCACCCCCTCCTTCGAACACATCGCCCTAAAACTTCCTGGACCATCTCCATTCATCCTCAGTGTCCTCTATCGTCCCCCCAACCCCTCTTTCCTCCAGGACTTCTCAGACCTCCTCCTTCATCTTAGCACAATCTCACCATCCATCCTCCTCCTCGGCGACCTCAACCTTTATCTCGATGACCCCACCTCTCGACCTGCCCAAGACTTTCTAGACATCCTCAACCACTCCAATTTCACCCAACACATTAACTTCCCCACCCACAAACATGGCCATATACTCGACCCCGTCTGCTCAACCAACATTACCATCTCCAGCATCTGCAGCCATAACCTTCACATCTCGGACCACCTCGCAATCACCCTCAACATTCACATCCCTCAATCCAGCCCAACCAAACCAAGGACCATTACCTTCCACAAACTCACCTTCCACTCCCCAGCACAGTTCGCACTTCAGCTGCCTAACTCCACCCCCAACCCCCCCCCCCAATACAGCCAGGACCTCCCACTACTCCAACATCATCCTCATCGGCTCCATCAAACCCAGAACCCTATTCTCCATGGTAAACCGTCTCTCAAACCGCAGGATCACACCTCCACATCATTCACCCCCAGCAAATGCAACACCTTCCTCAAATACTTCCAGGACAAAGTCACTACCATCTACCGCTCCCTCGCCTGCCTGCTCACCTCTACCCGTGTCGTCGCTTCACAACTCTCAGCCCATCTCAAACCCAACAACCTCCTTGAACCGTTCCAATCAGGATTCCGCAAAAAACACAGCACAGAAACAGCACTATTAAAAATCACCAACGACCTTCTGCTCGCCTCTGACTCCAACCAACTAACAATTCTCCTCCTGGACCTGTCTGCCGCCTTCGACACAATCAGCCACTCCATCCTCCTCAACCGTCTATCATCCAACTTCCACATCACTGGCACCGCACTCTCTTGGATCACATCTTACCTCTCCAACCGTCAACAGTTTATCCACATTAACCACTGCTCCTCCTCCACCGCACCACTCCCCCAAGTTGTCCCTCAGGGATCTGTGTTTGGTCTCCTACTTTTCACTCTCTACCTCCTCCCCCTGGGCCATATCATCCGACTACATGGACTCAACTTCCACTGTTACTCCACCCACTCCATCTCCTCCACCACCCTGACCACCGTCACCTCCTGCCTCAACGCAATAAAAATCAAAATGCATCACAACTTCCTCAGACATAACAGTGATAAATCGGATCTCATAATCATCGGTCCTAAATACCTCACTAAATCCACCTCTGACTTCGCCATCAGCATCGACAAATCCCATATAACCCCATCATCACTTGTCCACAACCTCGGAATCCACCTCGATCCCAACCTCACCTTCGACCACCATATCTCCCAACTTGCCCGCTCCGCCTTCCTTCACCTGAAAAATATCGCCAGACTCCGTCCCTTCCTCACTCCATCTGCTGCTGAAACCCTCACACATGCCTTCATCACCACCCGACTGGACTACTGCAACAGCCTTTTCTACGGCCTGCCATCCTCCACCCTCAATAAACTTCAATACATCCAGAACTCTGCTGCCAGACTTCTCACCTGTTCCCGCCCCTACGACCACATCACCCCTGTCCTCCACCAACTCCACTGGCTTCCTGTGGTCCACCGTATTCAATTCAAGATCCTCCTTCTCACCTTCAAGTCACTCCACAACCTGCCCCCTCCCTACTTGTCACACCCCAAACCGTCCCCTCCGATCAGCTGACGCAAACCTCCTCTCACCCCCTGCCAAAACCAAGTACCGAACCCTGGGGGACCGGGCCTTCAGTGTCTCCGCCCCCACCCTCTGGAACTCCTTCCCAAACACATTTGCAACTGTACAGAGCCCAATACCTTCAAATCTGCCCTCAAAACCCACCTCTTCAGACTTGCCTACCCTACCTGAACCCTCCTACCCACCACACCTCCCAGTCCATATCTGCCCTCTCAACCCTGTCTGTTTTTGACTGATTTTATTGATTTTTCTCTCTTGTGTTACATTTATTATAATCGTTTATTTATTTATCTCAATCTCTCGAGTTGTTTTATATTGTTATTTTTACCTGTAAAGTGACTTTGAGCACCTGTAAAAACGCTTTATAAATAAAAAGCATTATATTTGTTATATCGAAAAATTTAAGTTTAATAAAAATCTTGAATAACAAAAAAATATGTTCTGCATGTATTTCCCCAAACCTCAACACAATATGACATATATGGCATTATAAATGAGAACTACAATATTCAAAGACAAATACACAATACATAATACCCATTGATTTAGATCATTTCTGTTCAATACATTCTATATGTGCCTTCCAGCTAAATTTATGATCCACAATGACTCCCAAAAATGTAGTTTCATGTACTCTTTCAATTTCAACTTCATTTAAAAGTCATACTAATAATTTTCCCAAATACCAGCAAAGACCATCAATGTTGTTTTATGTTCATTTCATGACAGCTTATTGCTATCAAAGCATTCTTTGAACACCATCAGCTCCTTTTCTAGCGTTTTCAACAACACCTTCATGTCAGGTCCTGAACACAATAAGTTGGTGTCATCCGCAAATGAAATCAAATTTAACTTTTTCCATTCAGTATGAACATCATGAAGATAAAGTCTAAATATCTTGGGTCCCATAATGGAACCCTGTGGAAGCCCACAGGTGACTTTTCTAAATGGTGACACAGTATTGTTCAACCTGTTATTGAAATAACTTCTTATCCGGTGTAGCGGAACACCTCTAATTCCATAAGGCTCCAATTTCTGCAGAAGCAGAGAATGATTCATTGTGTCAAATGCTTTCCATAAATCCACAAAGACACCTACAGCATATTGTTTGTTGTCTATGGCTGGAACTCTATTGTCTACTCATTCCATCACTGCTAAAGCTGCTGATGGGTTACTGCTAAACCAATATTGATGGTCACTTCATAACTCATACTGCTCCATATAATCATGCAGTCTATCGACAACTTGTCAACAACTTTTCTAGTATTTTGGGAAAGTGAGGAAGCAATGACACAGGTCTATCATTTCATATGATGTGTTTATCACCATTGTTGTAGATTGGAACCACCTCAGCCATTTTCATCTGATCAGGAAAAATCCCTCTTTGACACCATCAATTCCACATATAGGTCAATGGTTTGACACAATCTATGACTTCCTTTATTAGAGACATATCTATATTATTATCATGGAAAGATTTTTCATTCTTCAACTTTCAAACCACTTCTAGTACATCGTTCTCACAAATCCCACCCAGGAACATTGAATCATTACTGTTGAAAGCAAAATCATACTTGTTGTCTACATTTCTAATTGTCCTTGCTAAATTAGGGCCCACATGAACAAAAAAATCATTGCACTCATCAGCAATTTGCTCTGCATTTTCAAGAAGTAAATTCTCATTTTTTACAAAACATTGAGGAAAGTCAGTTTTACTGTGGTGTTAGATCATGCAGTTGAACAAACTCCACGTAGCCTTGATGCATCTTTGTCTGTTTGCAACCATCAGTCATTATAATCTATTTTACACAATCTCATAATAGATGACACTGTGTTTTGAGAATTGTTGTACTTGTGATAAATTCCCTATAGAACCTATTTTTCTTTGTACAAATCATCATCATCATCATCATCATCATCACTGTCATCACCACCACCACCACCATCACCATCATTATCATCATCTTCATCATCATCGTCACCATCACGACCACCATCATCATCATCACCACCACCATCATCATAATCACCATCATCATCATCATCACCCATCATCATCATCACCATCATCATCATCACCACCACCACCATCACCATCATCACCATCATCATCATCATCATCATCATCAACACCACCACCATCATCATCATCATCATCATCGTCATCATCATCACCCATCATCATCATCACCATCATCATCATCATCATCATCGTCATCATCATCACCCATCATCATCATCACCATCATCATCATCAACACCACCACCACCACCATCATCATCATCATCATCATCATCATCATCCCCATCATCCCCACCATCACCATCATCATCATCACCACCACCACCACCACCATCATCATCAACACCACCACCACCATCATCATCATCCCCATCATCACCCATCATCACCACCACCACCATCATCATCATCATCATCAACACCACCACCACCACCATCATCATCATCATCATCATCATCAACACCACCACCACCATCATCGTCATCATCATCATCATCATCATCATCATCATCATCATCACCCATCATCATCATCACCATCATCGTCATCATCATCATCATCATCAAAATGAAGGAAGGATGTGATGTGTTTGTGTGTTCAATGTGTTGATTGTGTTGATTGACTGTCTGCATAAATCCTTCACACTGATCAAAGCTCCTCATTCTGCCACTGTCACATCTTCACATCTCCATCCTGGACTCCAGTGGAGCAGCTTCACTCCACTCACCATCCAACACAAAGCAGCTGAGTTAGCCCTGTGTTGACAGCCTGCTGCTTAAAGTCACCACTCAGTTTTTCCCTCATTGTTTTCTTGGAGACCTGCAACCACAAGTGGACCTGCTGATGTTGATCCACCTTGTGACTGGAGGAGCTGCTGATATAGCAGGGTGGCTAACACCAAGAGCACACACACACACACACACACACACACACACACACACACACACACACACACACACACACACACACAGTGTTTACATACCTTAAACGTATCACAGCCTTGCAGTTCCTCACAGCTGGAATCAGTCTCAATCTTCCCTCCCTGGTTGTGTTGTACTTGCTGAGGTCCAACTCCTCCAGAACCTCCTCTGACATCTGCAGCATGTAGGCCAGAGCTGAACACTGGATGGCTGAGAGTTCCTTCTCTGATCTGTTCTCTGACTGCAGGAACTCTTGGACCTCCTGATGCACTGACTGATCCTTCACCTCCAGCAGACAGTGGAAGATGTTGATGCGTCTGTCAGGAGAAACATCACCAGTGTTCATCCCCGTCAGGTTGTTGATGACCTTCTGTAAGGTTCCTGGATGGTTGTCAGTGAGACCCAGCAAGCCTCCTAAGAGTCTCTGGTTGGATTCCAGACTGAGTCCATGGAGAAAGCGAACAAACAAGTCCAGGTGACCGTTTGGACTCTGCAGGGATTTCTCCATCATCCTCTTCAGAAACTCATCAATGGTGTCCAAGGTTTGGTTTGGGTTAGGGCCTTCTTTTTTTTTTAAACCATTTAAAAAAATGTAATGCCTCTGATTTTGAGTCTTTGAGGAAATCCTGAAGAACCTCCTTCTTGTTGTTGGTGTGACAGTGGAAGCTGTAGACTGCAGCCAGAAACTCCCGGATGCTCAGATGAACGAAGCAGTAGACGCTTTTGTGGAAGATCACACTCTCTCTTCTGAAGATCTCTGTACAAACTCCTGAGTACACAGAGGCGTCAGTCACACTGAGACCACACTTCTCCAGGTCTTCACTGTAGAACATGATGTTTCCACTCTCCAGATGTTCAAATGCCAGCTGGCCCAGCTTCAGAAGAAGCTCCCTGTCAGCCTTCGTCAGCTCCTGTGGACCTCCTCCATACTTGTGCTGCTTCCTCTTGGTCTGGACCAGCAGGAAGTGTGAGTACATGTCAGTCAGGGTCTTGGGCAGCTCTCCTCTCTGCTCTGAGCTCAACATGCTCTCCAGAACTGTGGCAGTGATCCAGCAGAAGACCGGGATCTCACACATGATGTGGAGGCTCCTGGAGGCCTTGATGTGGGAGATGATCCTGCTGGACACATCACCTCTATCTCTGAACCTCCTCCTGAAATACTCCTCCTTCTGGTCATCGGTGAAGCCTCGTACTTCTGTCAGCCTGTCCACACTTGACGGAGGGATCTGATTGGCTGCTGCAGGTCTGGAAGTTATCCACAGCAGAGCCGAGGGAAGCAGATCTCCTCTGATCAGGTTTGTTAGCAGGACGCTGACTGACTTCTTCTGAGTGACGTCAGTCACCACCTGGTTGTCCTCAAAGTCCAGAGCCAGTCTGCTTTCATCCAGGCCGTCCAAGATGAAGAGAAGTTTGCAGACATGCAGCTGCTCTGCTGTGAGCTTCTCTAACGTTGGATGGAAAACATGGAGCAGCTCCAGAAGACTGTAGTGCTTCTCTTTGACCAAGTTGAGCTCACTGAATGAGAGAGGAAGCACCAGTTGAAGGTCCTGGTTCTCCAGGCCCTGGGCCCAGTCCAGAGTGAACTTCTGCACTGAGAAGGTTTTCCAACCCCAGCGACGCCGTTGGTCAGCACCACTCTGACTGAGTCCCTGCTGCTCAGGTGAGGCTTCAAAGATCTGGCTGCACCTGATTGGACGGTCGTGGAGGCTCTCCTTGGTCTTCTTGGTCTTCCTGGTCTCCAGCTGCCTGACCTCATGCTGTCTGTTGACTTCTTCACTCAGTCCCTCAGTGATGTAGACCTCAGTGCTTCTTCGCCTTCAGTCACACGTTCACATCTCTCCAGACTGATTTTCTGCTGCTGGAGAAGCTCCTGCATCTGCTGCTGCTCCTCACCACCAGGACTCCCCTCCGTCTTCCAGTGGAGACACTTTGGCTTTGACTGATTGGATCAGTTGTTGGTGTCCATCACTTGTCAGCTGTTTTTCTGACACCATCATTAGTTGGATGGAATCATTGTCTCCATCAACACTAACTGACAGCCTGCTGGCCTCCTAGTGGGCTCTTCACAAATCACTTCTTGTCTTTTGCTCTGTTTTCTAAATTCAATCCCTTCATGCAGCTTCACAATCAAAGAATTTGAGCAACAAAGAATGACGCCGTCTTTTAGCCACCACGTTGCGCCCGTCAAAGATTTGTAGCTGTTTTCTAGGCTGGTCTTGTCACATCATCTAATATATTATTAGATGACATATTCATCTATCAAATGTATATTTTCTATCTGGTGTGGTTGACACCTGGTGGGCTCTGGTTGAGCAGTGGCTCTGTGGAACTGGCCGTTTGTTTCTCAGCAGACAGAGACAGTGGAGTCACATTGCACTGAACTTTGGATTGAAATTCATCTCAGTGGAGTTGAGCTGCACTTTATGACAGAGCATCAAACATTCCTGCCACTGCATAAAGTTCAGTCTCAGAAGGGCTTTGCTGCATTTCAACATGATGAATGTGACCATGTCAAAGATTCTCTTCTCTTGACCACTGACCACAACATCTGACACCATTTCACCTTCTGAGGAATTTATCACTGTCAAATCAAACTAGAATTAGACTGAGAAACAAGGACACTAGTGTTCTTACTGTCTTCCAGAGGCTCCAGGTTCATTACTGAAGGTTGGAGGTTTACCCATGGACCAGTCACTCTTCAGAGACACCCCACTGGACCCTGGATACTTCAGTCTCTGTGTCTTGGAAACAACCCTGCAAAGCAAAATCATTTTCCAAAGAAGTTGATTTCGATTATCTGGTCAGATTAAAGGTTTTCTAAATTATTCAAAGCTTTTTAAATCTGACTAATAGTGTCTGTCTAGTCATCATATAATACAGATAGCCTGGTTCCTTACGGTGTTCAAGAGGCTCCAGGTTCATTACTGAAGACCATAGGTTCAACCATGGAGCAGTCACCCTTCAGAGACACCCCACTGGACCCTGGAGACTTTGCTCTGTCCTCCTCTTCCTCCACTGGAAGACTCATATTGAGTCCTAGAGTCAGTCTGAGGTGAAACATCAAGTGTGACAGTGAGCTGAGAATCCAGTGAGTTCCCAGTGGGATCAAGCCGACACACGACTGCTGGTGTCCACTCACATCACATTTCATGAGTTCTTCACTCAGTGACGACTCACCTGCTGCTGCTGCTGCTGCGTCGCCTCAAAATGGAGCCTGACACAGAACAACTCTGACTTCTCTTCCTGCTTCTGCCACTCCTCATTCCTCATTTTATGTAGACGATGGCCAAATTCCCACAAGTACAATTCCCAATTAAGTAAAACACATTATTAAACATCTCAGAATTTGGCTTCCAGGCACTTCCAATCAGTGACTCCATTTCAAGAGTCCAATAAAATAGATGTACAAACGTCCTTCTGGCTATGGACCTTTGGCGACTGTGTTTATTTCGTATTTTTTTTTAAGAATATCAAGAAGAAATAAACATATCAAACAAATAAAAGTGTTAGCAAAAGAGCAGCTGAACATTGGAACATCTCAAAAACGCCCCGGAACATAGGGACACTGGAACATCCCAACTCCAGAACAGGGGGTCATCTGAACACCTGAACCATTTAAAGCAGCGCTAGGTAACTTGGACTCGATACTGCTCCCTGCTGGTTGAGAACTGCAAATACTCTTTGCCGGTGTCATAAAGAGGAAAAATACCAGTCCTTTATGGAGCTATTTTTCTTTCTTTATTCAATCAAAAAAATGTTGCTTCAATCAAAAAAATATGTTTTAATAAAAAAAAAAAACAACTTTCCAATCAAAGAAAAAAAGTGTTTGAATTCAAAAATATAAGTTGAGACTAAAAAAAAATGCATTTGAACAACTGTTTTTCTTTGATTGAAAAGGGAGTTTTTGATTGAAGTGATGTTGATTTGTGTTTGAGCCGTATTATGGGTAGGACATTTGAGTCTTTACAATTCAATCAAAAAAAAAAAAAAATCAGTTCAATCAAAAAAAATCAATCAATAAAAAAAAAAAAATCAGTTCAATCAAAAAAAAACTTTCTCAATCATAGAACAAAGTTTTTGAATGAAAAAAAAAACAAAAAACATTCACGTTTGTTTGTTTTTTTCATTGAAAACGTTTTTTCGATTTGAAGTGATTTATTTTCTTTGAATGAAGTGAAAAAAGTTTTGAAGTCACTACTGCTCCACATCCATGCTGCTGCTCGCTGGCTGACTGGCCGTGACTTGATTGTTAGAAAGATGTGGTCGGTGCAGACAGTCTTGTCACTCAAACAGATCTGACCAATGGGGAAGCGCCCGCCCACTGCGGGATGTTTGTGTCAAAATGACTTCAAAAAATTTTCCAATAAATTAAATAATAAAGAAACAAAAATAACTCCATAGTCGCGGCCTATATCAAGTACTGACGCAAATGTTTTCGATCACGTTCCATCAGCGTTCGATAATTGTTCATTGTCCTCTGGCTTTTTCGCTTGCGGCTCGCGCACAAAATGGACCAGACGCTGAAACGATCGCTGCACGGTGGGAACTGGCAGAGGAGGTGCAAGCCGCTTCAAGTCTGGCGTGAACGACGAGAATCGTTCCGCGGCAATACGCAGAACGATTCTACAGCCAAAAGTGACCAACAACTAAGAACACTGGCCACCGCCGGACTCTTGAATTCTGTAGCACTTCATCTATGCGATCTCAGCGCGATGACGTCAGCAGACACGCAGTCGCCCAGCTGGAGCGATCGTATGGTTTAGGAAAAACACCAATATGAAATGCAAAACAGACATTGACAATAATGTGGTAGCAAACGTTCAACACTTTTATTACTTCGTCTTTCATCGAGGTTAATTATTGGGTTCCATTCCGTCATTTTACAGTCTTGTGTATTTGTAATAGTAGTATGTAAGACCGCCTCTAAATAAACGTGTGACGTTGCCGTAAAGTGGTTCGTCCGGCGTGTCGGGTCGCGCTTGAAAGTTACGCAGTGCAGTTACAGCCGGCACCCCCCTCCTCTCCTCTCGCTGCCGAGGCAGCACCATTGATCCTATTAATCGTTTATCTACTGCTTCACTGAGTTTGGAATCATAATTTTAAGGTCGAAAAGTTACCTAAAGCCGCTTCACTATGATTTGATTCATAGTAAATCAGGTGAACCATTACATCCAACCTGGCCTTTCAGTTTCCTGATCAGCCTCTTTCTCCTCAGCAGCCTGCTCTCCAGCCGGACAGGTCCTTCATACGTGGCGTCACGCCACGAGGAACCTTCCGATTGCGCAGCTGGTTTCCCGCCCAGGGGAATTTTTTTTCTGACATCTGTGACATAAAAATCAAATAATTGCGACCAAAGGTCACTGTTTAGTATGAAAACCTCCAGATCTTGTCCGTCCTTCCTCGTGATGTCAGCGTGATGTCAGAACCGGTCTTATGTCCATATATAGAGGACTTGTGTGGTGAATTCTTCTGGTGGATTCAGGTGATGTAGATGTTGAAGGAGTCTTCACTGACACAGACTTAGTTGGATAAAAACTGGTTTATTTCAAAGAAGTCAAGAGTCAGACAGGCACCATGGAAAGCCTGGGGATGTCTCTGGGCCAGATGTGAGCAACTCCGATGATGCTTTGTTCCCATCACCTTTTATACCTCCCAGCAACCAGGGAGGAAGATGCTAGAAGTGGGGGAGAATGTATACATTCCATAGTTGCACCCCCAATGACCATCTGGTTTCAATTTGGTGGACGTTGGCAACCACAAGACCATATATGGACCCTGACGTCCTTAGGGAAGGAGTGCAGCAGCGGGTTCACTGCTGAGTTCACATCAGGCCATACACATAAGAACACATGAGGTCATATGCATAGATTCAGATACTACACTTGATATATGGATTCATCATGACATCAGAGAGATGTCACAAAACAAAGCATTACCAAGTCGGACCAGAACGCTTGATAGCTCCATATATGGAACCAGATAAAATAACGTGAGCTTTCACCTTTACAACAGAAGGTAAACTCACTTACCTTTGAATCGAAAGACGCTGTGATGAACAGCCGGTTCGCTATCTCAAATGCGTTTTTATCTCAAATGCGTTTTATCTCAAATATCAATATTTGGATTGCGTGGGAAGGACTTGCTGCTCTCTGTAGCTGGCTGCTGTCGTAGAGACGTAACTTCCATCCGAGGAAAGAACAAACTTCCGGCCCACCCGGAGCTTTTTAATAATAGTTATTAATAATAAATAAACGCTATGGCCCAGATTACATTCTCACTAACATCAAATAATTAGTCATTACACACGATGGCAATCAGGTTCTGTCGTTTTGCTTGGCATAAAATAAATAACACATGAATTAAAAAATCAATAAATGAATAGGTACATACAAAAGCACATGAATTCATTGGGGGAAAATACAATAAAAATACGTGATAAGAAATAACGCTGTAAATGTTATAAAAAAAAATGCATACAAATGCCAAAAACCACCACAGTAGTTCATGGTTACGTGACCTTAGCCCACGTTGCCATGGCAACTTCACCTCCCTCCGTTCCAAAGGCCCGTCCCCGTGTGAAAGAGGTGGGCGTGGTGGCGGACAGAACAGCCAATGGAGGAGCCTTCCCATTATGTGGGGATTCTGGAGTAATTCCAGTAACCCAGGTAAGCAGGGTTGCAGAAATTGTACAATTACACCCCATAACATGGGGTGATCTTTATGCAACTCCTTCCCATTCTATGAGGTGATTCAAGGTAGATCGGGTGACCAAAAACACTAACCCTAATGGCCCTAAGGAGGCTGTGTGGAAGGAAGGCCATGGAGGACATGCTGTCTCCTAGGTATAGGGGCGAAAGACTAAACACACCACCTAGGACCAAAAAAAGACTTTAATGAAAAAAGTACAACTTATATTTAGCGGATCTTTTCCTGGTTGCAATTGCAGGACTGGTGCAGGACAGATGTCATATCGCTCTCGTGGGTGATGGCGCGATTATAAGAGACTCTGCATGAAGAACACCTTCCCCAAGCTTAGGGTTGTGCGTCCATCTACCCTTGAAACTCCAACTCTTTACATGTTGTTACGAACCACTTAGTCTAGGGGGAAATGGTTAGTAACAAAATTGGGACCACCAAACTAGTTCCACGAGCAGGTTTCAAAATTAAGATGTTTTTAATGATTTAACAAAAAATAATCACAACAAACAACAACAGACGAAGGGCAGCGGGTGGCGCCAAATCAATAACTTAATATAAACAAATTATACCTATTGAGACCGACACAACCGTCCCGAAAAAGGGACGCCACCCATAAACCTAAACAGAAAAGGCTACAGAAAACAAGGGCACTCTAAATCCCAAAGAAAACCCAAAAACTAAACCTAGAGCCCAATCCTTCCAACAAACAAATACATAAACACGAGTGTCAAAACAGGGTAAGGGTACGAGTGCCACCTAGCACAAAACACAGGAGTCACATACGGTAAGGGCACGAGTGCTGCACGTAAAATCAAACAGGGCACGAGTGCTGCACGTAGAATCAATGTTCTGTGCTAGGAATCAAACCTGCTTCTAACTAGAGATGCATTTCACTTCCGATACCGATATCTGAAGTTTAGTACCGGCCGATACCGATCCGATACCGACACAGAAAAACAGCATTGACTCACCTGACAAATTATGTCTTGTTGTTTAGAAAAAACTGTATTTTTGTGCAAGGCAATGTCAGACTTTCCTCATTTTCTAAAAACAAATAAAATGATCCAGATGTACTGAAAAACTTATTTAATACTGTGTACCAGTACAGTAATTCAAAATAAACAAATAGCTTCACTAGCTTTGTCAAAGTCAAAGTCAAAGTCAAAAAAAATAAATCTCCCTGTTCAGTCAGTGCAATTACATTTTTGAGTATAACACAAAATGTAAAATGAAAGAGAAGCTGAAACTGGAAAAAAAAAAAGAAAACTATAACTAAACTATTTTGGTCAAACAACATGAAAAAGGAACAAACCCTCTTTAAAATGGTTCAGTCAGTGCAATTAGGAATTCAAAGTGCAATGTAAAATAAATAGTAAAGGAGCAGAAATTGAGAAACAAAACAATAGCTTCATTAGCTACAACAATGTAGTGCAATTGTGCAAACAGAACTTTAATACCCATTATAAAACCAGCTGAATAACAGAATAGCTTCAATAGCTTGGTAAAAAAAAAGAAAAAAGAAAAGAAAAGTCAGAGGTAACGTGTTTTTTCTCCCTCATGCAACGGCATCACTCACAGCGGGCTGTGAGATTAGTCCCTCATTGACTACCAGCTGCATTGTATGTGCGACGCAGCCCACACTACGCACTCCCATGTTGTCCATCGCCTTTCTCATGTTGCTGGCATTGTCCCTCAGAATCACATGCACTTTGCTCAACGGAATTTGCCACTTGTCAAACATATCCTTCAGGCTAGCGGCGATTGCCTCGCTTGTGTGTGACCCACAAAAGTTTGCTGCATTTAATATTGCACTGCGTGGAACGAAACTCTCATCCAGCCAGTGTGCTGTTAAACTCAAAAGTGACACGGGGGAAACGTCGGAGCTCCAGATATCGGTTGTAAAGCTACAGGTGGTGAAAAAAGAGAACAATTCTGGGGAAAACGGGACAGGTGGCAACCCTAAGCTAAAAAACAAAAGCCACCTCATCAGCTCGATGCTGAGATCAGCACAATCCTGCTGCGGTTCATGTGCAACAGCTCATGCATGTAGAAGAGATGATTGTGCAGTAAACTAAGACAGGTAGTTGCCACCTCAGGGGGAGAGTAATCAACGCGACTGCTGATGAGGACCCTGGGATCCAGAAAAAGAGATGAAGAGAGCTGCTTGAATTTGAGGACATCTTAGAAAAGGTAGTGTTTATACAACTAACTGCATCTGTCTCATCTGTCACCTAGAGTGAAAATGAGGATGCAGCCACCTCATCAGCTCAGTGCTGAGATCAGCACCATCCTGCTGCGGTTCATGTGCAACAGCTCATGCATGTAGAAGAGATGATTGTGCAGTAAACTAAGACAGGTAGTTGCCACCTCAGGGGGAGAGTAATCAACACGACTGCTGATGAGGACCCTGGGGTCCAGAAAAAGGAATGAAGAGAGCTGCTTGAATTTGAGGACATCTTAGAAAAGGTAGTGTTTATACAACTAACTGCATCCGTCTCATCTGTCACCTAGAGTGAGAATGAGGACGCAGCCACCTCATCAGCTCGATGCTGAGATCAGCACCATCCTGCTGCGGTTCATGTGCAACAGCTCATGCATGTAGAAGAGATGATTGTGCAGTAAACTAAGACAGGTAGTTGCCACCTCAGGGGGAGAGTAATCAACGCGACTGCTGATGAGGACCCTGGGGTCCAGAAAAAGGAATGAAGAGAGCTGCTTGAATTTGAGGACATCTTAGAAAAGGTAGTGTCTATACAACTAACTGCATCCGTCTCATCTGTCACCTAGAGTGAGAATGAGGACGCAGCCACCTCATCAGATCGATGCTGAGATCAGCACCATCCTGCTGCGGTTCATGTGCAACAGCTCATGCATGTAGAAGAGATGATTGTGCAGTAAACTAAGACAGGTAGTTGCCACCTCAGGGGGAGAGTAATCAACGCGACTGCTGATGAGGACCCTGGGGTCCAGAAAAAGAGATGAAGAGAGCTGCTTGAATATGAGAAAACCTTAGAAGAGGGTAAGGTTTATACAACTAACTGCATCTGTCTCATCTGTCACCCCACTAATCACAAACAATGTGCTCTTCACCAGTGCCTCGGTAGAGCTGTCAAAGAATATTCGTATTGGAGGACAGCCACTGTGATTCGACAAGTGTGGAATCATGACTGAAACATCCAAACCACAGCTGACATTTCGGCATATTACATCAGCAACTTCAACTTTGGCCACGCGCTGGTTTCTGAATAAAAAAATCCAAAGTGTTCTTGCAACTCTGTGGTCCAAGAGCACAACTCAGTGATGGACAGCGAGGAGGAAAAAAAAGGTAAAAGGCGACACAGATTTCTAAACACCATGAGAAATTTTTGGAACCCCCACCACTCTGGTGTGGCTGAACTCAAGCATGGAGGACATTCTTAGGCATGCCTCCAATGTTGCGGAGAGTGCCCTTGACCACTTCACCTAACCATAGCCACTAGTTGGATGTGTGCTCATGTCTCTCCACTGGTCTTGTCAAATTTTGACTGTTATTAAAGCTGCAGGGGAGGATAGATCAGGTTGGCTAACCCTAACACTCCCTAAACAACTTCCTGTCATCCGCAAACTAAATGTATCAATTCCCAGCAAGTTGCACTAAAATTGACAGAAAGACGGTTTTCTTTCTTTAGTCACTGTTCGCTCTGTGGAGGCTGTGGAGAATACCGTGGAGGACATATTGTCTCCTGTGCAGCCGCCCGAAGCCAGAACCCCAATACAAACCCGATGGACGACTATGCTGTGTTTTTCAAGACAGAGAAGTTTGTCTTGGTCCAGACACAAGGACATGGTCTAATAATGGTGACCGACTTCAACCAGTCCCAGATCCTTGAGGAGACGATGCTGATGCTGTATGGAACTCCATCCAAAAGGGCAACATATAACTTGGATGTCTTTGATTCTCAAAGTACCCCCTATGTTTATTTTTAAATAAAAGTCTTGAGAAAACCACAAAACGAATGTATGAGACTTTCTGGAGACCAACCCTGAACCCCAAACTCTAACCATAGCCTTCTGCTGCCAGTTAGGACACAATAACAGACAAAGACATCATGGGGCCAGATGAGCTCAAGGACAGAGTTCAGTTCATTGTCAACATAAACAAAATGAATGCCTCCACACCGCTAAACCAAGAGACACGCATGGCCCAGCCCAAATATAAAGTCAAACACCAATTAAAGACTGAACATTAAAAAATAATTCTCCACAAGGACTCAGCCTTGACGCGGCATGGAGGCTTACGTAAGTCAGTGGTGTGTCAGAAGACCAATCACAGAGTTACAACCAAAGATTAGGCTTAAGAGTTATGGGTGTTTTTTATGCCATATCTCGGGAACGGAAGGTTGTAGATAGACAGGGGTTGGACCAGCGTATTCAGCGTGGTCAAATTAGTGGATATAGGTGGTGCTTTGAAGTTGTTGGGAATTACCTTCATTGCGATATTTGCGGTTGAAGTTTCCTATTCATGGAAATGGAAATTGTTTCTAGGTCATGAAAAATGGCCAAGTCTTTTTTTTTTTGGAAAAATGTTGTCATTGCACAAAACACAACAAAATTATTTCCAAAGTAAAAACACACACTTCTACACACACACACACACACACACACACACACACACACACACACACACACACACACACACACACACACACACACACACACACATCTCATAAGTTAAGTTAATAAGATCACCTCTCAGGCTTAATCAGGTTGGACAACTCCATCATGACACCTTTGTGTCTGGTGCCTTTAAGTCAGACCTGGGCATTGTACGGCCCCCGGGCCACATACGGCCCTTTGGTTGACTCTGACCGGCCCGTGTAAGGTTAATTGGAAATTACAAAATAAACGTATTGTCTCATTTTACCTCATGCATGGACTAACGCTGCATTGCTTTTATTTTGAAGTTGTTTTTTATTCACGTACATAATCACGCGATACGTATAGCAACAAGTGGCGGGATTGGATGCTATCACAAGATGACCATAGCCCTCAAGAATGTCTGCTTGTGGTAAAAAAAAGAAAGGTAGATGCCGAATGCAGGATTTTCAACAAAAATTGGACTTCTAAGTATTTGTTCACTGAAGTCGGAGGTAAAGCCGTGTGTTTACTTTGTGGGGAGCAGATCGCCGTCTTTAAGGACTACAATTTGAGTCGGCATTATGAGACGAAACACGCAGAGAAATACAAAAACTTGAATGATGCTGAAAGGGCGCGGACATCGGAAGCTTTGCTAGCTAAGCTGCAAAAGCAGCAAGGCTTTTTTTTACCAAGCTTCACACATCCAGGGATGCAGCAACCAAGACCAGCTTTGTGATATCCCACAAAATCGCTAAAAACAGTAAGCCATTCTCAGAGGGGGAGTTTGTCAAAGAGTGCTTGGTGGACTCTGCAGCACTAATATGCCCTGAAAAAAAAGGCGCATTTGAACAAGTCCCGCTGTCCAGGCGAACCGTGACGAGGAGGATCGAGGACATTGCGGGGAATCTGGAGCTTCAGCTGGACCGTGAAGTGGCAAGTTTTGACTTTTTCTCCTTGGCTTTGGACGAGAGCTGTGATATCCGCGACACAGCCCAACTACTCATATTTGTCCGGGGGATAACGGACTTCAAGATTACGGAGGAGCTGGCAGTCATGCGGTCGATGAAAGGGACGACAACAGGGAGCGATCTATTTATGGAGGTAAATGCGTGCATGGACACACTGGGACTGAAATGGGACAGACTGGCAGGTGTCACAGTGGACGGTTGTCCAAATCTTACAGGGAAAAATGTCGGACTTTTGAAACGTATGCAAGATAAAGTGACAGAAATCGATGCAGATCAGAAATTGATTTTTTTGCATTGTATTATACACCAACATGTGTTGTGTAGGTCCGTACTAAAAATTGACCATGTTATTGATGTTGTTGCTAAAACAGTAAACTTCATCAGGGCACGGGCATTGAATCAGAGACAGTTTGGCTCACTTTTGGAGGAGCATGAGACTGAGCAAAGAAACATCGGCTACCACATAGCTGTCAGATGGCTCAGCCTGGGCAAAGTGCTAAAAAGAGTTTGGGACCTGAAAGCAGAGATCCGAGAGTTTTGTGAGACGAAAGGCAAAGACATCCCAGAGCTCTCAGATGAGGACTGGATGGCAGATTTTGCATTTGCTGTTGACGTGACGGCACTGATGAACGACCTGAACACCAAACTGCAAGGCAAAGGCCTTTTTGTTCATGAAATGCACAGCCTGGTGAAGGCTTTCATGAGAAAGATTCAATTTCTTTCAAGCCAACTGGAGAGCAACACTCTCACTCACATGCAAACCCTGAAAGAAGTCACTCCATCAGCTGATCACCTCCGCAGGTACTCATCCATGTTAGGAGCATTGCATGGTGAGTTTTCAAGGCGATTTGCAGATCTCAGAAAAATCGAGGATGAAATGCACATGATTTCCTCTCCCTTTACCTGCAGTCTGGATAATGCACCCAGTGATGTTCAGCTGGAACTCATTGACCTGCAGTCGGATGCAGTACTGGCAGAGCACGTTAAGTCAGGATCTCTGCTTGATTTCTACTCTTCTCTTAAGGAGGAGAACTTTCCAAACATGAGGAGACATGCTCAGAAGATGTTGGTTCTCTTTGGCTCTACCTACATATGTGAACAAACATTTTCAATGATGAAGTTTACAAAATCCAGGTATAGATCCTCTCTCACTGATGATCATCTGTCAGCTGTGCTTCACATCTCCACCTCAGACATTCTACCTGACTTTGATGCACTCGTTAAAGCCCAGCAGAGACTAGATTTCTCTCACTGAACAAGAAAACATAACTTAAAAACACCAAATGAGGTGGTTAGATTACAAATGTAGGCATGTAAAGGCACCAACTAGCAGTGAACTGGGACACTTTTTCTGGAAGCCTTTTTCTCAAAATCACAGTTCAGTGATGTACAGTTCAGTTAGTTCAATATGATGCATCTTGCTTAATGTTTGGAGCACAAAGACAATATTGTGATGTCTGTAGAATGCTAAGAACCTCTTTCCAACAGTATTTGACAATAAAAATGTGTTTTGGAGTGAATGTGACTGAAAATGTTCACTAATATAAGTCACAAATGTTTAAAAAAGGTTTTACAAAAGTTCACATTTTGTTTACCATTGCTTTGGGAAATTTGATTGAATACATTTTTTGTAAGGCAACCTCACTTTTGCATTGCTTAATTATAACAGCCTACTCTTACCAGCTTGTCAAAACAATGCTATTAACTGCCTTTTTTATATATATAAAAAAATACAATTAATATTATGCAGAATTGAGTTCAGCCTTTTGGCCCGGCCCTTCTCAATATTTTCTGTTTCTCATGTGGCCCCATGGAAAAAATAATTGCCCACCCCTGCTTTAAGTGCTGGTTGACTGATGGGAGGTATGCATCCACACTATACAAAATCTAATTAATTGGAATAATTCATAAAATGTGTTAAAAATGAATTTTCAACTTTAGAAAATGTATACAATGTGAAAGTCATAAAATTGATTAAAACACACAAAAAATTCCAACTATTACAAATGTATAAGATGTGAAAAATTCAGAAAAATTATTAAAAGGACTATAACTCAACTCAACTCAACTCTATTGTCAAACATGGCATACATACTGGACATATGACATAAATGAAATTTCAGTCCTCTCAGACCCACGGTGCAATAGGCAAAAAGAAAACAAAAAGACAAGGCAGGGAACAACACTTGGTATAATAGTGTTGATTTGTTTTAAAAAGAAAAAGGAACTTATTACTATAAACAATCTAAAAAATGGGGAAAATTCATAAAATCTATTAAAAAGACAAATAACGGTAATATAATAGGAAATCCAAAACAAACAAAATCTAAAGAAAAAATGATCAATTTATAAAATTTAGATGCTACCGCCGCCGCTGTGTGGATGTTGTTGTGGAGGGACAACATGGTGTGGGCAGGTGAAACACGGGAGGGACAAGGTGGGGATAAGGGCTGGGCATGGAGGGACGACAAGGAGTGGGCGGGTAACACACGGGAGGTACAAGGTGGTGTTCAGGCCTTGGACTGAAAGGCTCTATGTCCTCCAAAAAGCTTCCACTGTATGCTCCTCAAACGTCTTTGTATTGGCCAGACAACATAGAGGGTGGGTGTTACGGGTCCCAAAGTAAGAGTGGCTCGGGAGAGCCGTGGCATGTAAGGAGGCAGACCAGACCGTTGTTTGCTTAACACAAAGTCTTATTTGGAGACCCACACTCGGACAGGCGAAAAGTTTCAACTCAAAGAACCAAAAGGGGCTGTGGTGCCGGCCAAACAGAACAAAAGAGGGAAAACGGACAAGGCCAGCCCACATAGGACCGTAGGACCCCGTCCGAGTTCCGACTGCTTAATCTGTGATCAAAATAACTAAATCTACAACAAAGTTGAACAAAATCCGAAAACAGGACTACCGGTCAGCCACAACCCAAACTAAAACGAAAAACATATGAGTCCTAAGGACTCATAAGTGAAAAGATCACCTGTCAAGTGGGGAGAGGAAAAAACGGTTAAATTCAAAAATACAACTATCAAACGACCTGGACGCCTCCAGTGGTCGCGGCGTGCGTCCGACCAAGCGACGGGGTGAGTCTGAGCGTGAGGGCGAGTGAGTGAGAGAGCGAGCCCGCCCCTCTCTCGCTCCTTTCATAGTCTCCCCCAGCCGTCCTGAGCACTGATTGTACGCTGGTGCTCACCGGGACTGGGGAGGAGCAAACAGGGGGGAGGGGAGGTCGGGTTGCACGTAACAGTGGGTAAAGGGAGGGATAAGGTGTGGGTGGGAGCGAGGTGGGGGCAAAAAATACATTTGGGCTTTTCACATCAGTGACAACAACAGTCTCAACTCTTCCTGCCAAAAGCTCTGGTTACATCACCTTCTTGGCCAAAATCTCTTTCAGCACAGGGCATAGCTTGTTGATAAAAATGTAGATTTGGATGTTTTCATTGAGAATTTGTTATTGCTGAGCTTGTCCCCCGACGTCGCCATGGCGTACATGAGGGAAGGTGATGTGTGAAACATTGGGAGGGTTTCACACATGCCAACCGGTCAACAAAAATGTTGACTTGCTGGCAACTTACTGCTACAAAAAGCGATAAACTCCCTTTGACAAACGAGAGGGAAACAGTTTGAACGTAGAGTAGTAGTAGTAGTAGTAGTAGTAGTAGTAGTAGTAAAGTTCGGTAGCGATGGCACACAGAATTCCCCAACGATTCGAACGCACCGTCAGAACGTCTGGGCGGGATCTACAACTGCGTGAACCCCCACTGCCACTTGACAGGTTAGGGTTTTCTGGCTGTCAACTCATTGAGAGGGGTCAGGGGTGACATAATGACAGATTTGAAGAGCCCTGGTAGGCCTCTACAACATATCTGAAAGCCACCCAGGTGGCGCTCTTCTGGAGCAATCTCCTTCTCAGTTTGAGTTAGAAGACTTTCAAGCACATTGTTGGATCGTGCATGATGAGACCAACACAATGATACCCCATGTGTCCCCTTTCATGATCCATTTCATGAAAGGGGACACAGTTCCTGTGTAAACAGGAAACAGGAAATAACGCCACAACAGGCACGCAAGTGCTCCAGGAAGGCTGCACATGAGGAGCTCCTGCATTTTTGAAGAAAAATCGCTGGTAAGTTATTAATTTTCACCATGCAAGCCTGTAGTTCATCACTCCACTTCACATACTATTAATAAAATACCTCAAACTACATGAGTGTTGACTGAGGCCCTTAATTTGAGGAAATTGATCAATTCAGACAGAAGCTCCATCACATATAACATTCCTCCGTTGAATGAATGAATGAATGGAAGTTTAGTACAAACTAATCAAATGTATTTATGACCACAGAGTGCACATTAATGACTGTTTACTCTGGAAAATTAAATGTTAGAGAAGCAAATTACAATCAAGCCAGTGAATAAACAATCATGTACCCACGACTCATGTGAACCACATGGAAAAATTATTGTGTCGGTCACTTCAGGCTTCGCAACTTGTCCGGGCTGAGAGCACCCTGTCTAGGGCAAGTACTGGCAGCAGCTCCTTCGCCCTCCCCCCACTGAGAAAGAGTCGCGGACAGAAGAGAGGTGTTTTGAACCAGACAGGAAAACGCAGTGGAGTCTGTTCATCGATGAGTGATGAGCATAATTTACGTGCACTCGTTTCGCAGACAGAAAAACCCGGTGGCAATACAGACAGGTTGTGGCAAATGAAAGACGGATAGGGGCGGGGGGGCAAGAACAGCCAGACGCTGGAGGACACCATCAAACGGAGACCGAAGAGATGTCACCTTGCCGAGAGTCTGCAGAACATGACCAAGCAGAAGCTGGTGCAGGAGCACCTGGAGCTGGAGAAGTGCAGCTCCAGGTGGCCGTGATGTATGATAGCTCTGATTTTTTTGTATTAAAAACTTCCTGGCAGCAAACGCCACAATTACAAAGGATGTACATCATTGGAAAGCAAGAGCTCCTGGCTCTGAAGCCATGAAAGAAGGTGGAGTCCAGTCCAGTCAAGGGACTGTTTGGACTGGGAACAACAACACCGCCAAACACCAACAGTGTGCAACAACACCGCCAGAGTTTATCCTAACAAACAACATAATCAAGAAGCCAATGTGTGTGGTCTGCCCAGGGCAGAACAACACGACCACCAAACAACAGCAGTGTAAAACAACACCGTGACGTTGAGCGTAACGTGCGCTAAATCATAATATCGCGCCAGTCGCGGCGTATATCAAGCACTGATGCAAAAGTTTTCGATCACGTTCCATCAGCGCTGGATAATTGTTCATTGTCCTCTGGCTGTTTCGCCCGCTGCTCGGGCACAAAATGGACCAGACGCCGAAACAATCGCTGCACGGTGGGAAGCGGCCGCGGAGGTGCGCGCCGCTTCGAGTCCGGCGGCAACGACGTCATCGTTCCACTACAGCCAAAAGTGACCAACAATTAAGAACACTGGCCACCGCCGGACTCTTCTGTAGCACTTCATCATGCGATCTCAGCGCGATGACGTCAGCAGACACGTAGCGGCGAAAGCGGAGGGGGTGCAGCTTGCCGGCGGGGGTGACACCCCGCTGGGTTTGATGCGTGGACACAGGACTCAATGCCGATTGCTTCCGCGACGTCCCGCATCCAAAAACATGGTGTCATCCCGCTAATTTTAGTGGAACAGAGGCTTTAAAGATATTGACGGAAGGGCACCACCAGTCTGCCTGGCTGGGTTGTGGAAAGTATAAATTCCGGACTGTTGAACCACATGTGCTTGCTGGACATAGAAGGAAACTAGAGGTGATGGATGGGGAGTTGTTAAATAGTTAAGCAACCTCGGTAAGATGCAGTACACCTTGTCCGACAAATAGTTACACGACCCTGTGTGGTCGGTGTCCAACTACTAGTGGCATTCAGTCACAAGACATTGAGCAATAACAGGTGTGTTGATGCCCTTACAATGCAGCCAAGCAAAGAAAGTCTAAAGGACAAGGTAAAGTGAACCGCATCTGCGATTTTTTTTGGACATCGACGGAAACGAGAGGTGATGAATGGGGAGGAATATTAAGATTTGCGGTGTCAGTTTTGACCACGTGCTGGTTCCTGAAGAAAATACCCAGAGTGTTATTGAAAGACTAATTGAACCATCTAGTAGCTGGATCCCTCTTAAGACCTCAACACACCGACCAGCAGTATGAGGGCTAGCAGCACCACCGTCAGCAAAGAGAGAACTATCGAATGGGCCTAACTCTCTTCTACAAAATCCCCACCAAATGGAATTTGGACAGATTGTACCACGATTGTTCACTTGCAAGTTGGGATGCCAGGCTACATGCTGTTCCCGCATGCACACCTGAGCATCCCCGTGTGTGTCTTTCCACTAAGTGGCTCCTCGATACTTGGTTACTCCACAACCACAATAGCGTATCATGCACTTGCTGCAGGTAAAAAGCTCGGAATTGATCCTCATCTCCCTGTTTGTGTCTGAGAGGTGTACTTCATCCACCAGGACATGGAGCTCTACGATGAGGAAGTGGACACCCACCTGCAGTGCCGGGCTCTAAACATCACTGAGCACCTCGGCCAGACGCAGTACATCTTGTCCGACAAATAGTTACACGACCCCGTGCGGTCGGTGTCCAACAACTAGTGGCATATTGTCTTCTATGCAAGGTTAGTGGCTACGGGCGGCTAAGGTTACAACAGGTCAAGATTTATATGTCTGCAATTGGCCAAATGTTTGACTTCATATTAAATTCAAACAATGTCTTATGTCAATGAACTTTAGCTCTATGTAAAGTAGGTGTTCTTACCTTTCCAGAGACACCAAGCATGTTTATTTGGGACTTTACTTTATATTTATGATCACACATCATACAAAATCCTCAAATGTGCCCCAGAATTGTTAAGCTCCAATTAGGCTAAGGCGCTAAAAAACACCAGGAAGACTAGAATCTTCTAATCTTCTTCTAAAAGAACAACTCAAAAGTTGTAATTGGGAGAATGTCTATGTGGAACATGGCCACATCCGGCCCGCTGCGTGTCTCTGTCCGGCCCGCGTGAAGGCAGTCATAAATCACCCCCCCCCAACGAAACTTTAGTGGCAGGTAACTTTACCGACACGTTAGTGTAGCGCGACAGCGATAGCGTGCTTCAGCCGCCGCACTCAACAAAAAAATGCCAGAACGTTAGCACAATTTCCAACCAGCACCCCCGTCAACAAAACTTTCGTGGCCCGCCGACACGATGCAGGTCTGTCATGTGGCCCGTTGCAAATAAAGTTTGGCCACCCCTGATCTAAACCATGCATATGAGGCTTTTCTAATGATTTTTCTCATTGTTTATGGTAAGCTATAAAACAGCATTCAGTAAAAGGTAAAGACTGAAATGAAGAACTATCTTGGGTGACGAAAGGCCTCTAAAAGTCATGCCAAAAGAAAAAAATATACTTTAGAAACAATTCTTGCAATTAAGAACCAATGAAAGTGAACATTAATACAAGATACAAGTTACAATAAAAAAATGAATTGAGCACAATTCTAAGACAAAACAAAGAAACAAAAAAGACAAAAAAAAAATTGACATAAAATAAAATAATAATAATAATAATAATAATAATAATAATAATAATAATAATGCTTCACAGTAAGAAGATCGTGGGTTCGATTGCGGGCCTGTGACCTTTCTGTCACAGTCCACAAACATGCTTGTGAGGTCAAGTGAACACTCTAAATTGTCCGTAGGTGTGCGTGAATGGTTGTTTGTCTCTATGTGGCCTTGCGACAAACTGGCGACTTGTCCAGGGTGTCACCCTGCAAGCAGACTGAATCATGCCAGGAATGAATCATATTATCAGAAATAAATGCACACAACTGAATTTGAATTCCAAAATTATTTTAGGAATATCAGTGGCTCAAAAGCTGATCACTTTAAAACTATTGTGAACAATTTTAAGGATTATTACCCTGCTTTGGCAAACAAAATGTTTGTGGATAATCAAAAAAACAAAAGCCAACAACTCTGCATTGGTTTAATTAAACAATCTCAATCCTATGTTTCTTTGTGGATTTGATGAAAGGGATTCCATTAAAGTTGTAAATAAATTTAAGAACAAAACATGCACTGATGTAAATTTTATGGATATGTGTACACTTACAGATGTCATTCATGTATTGTTAAACCTCTAACCTCTATATACAGCCTTTCCTTTCAAACAGGCACCTTCTCAAAAGATCTGTAAGTGTACACATATCCATAAAATTTACATCAGTGCATGTTTTGTTCTTAAACTTATTTACAACTTTAATGGAATCCCTTTCATCAAATCCACAAAGAAACATAGGATTGAGATTGTTTAATTAAACCAATGCAGAGTTGTTGGCTTTTGTTTTTTTGATTATCCACAAACATTTTGTTTGCCAAAGCAGGGTAATAATCCTTAAAATTGTTCACAATAGTTTTAAAGTGATCAGCTTCTTCAGCTTCTAATCTTCTTCTAAAAGAACAACTCAAAAGTTGTAATTGGGAGAATGTCTATGTGGAACATGGCCACATCCGGCCCGCTGCGTGTCTCTGTCCGGCCCGCGTGAAGGCAGTCATAAATCACCCCCCCCCAACGAAACTTTGGTGGCAGGTAACTTTACCGACACGTTAGTGTAGCGCGACAGCGATAGCGTGCTTCAGCCGCCGCACTCAACAAAAAAATGCCAGAACGTTAGCACAATTTCCAACCAGCACCCCCGTCAACAAAACTTTCGTGGCCCGCCGACACGATGCAGGTCTGTCATGTGGCCCGTTGCAAATAAAGTTTGGCCACCCCTGATCTAAACCATGCATATGAGGCTTTTCTAATGATTTTTCTCATTGTTTATGGTAAGCTATAAAACAGCATTCAGTAAAAGGTAAAGACTGAAATGAAGAACTATCTTGGGTGACGAAAGGCCTCTAAAAGTCATGCCAAAAGAAAAAAATATACTTTAGAAACAATTCTTGCAATTAAGAACCAATGAAAGTGAACATTAATACAAGATACAAGTTACAATAAAAAAATGAATTGAGCACAATTCTAAGACAAAACAAAGAAACAAAAAAGACAAAAAAAAATTGACATAAAATAAAATAATAATAATAATAATAATAATAATAATAATAATGCTTCACAGTAAGAAGATCGTGGGTTCGATTGCGGGCCTGTGACCTTTCTGTCACAGTCCACAAACTTGTGGGGTCAAGTGAACACTCTAAATTGTCCGTAGGTGTGCGTGAATGGTTGTTTGTCTCTATGTGGCCTTGCGACAAACTGGCGACTTGTCCAGGGTGTCACCCTGCAAGCAGACTGAATCATGCCAGGAATGAATCATATTATCAGAAATAAATGCACACAACTGAATTTGAATTCCAAAATTATTTTAGGAATATCAGTGGCTCAAAAGCTGATCACTTTAAAACTATTGTGAACAATTTTAAGGATTATTACCCTGCTTTGGCAAACAAAATGTTTGTGGATAATCAAAAAAACAAAAGCCAACAACTCTGCATTGGTTTAATTAAACAATCTCAATCCTATGTTTCTTTGTGGATTTGATGAAAGGGATTCCATTAAAGTTGTAAATAAGTTTAAGAACAAAACATGCACTGATGTAAATTTTATGGATATGTGTACACTTACAGATGTCATTCATGTATTGTTAAACCTCTAACCTCTATATGCAGCCTTTCCTTTCAAACAGGCACCTTCTCAAAAGATATGGTTGTGTCACAAATTGAGAGCTTCAGCTACACGGTCACGTACCACGTCACGCTCGTGAGGCTGGTTGACGATGTAAAATCCCATCTGCAGCAATTCCTCCATCATGCTGCAGCGGCTGGCATTGTCTGGGATTATCTCACATAGTCGTCTGTAGTCCCAGGTCCTCGCTTGTTTGGCCCAATCTCGAAAGGCTTTCTTGGCCTCCTTCGCTAAAGCTGTTCTCTCCTCCCGACTGCTCCTCTTCAAGCACACCCGAGCCAGGTGTACTGGAAGGTTTTCCTGAGGCTTCAAGCACTTCGGACAGTCAGCAATGTTGTGCTCAGGAATCCTGAAGGATAATGAGAAAAACACACAGAGTCAAATTGTCATTCCATTGGGGACTTAAAAGGCAGAAATTCAGACAAATTATCTGGGGAAAAACATAATAGTCAAATGAGAGAAATTTCACCAACAAAAAAAAAAGGAAACCAGCGAGTTAAAAGCCAGGAGTGCTGAAAGCTTAATTGGCCCATCACCAAAACAATTTTTTATCGCGCGATTAACGCACACGGTGCTTTTTGAACCTTTGGTCGCTCCGTAGATTGTGGAAACGGGAAATGAATTGACTCACAGCACACAGTCACACGCTTGCAGCCGGCTTGTAAACACAACAAAAAAAAGAAAAAGGCACTGAGCGTAGATGAGCACTAGGAAGGACTAACATGGATAAGGCGTCAATTGTAAATGGAAAGTTCCACTTCAAAACCCTGCCAGATGGCAGTCTTGACTGGACAAAAGTGATATGCATTTACTGTAAAGCTGTATTTAGTTTCCACCGGAGTACGAGCAGTCTTACGTATCACTTGTCTGCGAAGCATACAGCTGACGCGGAGAGCCCTCCGCCCCCTTCTAAGGTAAAGCAAACCAGGTTGGATGGTGTGGCACGGAGACCACTGGCTGCGTCCACCACACGCCAACTTTCAACAGCGGGGGCTAAATGGGTCGCTACGGCTTGCAGGCCAATTAATGTCGTGGAGGACGAGGGTCTGCGCGATATCATATATATTATACTGACTATGGATGAATATGACACCGACTGGATGATTATGGTACTGACTGTGGATTACTATGGATGCTGAACAGCTGTTATAGGCTATACTGCCTAACTGCACTATATCATTTGAGTCCTGTTCTGTATTGCACTGCCCCCTGTTTAATGCACACTTTATTTATTGTTTGATGCAATGCATAAGGCTCATCATTTTGTGTTTAATGGCTGCTGACAAAAGGGGATGAATAGTTCAAATTCGAGTTGAAAAGTAAAATATACAAAACTAGTAATCATTACTATGTAATGTTACAGTTTTGCCCACCTGTTATATTTGTTGGGCTTGAATTTATAATATTTTTTTTTACCCTGTGCATCTTTTATTTTGTTAGTAGTACTTGTCATTGCTCCAACACGAATAAACATGCTGCACTTGCAGAAAGCAAGTATTTGCCTCCTCCCATGTTGATATGATTATTAAAAAATGGAAAAATATCAGTTTACGGTAGATTTAGAGCAGATAAAAAAATATGCAATTAATTTGCGATTAATCGTGAGTTAACTATGGAAAACCATGCGATTAATCGGATTAATTTTCTTAATCGACTAACAGCTCTAAAATACATTCATCAAGAAAAAGGTTAAACATCCCACACACTTCTGTCTGTTTAGTCTGGAATAATGAGAGAAATCTCACCAAACAAATGGAAAGCAGGTATCAAGAGCAGCCTCCAGTTAAAGACAAAGGGGATAAGCACCTCTTCTTACTTTGGATTTTTTTTTATATGTTGATATCTGGATAAAAAAGACAAGAAAAAAGGTTCAGACTTTTCCAAACAAAAAATGTCTTTCTTTCCTTCAAAAGTGAACATGAGCTACGAGACTTTTTTTTTTTTTTTTTCCTTTTTGTGACAGGACGAGTGAGACTGGACATTGAGGAAAGAAGAAAAATCTTTTTTATTTTTTTTGTTTTGTATTTTTTCAGCCACAGGAACATCCCTTTGGCTGAATGGTTAAGCGTGCATGGCTATTACCTGGGAGTCTGGGGTTCGAAGCCTGCCTAGGCCCTCTGCACCTTGTCACGTTCTCTCTTTGTTTTTAATTTAAAAACATGATACATAGTTTTGGGAAAAATGAAGACGAAAATGTTTGTGAGAATCCAACAGTCCAAATAGAAAATAAATGTCAAGTATTGCACTGCAATGCAAAGGACTTCAGGTGACAAAAATAAAGATGACTTATATAATAATATAATATAATATAATATAATAATGCAGCAGTCCCATTTTTTATTTGCTTTTATTCACCTTTTGAAAGGTTTTTTTTTTTTTTTACTCTCCCCTCGAGTGGCTTGTTTCCGGCTGCCGAGGTGCCCCCCCCCCTCCCACTCCGCCTTTCATTTCCCACAACTTATCTGTGTTGATATCCCCACGGTTCTCTGCCCACCCATAGCTGCTGCTGCTTCTTGTGCTCTCTCTCTCTCTCTCTCCCTCTCTGATATTCAATACACACCTCTGAGAATGTTATTAATAGCAGTAGTAGCCGACACCCAGCTCGACCTGGCCGGATCTTCAGAGGAGGCAGTTTTCACGTTGTTGCTCCCATGCTGACATGTTTATTAAATGTATTACAGACTGCCTTCCCTGGTGCCGGTTGAGTGTAATACTTTGATACAGCACTTTTCAACTTAAGTCCATCCATCTGCAATCAGGGTTTGAAAAAAGAGAGTTAAAAGTAGGACCACATGCTGCAACGTTACATTTTAACAATATGTCATAGCAGGCACCCTGTCATTCAAAACTAGGCTGCTACACTACGAATGATTAATGTTAGTATAGGTGGAAAAAATGTGCAATATCAATATCAGATATACTTATTCATTCTGCACATGGGCTCTATCATTCAGCACAGGAAAAAAGCTACTTTCAAAAAAACTTTATGGTTTAACAAATATTATTATCCTACTTCTAATGTGAACTACACTAGGTGTGGGTGATGTCTACAGAATCGCTATATGACGGTGTCCACAGTTAAACACTAATAAATTAATAAAAACGTTCATACCGTCTTCGTTGAAAGATGAACTCTTATATTAGTTTGTTCAGACAAATAGAAAATGGAGGAAAGGTGTTCAGTCGGATGACGCTTCTCAAGAAGACTGCTGTCACAGTCGAAACTGTCAAGGCACATAAAACATCTTTCCTACATTTTCTATTCCTCTGAACAAAAGAATATACGAGTTCGACTAATAAATTACACTTACCTCGAGTGTTTCACCTGGTCTCTGTGTCAGCGCTGTGCGCAGCTCCCTCCTCACACACGCACGTGGTGGAAAAGAGCAGTGGAGAGGCAGCACGTTACTCCAAACGCAGTAGAGTAGACGGCCACAATGAGCTGCGATGAAACGAGTGCACGTGAAATATGCTAATCACGTCAATACACGGTCGCCACCGGGTTTTTCTGTCCGCGAAACGAGTGCACGTGACTTATGCTAATCAAGTCGATGTACAGACTCCACCGGGTTTTTCTCTCTGGTTCAAACCGCTTCCCTTCTGTCCGCGACTCTTTCTCAGTGGGGTGGGAGGAGGGGGCGGGGCGAAGGAGCTGCTGCCAGAACTTGCTCTAGAAAGATGTACGTACCGCTGTAACCAATCACATCGTGCTGTGGGTGGGACAATGCGTGAGGCTGACAAGCGACTGCAGGTCGAGACGCGGCTGCTTCGGAGCTGAAATAAAGCTTTCGTTCAAAGCAGTAGGCAGGTAGTGTTTTGTGATAGAAGCACAAAACACAAGTTTGAGTTTTTATCCATTCAAGTTGCACGTACAATTGAGTTATGTTTTGGTTTTTCTTCTCACTTTTTACACTTATTTAGACATGGAATCTGAGTCTGGCACTCCACTGGAGGGCCCTGCTGCTCTCAGCCCAGACGAGTTGGTAAGCCTGAACATTACTATTGCTTTTTGATAGGATAACTTATTCTTTCTAAACAGGGAAGACAGACAGACATGACAAAGTGACAGACATGAGAATTTATAATGTGGTTGACACAGGGCCGGACTGGGACACTTTTTCAGGCCAGGAGTCAGTCATTTAACCAGGCCACCCCTGCCTTGCCCACACACGAAAGTTGAAACCTACATGCATTGGCATGCGTTTTCATGCATGTAGGTGTGTACATACATGCACACATGCATGCGTGCCCACACACACACACATACACACAATACTTTATATGACTATTGTCATAAAAACAAATATGCACTCCGATATAAGCATAATAGTCACTAAAACACTCACCCTAATGTCACATGGACATTTTGAGACCAGCACTCAGCTATGGAGGTGTTGACCCACCAACTATTTTCAAGCAAAATATAAAATAGACTGACACTATTGCAAAAACAGGTCACTATATTCATGTTTTCAGTTTTCAAACATACTGATGATCAAATAAAATAATCATTATATTATTGGCAATAACACATTTCATCAATACCATTTCATAAAAGAATGATATTGTCAAATATATGTTTTTTGTTCAAATGTTTCATAGTCACAGCCTATTTAATCCTAAACCACTGACACATACTATGGTAGATGAATGTCTGTTCTTTACCTGTCAGTTGAGCTGAGGCTGAACTAGAACTAGGCTCAACGTCTGAAGCACCAGAACTGGGAATATCTCCACCTTTGCATTGGAAACATAGAAATATACATTTCCACATTGATTTTTGCAATGGCCAGTCACAAAGTTTATTAATCCCAGTGGGGAAAATTCAGTGAACCAGAACGTCCATGGAAGAAAGCATAGCAAATGACTCTTTAACTAGCAAAGCCAACTAGAAACAAACCTAATAATTAATCAACAGAGGGACAGCTTTATTACACCTGGCAATAACACGTACTGTATGCACACTACACATGCAAACTGGTATGCATGGGTGGGTGTGCTTCGCGCGCACACACACGGGACCTAGTGTAATTTCTAAGTTTGGAATATACAGTGACTTTACTGCTGTATTTGCAATAGTAGTAAGAGAATAAAGGTTTTATATAAGTACTGCCAAGTTTAGAGTTATACATAAATAGTCATGTCATATAGAATATCAACTGCCTCAGCGGCACATCATTAAGCGAGGGAATACTAATGAAATCCAACCTACAGTAAATCCAATATTGAAATGCACAAAGCTCCGGGCCTCTTCCTGGCCGGCTTTGCGGCGGGTATGCCGTGTCCGGGCAACCCCCCCCCGCCCCCCCGGCTCGTCGCTGGCGTGGGGCGGTTGCGACCTCGGAGACCGCACTAATTGCCAGCCTACTTCCAGTGACGTACTTAAACACACCCACCCCCACATTCAGGTACACACACCACCACATCCATACACACACACACACACACACACACACACACACGTATACACAGATGCAAACATGCACACACACACAAGTATACACACATGCAAATATACACACACACCCGCACACACGCACACACACACACAAATATACACAAGCGCGGGTACACTGTTGTACACTATTGCATAGCTTATTGTCTTATTTATCCATGAGTAGATTATTATCATCGTTATTATTACTATCAACATTATTATTATTATTATTATTATTACTATTATTATTACTATTAACGTTGCTATTATTATCATCGCTATTATTATTAACATCACTGTATGAACTCGCATGTATGTTTGTATGGGTATATATGCACTATCTGACAATTAGCTATGCATATTTACGATCTGTTTTGTTCTCTTTTAACACAATTGTATATTGTTGCCAGTTGCCTCCCTCCCCCCCACACTCATTTCCCCTCTCTACTCACCCCCCTATCTATCCCCCTCAGTCCGGTCATGGCCAGAATGTCACCAAGAATATTATAATAAAACCACTGAAGAGGTAGCTCCTGAAACCACCCACGTGGCTCACACTCTCAAGATCTACCTCTGAGAATAAAATCTGTCAGCCATCATAGACATTCAGAGACACTTCTGCTTGTCATTATGGCCAGACCAGACAAGGGGAAAAAAAGAAAAAAAAAAAGAAATGCACAAACTTTCATGTTTGGCCTAGGATTCATAACAGCAAGTCAGCAACAGACAGAAAAATTCAACCACACAATCTAACATTTCATTTTCCAGAGTAAACAGTCATTAATGTGCACTCTGTGGTCATAAATACATTTGATTAGTTTGTACTAAACTTCCATTCATTCAACGGAGGAATGTTATGTGTGATGGAGCATTTGTACAGTCTGAATTGATCAATTTCCTGAAATGAAGGGCCTCAGTCATCACTCATGTAGTTTGAGGTATTTTATTAATAGTATGTGAAGTGGAGTGATGAAGTAGTGATGATGGAGTGGTGAAAATTAATAACTTACCAGCGATTTTTCTTCAAAAATGCAGGAGCTCCTCATGTGCAGCCTTCCTGGAGCACTTGCATGCCTGTTGTGGCGTTATTTCCTGTTTCCTGTTTACACAGGAGCTGTGTCCCCTTTCATGAAATAGATCATGAAAGGGGACATATGGGGTATCATTGTGTTGGTCTCATCATGCACGATCCGACAATGTGCTTGAAAGTCTTCTAACTCAAACTGAGAAGGAGTTTGCTCCAGAAGAGCGCCACCTGATGAGTTGAGGAAACCGTACCGGGGTGGAGGCCCACCGGGGACGCGGCAGCCGCCCACATCGATCCCCCACGGCACCCGGCCAGAAGGCTGGGCAGCGACCACCCAAGACACTAATGCCCGAAGCAGAAAAAAAAAAGAAAAAACACCTATCATGTGTCCAGGGGGGACTCCCGGTCAGGGCGCCCTCTCGGCGACATCTGGGCCGGGGACACCACAGGGATCCAGGAGCCAAAAGGGGCCCACCCCCCACCGCCCGAGGGCCCCGGGGCCCCGGGGCAGCGGTGGCGACCAGGAAGACGGAGGGCAAAGGTGGGGCAGAAGGCACCACCCGGGCACACAGGAGCGGTAGCCGCCGGCCACGCAGCCCCACCCCAGGCATGCGACCCCAACCCCGGAGCACCAACCACCAGGCCCAGCCCCCCACGAGGCAGACATCCCCCGCCGGGGCACCCAACCCTGACCCCCCCACCAACCCGCAAAGCAGCCGAGCACCCCACGCCCAACACCCCCCCCCCCCCAGACCGCACCTGGCCCGTAGCAGCACGACCACGGCTACCCACATCAACCAGCAGCCTCAGCTATTGATTGTTTACCAATTAGTTATAGGATGAAGCAGACATTCCTATCAAGTAGGTGTGGTCTAACAGTAAGTTCCTATATTGTGCAATGTGCAGGTGTTGTTTTGTTTTCCAGTCTATGAGGATTGTTTTCTTAGCGATAGATAAGGAGGTGATCAGCATGCGAGATTCTGCCTTATCTGAGGTGATATCACTGAGGTCCCCTAAGAGACAAAAAGGAGTGGCTGTGATGGTGTAACCAACCTGTGCTGATAGATCATTGCATACTATGTGCCAGAATTTATTTACTGGTGGGCAATGCCATACAGCGTGTAGGTAATTATCTGGAACATTAACTGTGCAGTGTGAGCAGGTCTGAGAGGCGGTCATGCCCATCTGAAACATCCGCTGTCCAGTGTAGTGGATCCTGTGGAGTACTTTAAAATGTATTAATTGTAGATTAGGTTGTTTTATCAGTGAAAAGGTGTTCAGGCAAATTGTTCTCCAGAAATTAGAGTGAGGCTGGAGAGACAGGTCTCTTTCCCACTTAACAATGGGGATAGAAATAGTGCGAACTGTGTTTGTAAGGATTTTATATATCTTGGAAAGTAGTTTAGGAGGTGAGAAATTAAGGACCGACTGTACAGCCGGAGAGACCTCCATGTGTGTTCAAGTTTGAATCTTTTCTTAATTATGGACTTAATTTGCATGTATTCTAAGTAACAACTACTGTTAATTCCAAACTGTGTCACAAGCTCTTGAAATGGTCTAAAATTATTATTCTCTCTTATGTGTTTTACGTGAGTTATACCTTTATCTGCCCAATGTGTGAAGTTAAGTACTTTTTTGTTTTGTAGTATATCAGGATTGTTCCAGATGGGCATACGACCGCACGGGAGAAGGGAAGAACCTGTGATTTTCAGAAATTCCATCCAAGCCATCAGAGAGACTTATATTAACACTTTTCATGCAACTGTGGTGCTTTGGTGTGCTGATAAATAGCAAGTCTGCTAACTGAATATCACCACAATAGGCCTGTTCTATGACATGCCAGGATACTTCATGTGGGCTAGGGTTGAACCACTTATGAATATACTTTATTCTGTTGGCAATATAGTAGTAATAAAAGTTTGGCAATTCTAGTCCCCCAGCATCTTTCGCTTTTTGAAGCGTCTTCAGACTGATACGGGGTGGTTTGTTTTTCCATAGAAATATTGTGACGTTTGAGTTCAGGGTTTTAAACCACTGAGCAGGGGGTTGATGTGGAATCATTGAGAAAAGGTAGTTTAATTTAGGTAAAACCATCATTTTTACTGTTGCAACTTTCTCTAAAAGAGATATGGGTAAGTTTATTCATCGAATTAGATCGTTTTCTATTTTTTTTAATAGCGGGATGAAATTGAGTTGTATTAAGTCTGATAGGTTGGGAGAGAAGTTGATAACTAAATATCGTATGTTACCGGCTTGCAATGGTGCTACAGAGGTTTGTTTAAATTTACAAATAAGCGGTAGCACTGTGGATTTTGCCCAATTTATTGAATAGTCCGAAATACAAGAGAAATTGTTGATAAGGGTGATAACTTCAGCAAGTGAGGATTGTGTATTTCGAAGAAATAATAATATGTCATCGGCATATAGGCTTATTTTATGGTCGGATGTTGAAATTTGGATATTATCATTTTGCCGAATAGTAGTGTCAGATTCTGAAGTCGACATTTCACTTTGATTTTCAGAGTGATGACACTCTGGAAAAATTCTCCATCATTATAAACTCTCCATCATTTATTCTCTATTCAGGTTGTGGAGCTGCAGTTTGTTAGAGCTCAGCTGTGACTGGCTGCTCTCAGCTCTGAAGTCCAACAACTCCCACCTCAGAGAGCTGGACCTGAGGAGGAACCACCAGCTGCAGGATTCATCAGTGAAGCCATTGATGGATCTTGTCCACAGCAGAGACTATCAACTGCAGCGTGTGAGGTCAGTACTGGTTTGGAACCAGTGGATCATGGTTCCAGCACCAAAGCCAGTTGATCCCACAGCAGAGGTCCAGTGTTCCAGTCACAGTGTGAGAGGAGGATGGTGACGTCCAGCTGCTCCTCATTCATCCAACATCTGCTGCCAAACTGCTTCTTCTCTCAGTTCACCACTCAATTATTGATCAGTTCATCTTCATCAGGCCTCAGTATCAGTCCAACACTCCATGGTCACATGACCTTCATATGTTCCACACTTGACATGTGACTGAGAGTCTGCTTCTTCTCACCAGTCACTCCATCATCTCCATCAACAGTCAACGTCTCTGTGATGATGCGTTCAAGGACCGTGAGTCCTGACTCCTGCTGTCTCTTCTTCTCTCCGCAGCTGGTGGTCACCTTGAGGGAGGATGAGGAGGAGAGTGAAGAGTAGAGCTCCATCTGGTGGTGGCAGAACTACAACAAATGGAGCTAAACAGGAAGCTGCATGCACACACAGTTTCTGTGGGCGTGTCACGGCCTTTGACCCCAGTGCAGCCTGCTGGCTGGCAGACTGCTTCTCCCTACAAGCTGCTGTGGTTACTGGGAGAGACTTCCCAGAAGCCACTGGTGGAGCTGAATCCTCAGTGGAAGAAGCAGGACTTGGAGCAGCTGCTCAGTGAAGGCAGCAGCAACACAACCACTGGTTCTGCTCTCATCATCCACAGCTGGAACATCTCAACATGAAGGTTTCACACATCAGCAACACACTGCTCTGCTCTCACTTCAGAGTTCTCTATCCAACTCAACCTGGTTTCTCAAGTGAAGCACAAAGATGAATTTGTCAAAGTCTAACAGCATTGTGAAGGTTGTGTTGTTGATGTCACACCTTTATTTTGGAGTGAAAATTTGTTTTTATGAGATTTTATTTCTGGTTTACAGTATGATCATAAATAAATGAATCAGATAGAACATGTTTCATCTGGAACAGATAAAGTGACTCACAATACAAACTGCTGCTTCCTGATAAATTGTTTTTCATTCATAAAATTAATATTGATCCCTTATGCATGCAATTTATTTGGTTATGTGAAAATGTAAAAAAAGGCAAAAAAAAGTGAATTTATTGACATCACGTCAGTCTGGACTCTGGCTGTTTGACGGACAGAAGTCAATGGTGCATCATGGACAAAAGGCCAATAGAACCACCAGGTGTCCCGTTCAGAAAGAGAAGAAGAGAAAGACTCCAAAGATAAAGGTTTGCAAGTCTCCATGCGTGACGTTAATTAATAATGAATTACAATAAAACTTTATTTGTACGGCGCTAAATCACAACCAAAGGCGTCTCAAAGCGCTTTATACAATCAGAGAGAAGCAACCAGGCCCCCGGAGCAAGCAAGATGCGACAGTGGCTGGGAAAAACTCCCCTGTGGGAAGAAACCTAGGGCAAAACCAGACTCCAGAGGGCCATCATCTGCCTATGAGTAGTTGGGGTGAAATACAATAATAGAGGAGAGACAGAGAAAGAGAGAAAGAAGCAGAGTGAGCCAGGGTGGCAGACAGGACAGAGTGAAAAACAGATACACCAACCAGGCATTCACAAAATGGAAATAGATTAGGGAATAATTCAAGGCTGCTGTCCACGTGGGCTGTAATTGTCCGTGCTTTGGAAGGCTACTGTTGCATGTCATGCAACAGTAGCCTGGACACTATGAGACCCAGAGTGAACAACCTGCTGCAGTCTGAGCACTAAATTCAGATTATGTTCATTCTCACGAGTATTTTTATTCATTGACTTTATTTCATTCATTTGTATTTGTGTGATGAAGGATGTGTGACATTTGCACTTATTGTCATTTATTAATCTCATTGTTTCTCTGCTCTTGTTCACTTTGAACTATTTGAATAAAATAAAATCAGTAATGTGATATTGTGGTTGTGGTCGGGTGGAAGGGGGGATGGTTCAACCAGGGCCCAATATGACTTTATGCATGACTCAGAACATGTATCCCACATGTAGATATATGTAGACTAAATCAGGGCTCGAGCTGCCATTTCCAAACTCATCCAGACAAACTGAATCTCATGCAATCAATGTCTCGCATTTGAGCTCACAGCTTTCATGTCAAACGCTTCACATTAGGAATAAGTGACAACACAATGTGATGTCATGTCATTAAGTGAGATGTTAGCATGGTTCTACCTCCTATTAACAGGACACACAGCAGTGATGAGTGGCAAATGAGTGACAGGGGAAGCAAACTGTGTCAGAGTGGCAGCATTGCAGGCAGCATCTGTACAAGAAGAAACTATCCAAAGAAGAAGTGAGCCATGAAGGTCTCTGGACTGGGCTGTATTAAGGTCAGCATCAATACACAATGGAAAGAAATGGCTCATGGCACTCCAACAAGGTCGTGGACATAACTTTGATTGTTCACTCACAACATATCTTCTCCCCATTTGTTCTAAAGTGCAGATTCTGCTGAGGGAGGAGGGGCCACTTCACATTGGAGTGCTTTTCCAAAAAATGCACTAAATTTATCAACATTTCAGCACAGTGACAAACACAATGAAATGATGAAAACTAAACCACACACATTGCATAGATCTGCCATCAGTCTATGCAATGTGCTAGAAATCAATGCAATCAGCAAAAGGCCATTCAAACATAGCACAGATATAGATTAGACAGACAGCTACACACTCAACACATAGTCAGTGTTCAGCATTAAGAGGAGAATTAACACTGTCACCAGATGTCAACAGCTGATATGTATTCAACATTTCAGAGCTGCCCATTGTGTTCAAATGACTGTGATAGCAGCGACTGTATGAAGTGGTCATGACTAGAACAGCTGAATACGGCCGTTTCCATGTTGCTCAGCAAAACACTTTCCAAATGTATCTCCATCTAATGCTTTAGTGCCTTTTGATTGACTGCTGAGTGCAGCCAAACTCCATGCCACAATATCTGATGACCTTCCCCGTCCACTTTCAATAAGAGCCGGTAGCCTACGATAAGAAAAATAATGCACAACGCTAAGACGTCCAAATGTAAAGAAGTTCTACTGATACGTTGCTGTCCAGTTCAAGCACTGCTAGTATAACTTGTATATATACAAGTCACTTCGTACACTGTCTTGCAAAGCCCTGCATTGGTGTGGTTCCGTGCTTACCTGGCGACGTGAGGAAGCCGTACCGAGGCTGCAGTGCCGGGGAGTCCATCATAGACAATCCACATCATCCACTGCACAGCGCCATCTCCAGGCAGAGGAGCAGCGTCAGGAACAGACTGCTGTCAATGTCCTGCCTGTCATTTCAGCAGGAAATTATTGATCAGTTCATCTTCATCACATCTCAGTATCAGTCTGTGAGAAAGTGAGCGATCTCCGCCTCCCCTTCTCACTGTCTCCCCCACGAGGACGCGGCGGGAGAGCGAGCAGAAGAGACGCTGTTTTACACGTGCGCACGCACGCACGCACACGCACACACACACACACACACACACAAAGTGGCACACACGGTGTTGTGTAGTGGATTTTTTTTTTGTATTTAATACTGTTCTTGTGCCCTGCCGTGCTTTGGGGGCGGAGGAACGTGTGGCACGAGCAGGGTGTCGGCGTCGGGACCGCGACTCCCATTCTGTCCCATTCTGTCCCATTTACCAACCTGTAACAGTTAGTGCACTGGTCAATCATCTCTCACCATCACTAGTCACCATGCTGCTCACCCACACCTCACCTGCATCCGTTTGGTCCGCTGCTCCTGGGCGGAAGTGCGCGTCGCTGCAGGGTTTGTATGTTTAGGGGGGGATTGTGATCGGTTTATTGAAGTGTGTATTTCTTTGTGTTATTGTTTTTTTTTGGAATGTTGGGCTTTGTCGATGTCACTACGGTTAGTGGGGAGGCCCAATTGGCCATAGGATGCTGCCCACTATAAAGGGGGCTCATTTTGGTGTGGGAGGGGGAGCTGACTAGTCTGTTGTGAGACTAGAGGACTGTGAAGCTGTCGCCTGTTGCTTTATTTATGTTTTTTGGGGGGCTTAAAAGAATAAAGTTTTTTCTCCTGCACTTGACGCTGCCTTCCTTCGACTCCACCACCTCAATCCGGTCAGCCCAGATCCCCTTTTTCGTGGGGAGGCCACTTTGCCCCTCCACACAGTCCAACACACTTTGTGTTGACATTGAGACCACGCCAAAAAGAAATCTGATGTTGGGTGATATAGTGGTGGATAAAGATGAACTGTCATCCAGGGGGGAATGGAGACGTGCAAGTCAGTACCAAGGATGGACTTGTGAGGAATGAAAATATCACCAGGAGATAAGAGACCGAATGAAAAGGGTGAGCGCCTGACAAAACCCTCAATCCAGTGCAGTCCAGTGCAGAAGTTGGTTTCACTGCTTGAAGCTTCTTAAACTTTTAGCTACACAAGGACAGTGTCATTTTGATGAGACAATTATTCATAGTTCATGATATGTAGCATAGAACACTCTTCATTTTGGTGGGAGGGTAGCGAACCATGTTTTTTGTAGTTTCTTGTTTGACCCACTTGATGGCACTGTAGTTCTTCGAATGTTGTCTTTTATTTTGCTGACCATTTCTTTGTTTTTCTACTTCCTTCCAGGTGTGTCTCCAACAGGAGGGAAAAGTTGGTTGGAAATTCATAAAAAAAACGAACAAAAAAGTTTGGTCAACGATACTGCTAAAAGGTTTTGAAGCTTTTGTGTTGAAGTGCCCATGTATAAATAGGCGAAGAAGGAAAACTTTGATTTTTAATGGAACAAAATGTTTAGCAACCTATCGAAGAGGCATAAGGTCAGTTCAAATGTTTTGCACATACGCTGTAAAAGTTTAATTGTATACACTAGTAAATTAACTCTGTTGTGAAGCGTTTTGCGTCTCTGCGGTGTGAGTGAAAGGAGGGCTCTGAACTCTGGCTGATGAGAAGCAAGTGTTAAATATCGCGAGAGGAACAAGGGTATCCGAGACGAGCGTGTGGCCGACACAGTTGTTCACCGAACAACATGAGTACAAGTCTTTTATACCACTAAATAAACATGAGCATGACATGAATAAACATGAGCAAACAATGAGCAGATACATATGTAATTTGTTGAACACTTCCCCAACAATATCTGGATTCGCTCCAGACACAGTGTCACCAGGCAAAGATACAAACCCCTATCTGAGCTACTGGACGCCTTCACCAATCTGTTTTGCTCAACCTGATCTAACCTTGGTGTTTAAAGCTTGCGTGAGAGGTTGCATATACTAAAGGACTCTACAAGTCCAGCAGTGGCAGCTGCTGTTCTTTCAAGGAGGGGAAGCTCATTTTGAGACAACATCATAAAATGCATTCATTTACTTCTACGTTAATTCTACCTTCAATTCCTTTCAAAAAAATGACCTGTGACCCGGTTGTACCCACTAGCCGTCTTTTCCAGGGTCTTGACCAGTGTCCCCTCAATTGCCAGCAGAGCTTGGCTACTTAAACTGCCTTAGCCCATTGTGTTGCGGGTTCAAGACTTGAGCTGCTCCAATCATTGCCACTAATGACAAGTGTGGTGGAAAAAATGAAGATCTGTAAGAGGAATCCAGAGTCTTCTGAGAGTTTTTTTCCGGAGCTCCAGACACACACCCGAGGCAGGCTCAGTGTGTGTGTGTGTGTGTGTGTGTGTAGAAGAAGGGAACAGTCAGGTTTTATGCATGTTTGGTAAAAGGGGGAAGGACAAGGGTACCAAAGGTGGTTTGATTCTGGAAGGGCAACTGGTTAAACAAAAGGCTCAAAGTGGTTTGGTAGTCATGCCACGGGAGATGGGCCAGTGCACAGCAGGGGAGCACTGTGGGAAACCAGAGGTGTGATGTTCACACAGGCAGGGGCAACAAGAGTGCGGTGCCTTCACAGTCAGGGGCAGAGCAGAAACAGCCATCACATTCCTCCCTTTAACACAATAAAACAGAACAGAAAACAACATCATCTCAATACCGGACCCTAAGGCTTTACAGTAAAGGAATCACAATTACCAAAAAAACAAACAAAAACAAAACATAACAGTCCTTCAAGCATATTCAGCATCGTCATCAGAGTAATCAAGGTCATAATCACTGGAATTAGGAAAGAGACCAGGCATAGGTGAGTTCAGAGGGACCTGGTCATCATTAGGGAAAGAGTTAAGAGGAATCGGAGCATATTGCTGCAAAGTAGAAGTAATGGTGCTAGTAACCAGACATCTCACTAGCGGAAACAACACAACATGAGAGCAACATTAGGATGATAAGAACAATAAAAACAGGAGTTAACATCTTGACCAAAAGGGAAGTCCATGTGGAGGAGGAGAACCAAGAGAGACAGTCTAGTTGTGGAGAACTAACAGTGTCCCTCAGCTCAAGAGCGGAAAGATCCTTTAGTGCAGAGACAGCTCTCTGGATGGAGCCAATCTGCATCATTAGCCGGAATCCATGTAACCCAGAAGAAGAGGAGGCCGACGATGACCCGACGATTGTCATCTTGCTGCTTTCGGTGGAGTGGAGCGTTTCAATTCACCTTCCACTCTTGTTGCTAGGGTGCGTTGTTATCACTGGCAGTGGCTGCGGAGATGACCTTCTTGCAGTGGCTGGCGTGGATCCAGGTGGCCCTCTCAGCAACTTTCACGGCAGTTTGGGTAACCAGGAGGACTTGATACGGTCCTAGCCAGCGATTGGACCTCCAGTGCTTGCGGCGGTGGTCTTTCACCTACACGAAGTCACCAGGCTGCAAGCTGTGTAGCGGTCTTGTGGCTGGTCGTGGAAGGGCAACTGCTACCTGCGCATGAACTGCTGCAAGTTGGGAGGAGAGCTTAGAGCAATAAGTTAGCAGTGCATCTTCACACAGAAAAGTAGAGGGAAGAGGCCCAGGAGGACCTGCATCAGTTTGTGGCAGGACTGCAAAAAGAATCTCAAAGAGGCTGAGGTTAGAGCGAGCGCAGCGCCTCATTCTCATGTACATCAGGACGAGCGGCAGTGCCTTTGGCCAGGGGAGTTTTGTTTCTTCACAGCATTTCATGAGCTTGTTTTTTAGGGTACCATTTTCACGCTCATTTTGTGTGCTACAAGGAAATGCTTCAACCCATTTGGACCACATGTCAACCATCACAAGACAGTACCTCTTTCCTCCTGCAGGTGTTAACTCAAAGAAGTCCATCATGAGATGCTCAAATGGCCTGGATGGAGGCAGATGTGCTGCTGTGCCTGCAACTTTTACAGCCTTGCCGGTGTTGCATCTGGCGCAAGTGAGGCAGGTTTCACAGTGTTTTTGAGCTGCAACCGAGAGCCCTTTTGTGAACCAGTGTGTAGCCATCATATCCATCATCGGAGGCAAGGCATTCAGATGGTGTGTCACTCAGGGCAGTTGTCGGAAGGGGGAACATGGCAACAGCTTTTGCTGCAGCATCAGCACATGCATTGCCCCTAGACACTGGATCAGAGGCGTTAGTATGAGCAGCACATTTGCAAACCGCAATAGCAGAGGGCAACAAAATGGCATCAAGGAGGGAGGCAAGGCAGGGGGTCTGAAATTAGAGTGGCAGAGTCAGAACAGACAGCGAAACCAACTCTGTTGGTGCCGAAGTTGTCTCTGTAGACAGAGCCATCTGTGTAAAAGACAAAATCACAGTTAGACAGTGGTTGGTCAGTCAAGTCAGGTCGTGGTGAACAACACAAGTCGAGCTCAGCCATGCAGTCGTCTGGGTCACCGTCAGTTGGAAGTGGAAACAGTGAGGCTGGATTCAGAACATTGCAACGTTTCACAACGACCTTTGGCATGTCTAGAAGAGTGGTGTGATACCTCAGGTGTCTGGCAGAGGACAGGTGTGACGTCCTTTGCTTATTAAGAATTAGAGAGACGGAGTGTGGGACCAGGAGGGTTAAAGGGGCGTAGCCTACAACGTTGCGAGAGGCGACATCGAGAAATAGGCGACTGGGCGTTGCTGTCCGCCATGCTTTCCATCAGAAAATTGTGCTTCTGTGATGGAGCAGGAGAGTAGCTAACACAAAGCGGAACAGAAAACCTTTCAGGCAGTGGAACGCCAGAGGCGCCGACGGAAACAACTGAGCGACCACTGAGTTTGACGTTCGGCATTTCTGACTGACGAATGATGGAGTGAGTTGCTCCTGTGTCTGCTAAAAAAACAAACAAAAAAAACAACTATATCTTTCCCAACAACAGTAAGAGTCATTTCAGACAGTTTGAGAAATGCAGATGTTGAATACATGATCCATGACACTTCCCTCTTCCTGATGATCTGGCTGGGGCAGTTTCACTTTTTGGCTGCATGCTCATCGTCTCTGTTCCAGCATTCCTTCAGTAGATTTCGTGGAATTCTCAAAAGCCATCTAAAAAAGGCTAAAAAAAAAAAAAAAGGTCCCGGAAAATCCCTCGCCATTAAAGCAAATCCAACCCACTATCAAAAGTCTGAAAACGTCTAATTTTTTCAATAAAAATGCATTTTTCCAGCTGACTCTGTTGTGTTGCATGCTTTGGCCACAAGGTGGCAGCAATAGACCATGTAATAATTTTCGCTACCCCAAAGTTGATGTTACAGGTTATGCAGAGCCTGGTTAGGTTTAGGTATGGAGTATGAATATCCTTTGCCCTCTGACAGACAACTGCCTGGGGTAGGTCTATGAGGTAAGTACCGCACGGAGGTCTAATTCCAGGAACTATACCTTATCCAACACTCCCCACTCCTGCCTTTTCTCCCCTCAACCGAGCAACTGTCTGGGGCATGTGCCTGAGCTAGGTAACCCCCGGAAGGTCTAATTCCCCCACTGGAAAAAAGAAAACTCGGAGTCTTTGAAATATCCAAACAATTAACCTTTATTTACGATTAGTGCTCTTGATCATATATGATGATCATGAAAACTTGGAGGAAGTCTGGGTTTTGAGCCATGACATCTCTGATTCTCCCCCGCAAGATGGGCCCCGTCCGGACGTCGTCCGCGAAAAGAGTCCTGAGCGTGTCGAGAACATCAAACGTAAAGCGGAATGGCCTTCCCTGAGAACACAAAAATGCCAAGAGGTTTTTGCTTTTGTCCATCGAGAGAGTTCACGTGACGTGACGTGACGTGACGTGACGTGACGTGACGTGACGTGACGTGACGTGACGTTTCCTTTCCCCCGTGAATCCCCACGTACCCGAGTGTGAATGACGTCAGGGAATGTCTGTGCCGGTCGCTGGTCCTCTCCACTGGAGCCTGGCGGTCCACAGTGAATGTGGCACTGGAACCTGGTGGTCCACAGTGAATCTGGCACTGGCAGACTGGTGTGGCCCTGCTCCACCTCCAGCTAGGCCGGGGAGAATGGTCGCTCGAACAGGCCACTTTGTTGTCCCCTTGGGTGGCGTTCTCAGACTGGGGAGGGTCAGGGGCAGCGCAAGCCTGAGGAAACAGCAATACGACTTGAGTCTGTGGTACTTACAGCACGGAGGTAGGATTCCAGGATTCCTACTCATCCGCCCCGTTCAGTCTAAATCACTCACCTGTTTCAGGCACCTGTCTCCTGCGAGAGTCTGAGGTACTTACAGCATGGAGGTAGGATTCCAAGATTCCTACCTGACTTCCGCGAGAGTCTGAGGTACTTACAGCACGGAGGTAGGATTCCAGGAATCCTACCTGTCTCCCGCGTGAGTCTGAGGTACTTACTGCATGGAGGTAGGATTCCAGGATACCTACCTGTCTCCCGTGTGAGTCTGAGGTACTTACCGCATGGAGGTAGGATTCCAGGATTCCTACTCATGCGCCCAGTTCAGTCTAAATCTGAACGGGGTGTTTGAGGCACCTGTCTCGCGCGTGAGTCTGAGGTTCTTACCGCACGGAGGTAGGATTGCAGGATTTCCTACTCATCCGCCCCCCGTTCAGTCTAAATCACTGACCTGTTTGAGGCACCTGTCTCGCGCGTGAGTCTGAGGTTCTTACCGCACGGAGGTAGGATTCCAGGATTTCCTACTCATCCCCCCTCCGCTGTGGGTCCTGATCTGGACCGCGTGAGGCAGTCATAAAATACACGATCTACCGATCGATCGTGAAGGTAGTGTGGCGTGTTGGTTTATCCAACAAGGAGTCGTACAAAAATCCTAAGTTCTAGAAGGTTTAACACTGAAAAAACAAGCAACCATGTACATGGATTCCCCTTTGTTGTGCCAAGGACAAACATCCTTGGTCTCTTCAGGTCGGCCACTCACCTGAAGAAGCGCACAAAGACGGGTTAGGTTTTACCCTAACCCTAACCATAACCCTAATGTGACTTTTCAACAAAAACCTAACCCTAACCCTAACCCTGCTCTCGAGCTCTCCAGGAGACAAGTCGCATCAGCCTGCTCCTCTTCTGTGCCCTCTACAATGCCTGAAGACTCATTGGAGTCGAAACGTCGCGTTTTTGGGCACTATAATTTCATTTGATTAATTAATTTATTTATTAAATTTTTTTATTTAATTTATATTTCATCCATTTCAATTAAGAATGCAAAATTCATAAAAAAAATTCATAAAAAGATACAAAAAATACTTAAAACAAGACCTCATGGTTCTCGCGCAAGATGAGGAGTGGGTCATGGTCCGTTGCAGATGGCGACCCCAACCTCGCCGTGCACAATTTTTTTTCCACAACCACGGGATGTAGCCCGTGTCAGTGCTCGCCGGAAGGACCGTGCAAATTCTATCTCCCACCTTGGTGGGAGATGGACTGAGCCCATATTTCCAAACCCTAATAAATAATTTATAAATAATTAAAGTACAACTGACCAAGATGGATCGAGACGGCTGGACGGAGGTGCGTTACGGACGCCGAAGGAGAGAGCCCTATCAGCGGAGGGTCCAGTGGAGAGAGGACTCTCCCTTTTATGTATCATATAAAAGCCAAGAACCCCATGATCATCAACACTTCCATCGGTAAACGAATAAACAAGCAAAAGAGGAAACACGGAAAACAAACTCCCTCTGCCCCTTCCCAGAGGGGGTGGAGACCCTGTCCCGAACCTAACCCTCAGCGAGGACGACAATCACGTGGCGGCCATCCACTGCAAGGCCGGGAAGGGACGCACCGAGGTCATGATCTGCTCCTATCTCCTCCACTGTCACAAGTTTGAGGAGGCCCAAGAAGCACTAGACTTTTGCGGGGAAGTCAGGACAAGGGACAAGAAGGGAGTTGCGATCCCGAGCCAATGGTGCTACATCAACTACTACAGCTACCTACTGAAAAACCAGCTGGAGTACAAGCCTGTGGCGCTCCTCTTCCACAAAATGGTGTTCGAGACTCTCCCCATGTTCAGCGGGGGCACCTGCAATCCCCAGTTTGTGGTCTACCAGCTGGAAGTGAAGATCCACACATCGAACCCGGCTCACACGTGGCGGGCGCAAGGACAAGCACATGTTCTTCGAGTTCCAACAGCAAATGCCAGTCTGCGGAGACATCAAAGTGGAGTTCTTCCATAAACAGACGATGAAGAAGGACAAAATGTTCCACTTCTGGGTAAACACCAATTTCATCCCCGGACCAGAAGAGAGCACGGACAAGATGGAGAACGAGGCGGTGAACAATGCCGACAGCCAGCAGGGGGTACCAACGGTGGGTCAAGGTTTTTGTTTTTTTTATTTGGACTGATCTTGCATTCAGGTTTTAGTGTGCCATTCAACCTGAAGAAGACCCGGACGAGGGTCGAAACGTTGTTTTTTTGTTTCCACACCTTTTATTTTGGGATTTTTTTGTTTTTTCAAAAAAATTAAAAATAAATAAATATTATAAATAAATAAACTCATTATGGAGGACAGCTGGACAACGGTCCGCCGCAAATACTGAAGGGGCCAGCGCCCATTCTTTTCTGGAGGGACCCGGCAGGACGGCGGCCGCTTTGGTGGGAAGGGCAGAGCACCTGCCCCGCCCTATGAGAGTGTCCGTCATCCGAATGTCTGTCATCTCTTGCAGGTAAACAAAGAAGCCCATACGCTCTCAAAGACTGATCCACCCACGTCCGTGACAACAGGGACACGGGGTCCCTCGAGTCCCACATGAAGAAAATCCCCCCCCCAATTTTTTATTTTTTTTTTTGATTTCTTCCCTGCCCCAAAAAATGTTTGTGGGGCAGGTAGGAAGAACAAATTGGGGGGCGTTGAAGTCTTTGAATACTGGCATTATCACAGTGCAGAATTGTGTCTTCCCTCCAATGAGTCCCATTCCCAACCCATGTCGAACGTCTCGGACGGCATCCTGGCCACACTCCTAGCCACCCACCCACCCAACACTCCTCCTGCATCCGGGCATCGTCCAGGTCTCGAAGATAGATCCACCCTTGTCTGTGTTTGTGTGGCAGGGAGGGAGGGGGGGATTGGGGGGCAAGTCTCTGAACACTGGAATAATCACAGTGCAGAATTGTGTCTTCCCTCCCATGTGTCCCATTCCCACTCCTTGTCGTCCCTCCACACCCAACCCTAATCCCCACCTTGTCCCTCCCGTCTGTCACCCGGCCATCCCTTTTTGTCTGTCATCACACTGAGAAGAAACACAACAAAACATGTCCCTTCCATGTGTCACACGTCCACCCTTGTCACCCTTAACCTAACTCAGGACTCTTTGGTTGCAACTGTGTGATTGTTCTTGCGACACACGACTGAGCTACGTAAGCCCCCACGCCACGTCAAGGCAGAGACCTATCAATCAATCAATCAATCAATCAATCAATCTATCAAATTTTATTTGTATAGTACCTTTCATACAATGACTTGCAACTCAAGGTGCTTCACAGCAATTAAAATCCAATATTAGTGAAGATAAAAGAAAATAGAGCAAATACAATCCACCCGTGTCCTCCCAAGACACATACAGGTTACCACCCCCCACACGCACGCACGCACACACACACACACATCCCCAAAACAGTTAATAAATTTAGAAATAAATAAAAAATCAGTCAATCAGTACAATAAAATTTAAAATGGCAAAGCACTGAGGGGCCGTAGTAGGGAACAGCCACCCAGGGGGATCATCCACACTAAGAGGTCTCTCCCAGTGAGGAGACCCCTACAAGGAAACACTGGAGCTAAAAACAGTACAGGAAAGGAAGATAAAAGAATAATAATAAATAAATACAAAAATACATGTATATATATGTAAAATAATAATAATTAAATTAAAATAAATAAAATAAAATAAATAATATAAACTAAAATAAAATAAAAAACGATAAGATTGTGGAGTAAAAAGATATACAGGAAATAAGATAGTAAAGATAAAAATAAGATAAAATATTAAATAACCTAAAAGCCCAATGTGCTTTAAAGCTAAAAAGAGAAAATAAAAAGCTAAAATTTGGTGGGAGGACGGCTTGAGCCTCTGTGCCGAGCCATGTCTCTGTTAAAAGCATACCATCTAACTTACCATCTAAAATCAACTCATTTATGATAAAAGATTTGTTTAAGAGGGAGCGCACGTTCAGCACGGCCAGGTTAATGTTCGCGCCAGATGTGCGCTCGTGACCACGGGGAGATAAAATGTGTGGATATAAAAGATTGCTTCTGTTAAAACCAAATTGTCTGTCTGTCTGGGGAAAAACTCTGCCAGTAGCGTGGGTTGTGCGGTTGTGCGGTTGTGTTTTATGTGTTTGTTACGTTTATACAGTCGATGATTCATTATCACAGGTATGGGAGCAGGTGTTGGTGGGAAAGCAGTAGCAAGTTCAGTCGTATGAGCACTAGAAAAGCGTGCCCTGTGGGAGGCGCTGCAGGAGGCAATGTCCACAGGAGGCTCCGTAGAGGAAGTGGTAGGCACTGAGCAGGGGGTGTGACGCCAAGACAGTCACACAGGTATGAGAGACGCTGATTGTATGGAGTAGTGGATGTTTGACGTTAACATGCGGCTTCCTAATTTGTTTGGGTGAAGTCCATCATGACGGTGAAACGACGGCCGATTCCAGGATAAATTAAAATTGTCAAGGAAATTAAAATCAATGGTGGTGCAGGCGGTGCGGAGCCAGGAGTGAAGTTGGAGGAGTCGCCTGAGTGTGGAGGACTTAACTATCCCTAACCCGAACAAAGCTGTCCTAACCCAAACCCATCCAGAAGACCAGGGCCGAGCTCATCCGTCTGCAGCACCAGACAGAGCTAACCAACCAGGTGGAGTACAATAAGAGGAGGGAGCAGAAACTCAGGCGCAAACACGCCATGGAGGTCTGCCAGCAACCAAACATGTTTGTCTGTGGGGGTCGCAAGGAAGGTGTGACCCCCGAAGGTCAACTTCATGTTTCTAAGACAGATCCACTCACGTCTGTGTTTGTGGGGCAGGGAAAGGAAATTTGGGGGCAAGTCTCTGAAGACTGGAATAATCACAGTGCAGAATTGCGTCTTCCTCCCATGTGTCCCATTTCCACTCCTTGTCGTCCCTGCACACCCAACCCTGATCCCCACCTTGTCCCTCCCGTCTGTCACCTGCCCATCCCTTTTCGTCCGTCCTCACCCCGAGAAAGAAACACAAAGCATGTCCCTCCCATGTGTCACACATGTCCACCCCTTGTCACCCCTCTTCACCCACCCTAACCCCGGCCGGCGCGGCTATTGCGCTGGGTCGCACACGTTCGACGTGAGACTGTTTGTGTGTGTGCGCAAGGAAGGTGTGACCCCCGAAGAAGGTCACCTGTATGTTCATCCCAGATGGCCATGTGTTGCCCAACGGCAACAATGTCGGCTCACAGAACTTAACCCCCTTAACCTAACCTTCACCACCAACGGAATGTCCGTCATCTCTTGCAGGCAAACAAAAAAGTCCAAATGCCCTCAACACCAGAGGTGATGGCCTTGAAGACCAGGAGGGGGACTCAAGGTTCTCGGACAGCATCCTGGCCACAATCCTAGCCACACACCCGAAAGGAACCCCGTGACAAACCCACAGCAACACCTTCTCATCCCTCCTTACCCAGCCCTGATCCCCACATTGACCCTCCCCCTACCTACCCACCCACCTACCCACCCTGTGTGAAGTCTGGAAAAGACACAGAAGCTCTAACCCAAAGACGTGTCCCACCCACCCTGCCCGTCCCCTGTGCCACCTGCCCACTGCGGCTATTGCCCTAGGTCGCAGAACCTGATGTCAGAGTGTTTGTCTGTGGGGGTCGCAAGGAAGGTGTGACCCCCGAAGAAGGTCACCTGTATGTTCATCCCAGACAGCCAGGTGCCCTAACCCTGGCCGAATGTCAGTCATCTCTTGCAGACTGGAGCTGGCCCTGCACCCAAGAGGAAACGGGACGTCCAGACGGTGGAGGTGGTGGAAGTTCCTCCCATGACAAGGAGGGAGAGGGGAGTGCGCTTCCTGCCACCTAATTGTGTGTCCTGGACCCCGAGGGAGTTGGGCCTCATCCCCACTGACGGCAAACACACCCACCAAGAGGCGTATCAGCTCTACATACTGGAGTGTGAACACCTCGAGATCCCTACAAGGACCCTGCATGGATTAAAAAAATAGCGCATCGCAATGATGTAAACAGCTGAGTGAGTGAGTGAGTGACAATGGCTGTGTGAGTATTGCTTGTTGCTGTGTGCGAGTTTGGAGTTAGTTTGGTTTTGGTGTGATAGCGTTACAAATAGTTAGTGTTAGGGGGTGTGATAGGGTTAGAATAGGGAGTGATTGACGTGTCCAAAATAAAACATTTATTAAAAAAAAATAAAATAAAAACAAATAAAAAGCCCCATGATTCCAGAGGTCAAACTTAAGAGTCCGAAATTGAAGAAAAATCACCTCAATCTACTCCAGATGTGGCCTGAAACGTGGTCGATTTTGGTATTTAAAAAATAATGGGACTTCAAAAATACATAAAACTACAATGTCAATGACATGGAAAAAATCTCTCTCTCTCGCATCTCTCTACGACCTTCCCGTCCAGTGATACGAAAGAAATTGAGTTTCAAACGCTAATAACTCCAGAAGTGGAAGTGACGTCGAAGCACACTTCATGCCACCTGCACTTCCACACGAGATCTGTGTGCAACATTTCAAGATCTTTACACATCCGCCCGTGGAGATGTGGCCATTCAAAAGTATGTCACGGGCATGACTCTAGAGCAGGGGTCTCAAACTCGCGGCCCGCAAGACGATATTTTGTGGCCCGCACCTTAATATGAAAGTTTAATATTAGGGCGGCCCGCGAGTTTTATAAGAATGGCACTTCACAGTGTTGTGTGCGGAGCTTAACAAACCTACCAATGACAGTGGGGTATATGGCTCTCAGGGCGGGACATCGACAGGGCTTGATACAAGCAGAGAAACATTTCTCAATGAGTGAAAGTTACAGCAGCGTTGCCATGTAAAGTTTTCTTCCGTGCCTGGCTGGCTGCCTGGTTTCTACTACTGTATTAGACGTTCGTCCCTGTGCGCTGCGTTCACAAAAGAGTTGCTGCCCAGCGAGACATTATACGTATATATGTCTCTCTCTGACAAGATAAATCAAAATGATGCGGACGCGGTGAGATAAAATAAAAATAAGGAACTCAACTGTAGCCTAATGTGGTCTGCAGTCATTTAGCAACACCGTTCTGTCGGCAATAACAGTCCCCGATAACCTGGACAACTTTAGGGTGGCATCGTTATTTGGGGTCATTATATATAAATGTTTTTATTTGCATTGCCTCACATGATGAATACTACACAGATTTCTATATATGTCATTTGTTTCCTTTTTTTGTTTCTATTTTTACATTCACAACAACAACAGCATGGTGTCATTTTCGCTTCTTTTTCCTGTAATAACACGCTGGACAACACTCTGGGAGCAGTCGCCTTTTTGCGCTCGCTGTCCCGGTACTTTTCTACCATCTACAAATGCCATGAGGTTAATTTCATCATGAAAGACATTAACATCAGATGCAAAAGCAAAGGAAACTGCTACGAGGCTATTATCCACCGACCACCGTGTTGCTGTTCCTGGAAAAAGAAGCGAAAACGATGCGCATAGATGAAATGACGTTCTCCGTGTGTCGGCTAAATACGACAGTGACACCAAGTGGAACTAAAATAAATTCCACAGCCCCAAACGTCTTTTTCAAAGCCTGCAGTGAAGAGAAAGGTTGGTGATGAGCAAAGACAATTCCAGAGAAAGTGGGAGATGCAATATTTCTTTGTTGAGCACAGGGGCACCCCGATGTGTCTCATTTGCACAGAGAAAGTTGCGGCGCACAAGGAATACAATTTGAAACGTCATTACACAACTAGACATGCTGAGGAGTATGCAAAATATCTGGGAGATGAGAGAGCCAAACAGGCTGCAAATCTTAAAACATGTCTACTATTTTGTTTATTTATTATTATGATTTTTTTAAAATTTATTTTTAACTAAGCTTTTCTTGTGGAATACCCCATGCGACCCAGCCTCACCCAGCCTTTGCCCCCAGCGACCCCCAGGTAAATTGAGTTTGAGACCCCTGCTCTAGAGCCTCAGCAGGTGTAATGGCGCATCGAGACCGCCAGAGGGAGCCATAGCAAGCCGTTGGCAGACGCACCGCCTAGATGACGCCCTAATGGCGAGACCAGTGGAGGGGAGACACCGGGTGGACGGACAGCGCCTATTCTGCTCAGTCTCCGAGGGGGTGGAGACCCTTTTCTAATCCTAACCCTAATTACTAAAAATATATTTTTTAAAAATGACAAAAAAATCACAAAAAAAAAAAAAAAAAAAATCACAAAAAAAGATAGAAAATCACAAAAAGACAGAAAATAATCAGCAAATATGGTCATTGCACGGGTTGGAGAGTGGGTGACTGTCTCGGACAGACGGCGCCCTCAGCGAGATGGGGCCCCAGCTTTTGCACGCCGGAAGGACCGTACGATCTCCACTTCTCACCTCGGCAGAAGATGGACTCAGTCCAGTTCCCCTAAATGACCTTCACGTAGCCCCACTGTCGAGGGGAGGGGCTTCGGGGAAACTGGACGATCCCTCTACCTGAATGACGTAGACTGGATGTCTGTTCTTGCAGCTCATTTAAAACCTCTCCTTCCACCCCACCCCAACCTCCTCGCTCCACCCAAACATGCTGCTTGACAGCAGTGAGAGAGCCGACAAGTAGATTCTCTCTGTGGCCAGACCTTGACCGCCAATGGCAACATTCACAGACACATGAAAATCCAAGAGGACCTGGCCAGTGGCCTGAAACTAGCAAGAGCGTCTGGCTGCAGACCTGCACTGTCAGGACCCACCTGCACTGAGAGGTCCGGAAGTTGATTTTAAGCCTTTCAAATTAAAACGCTTTTGGACCAGAAATTCATTTAAATCCCCGGAAGTTGAGTTAAAGCCTTTCAAATTAAAAGGTTTTATAAATTAAAAAGTTTTACAACAGAGTACGTGAAGATTTTTAGAACAGAAGACTTGAGGAATTTTTTCTTTCTTTAAAGATTAATTGTTATGTTTACTGTGGCATCAGAACAGGCTTTCGATTTTCTATTGTATTTTCAGTTTTAATTATTACGATTATGATCTACTCCTGGTAGCTTTCATAACTTTGTGTTCCCTGTGTTTTAGGAGGTGGGTTTTTATTAACACAAACCCAACCGTTGAAATGTTTGTTTTTTGTAACACACACACACACACACACGTATATGTATATATATATTTATGTGTATATATACATATACATATACATATGTATATATATATATATATGTATATATACATGTATATATATATATATATATATATATATATATATATATATATACATATATGTATATATATATACATATATATATATATATATATATATATATATATATATATATATATGTATATATGTATATATATATACGTATATGTATATATATATATATATATATATATATATATATATGTATATATACAGGCCACCAGATCTAGGTGGCCTCAGCCCTGAACACCATCACATTCCGTGAGTCATTTTGTTTCTGTTTGCCCCCCTCCCCGTGTGGTGTCAGCCTGTCCTGCTTTTGTTTTGACCAGTTTCTTCCCCTTGTTTGAATCGTTGGCCCCTTTTATTTTGAAGATCCTTTCCCCTTTTTTTTTAGTTTGAGAATTTGATTCGTTCATTTACTTTGATATTTGTGGTTTAATTGTTCCCCCTTGTTCGTAAGTTGTTTGTGTTGAACGGTGCTTCCCCCCTGTGTTTTTGGTATTGGTAGTTTACTTATAAATTTGTTTGTTTCCTTTTTCTGAGTTTCTGTTTATTTAATTTAAATCCGTAACTGCCGGGATTCCTTTTTGTTTAGATGCATTTCCTTTAAACCATAATAAAGCCTTGTTTTTCTTTGTAAACCACGTCTCAGCTCATTTTGTAAACGAAATCTGTGTGCCTTTCATTATTTTATTCCTCAAACACAACTTGAGGTGGCGTTGTCGTCCCATATCCCTACTCCTTAACAATAAGCCCCCTTACATTCTGTAAATTCATCAACATTATCTTCCCCCCCCCCACACTGCTCCTTTGTGTTGCCACAAGTACCAAAGATTTCAAAAAAATATTTGTATAACCTTTGTTGTTTTGTAAGGTGCATTACAAATTGTAAGTGACCTTCTCAAAGAACATGAGCACATCCTCACGTAATTAATTTCTTTTTTTTCTTTTTTCTTTTAAAGTTTATTTATATTATAATTTTAAAACATGATCAATCCAGTGCTGCCGGAGCACCGAACATGAAATCAGTGTGCATTTCATGCAAAAATGAATTAACTTGCGTTTTAAGTCCTATACAAGCCCATTTATTTTAGAAAAACACATTATTATTACAACTACTACTATCATGATTATTACTATTTCACCTCTCGGGTAGTTCTGGGACAGAAAGATTGACAGCAGTGGTCCATCTCTATCGGTTATCCATCTTGGATTCAGGGGGACATTACCTGCAGTTACACCTACTGGCCACTGAGCATTAAGGTATGTTAAGGAATGGAAAAAGTTTCGACCGCAAACTTGAGGGACTTTGACGTTGACTGCCTTTTCAGTCGCTCGCATTCCAACCTAACAAAGTTATATAGTATGTCTTTCTGATCATTAAGCTATTCGCCTTGCATTTTAATTCAGCTCTATAAGCATGTACATGTCTTTTTTTTCGGAATTTGACGTTTGCCATCGTACGATAGCATTAGCCGTTAGCTTCAGACAGTTTTTTTTTTCTTTCCGAAAGAAAGGCCCCAACAAAGGCGTCAGCGATTCCCACACATTTGAATGTTTTAGTCACACGTTTGGCTCCTGGCTCGCCGAAAGTGTTGGACAAGGAGCTTCTGGACCCGGTGGACGTCTTGCTTTCTCTGGATGATGTCAAGCCAGAGGACGGGGACAGCAGCAGCAGCTGCAGCAGCAGCCTCCGTCTCTATCTAACATGAACTTTACCTGAACCACGCCTGGGCGCCCAGCTCAGGTAGATCATACTCCCCTACTCAGTAACAGTAAGCCCTGTATGAACACTCCCTTCACCATGTTCCAGCCACTTTCACTGTTTGTCGTTCTTTTCACTATTGAAGTTAACAGCTGCTGGAGCTCTGCAGTCAGACATGGCCAATCGCCGTAGCGCAAGTTTTTTTTATTTTTTTTTTAATTCAATTTAAACACTATTGAGACACAGGGTCTGATTTACAGGAAGGACCTTTTTTGGGGTGGGTGGGCAGAGACGTTGCTGGGCTCCAAGCAAGAAATCCCTGGGGCCCCACCTTACCGATGCACGGCCAAAGAAATTGGTTTTTGCAAACATAAATGCAGATAAATTGAGATAAATACCGAAAAAATAGATTAGTGGTTCTCAAAGTGAGGTCCAAGGACCACCAGATGTCCCTGAAAGCCCAGGCCTATTAATAATTGTAAATAATCTGACACCAACAAAGATATATAAAATATGAACTTTTCATTATTACAAAAGTGCACTGCAAATTACTTAAACTTTAAATATAAAAAAATACTTGTGGCTGCTGCTAGCTATCCTAGCTAGTGCAGCTAGTGTTGCACTGTGACTCTGTGTGGTGTACATACGTAATTATAAGTGGCCGACCAGCCTGGGTGCTGCTGGGAGTGGAGCTCTTTCTCCATTCTGGCCTTTTCATAGTATACGGCCTGCTCCTCCTTTGACAGCGACCTCCACTGAGGGCACACAGCAACACCATGTCAGCAGGTCCACTCTTGGGGCATTAAGTTGTATAATAACTATGAATGAATCAACACATCTCAAACCTGTAAACAGTTCACTCACCATCTTGCCCAGAACGGCATTTAGAGCAGCACTGTCCCTGTTTTTCAGGTCTTCCATGACCGTGACGCGCTGCTCTTTTCTGAAGATCATGAACGCGTTTATGGGCTTCTTGATGTAAGGGAGGTCGGTCGTATGGTTTTGTTTTCTCCGGCACAACATAAAAAAGAAGAATTAAAAGAATGTTAAAACAACAACGGTAAACAAAACTAAATCCAGAAAAAAGCTGAATCTTTTTGAGCATTTGACAGCACACCTGGTGCTGGATGGATTGACACCAGTGATGGTGGGCAAGGGTCATGAGAATTAAGTACATTTGGAGCAAAACTTAGTTCTTACTTTGGGTTCATCACTGCACTTTGAGGAGCAGGACCAGCAGCACCATACATGTTGGGAACCATCCCATAAACTGGCTCTCCATTTCTATACAGACAAAATACACAGATGTTTTAGTGCGTGAAACTAGCGTCAGAAGCTCACTGGTTGTGTTTTCAGTGCATTATTGAGACTTACAGATATCCAACATGATACAGTCGGTGCTCCTGGAGTGGAGGGAGAGCGAAGGTCAGCACACTGAGCCATTGAAGACACTCTGATGGTGCTTTGCTTCCACAGTTGTGGTGTAGTGTTGCACTGTGACTCTGTGTGGTGTACATACGTAATTAAACGTGGCCGACCAGCCTGGCTGGGAGTGGAGCTCTTTCTCCACTCTGGCCTTTTCATAAAATACGGCCTGCTCTTGTTTGGACAGCGACCACCACTGAGGGCACACAGCAACACCATGTCAGCAGGTCCACTCTTGCTAAGATGGTCTGTGAACCTTCAGACCACTTCACATTTTCTAAATTTTGTGTTAGACGTTAATTTATTCCATCTGTCTCTAATGTCATCTGTGTCATCTGTGTCTATTCTCATGCTAGTTTCCAGACTTGCATATCTTGGATTTGCCTAAAGTTGACTGGCTCCGGCCATTGCTCCACAGCTTATGTAATTTTAATTGTTTTATCCTTTTAACCTATTAATATAGCCATAGAAAGAGGTTTGCCCATTGGAACAAGGCATCTAAAGCCCTTCTGGCAGGTGAGGTGCCACCAGTTTTTCGGCTGAAGTGCAAGTTGGACGACATGACCAAGGTCAGTTTGCAGTCATTTTATTTTTCTCAATCTTTATAAGTTCTTTTCAGTTTTCAATCCCAGTAAATGGTTTGAGAATTACTTTGTGACAACTGCTTGTATTAAATGCTCAATATTAATTTTTTAGGCTCAAGATAATAAATGTCCGGAAGAGACAACTGAAGAAGAGGTAGGCTTGGTCTCTAGATCCATGTTGCTAAGTTTTCTAAGATGACCTTTCAGGTTATGAGAAAAAGATGATATTTTTTTTTCTCCTTTAGATCAGTCCAGTTGGCCGAATTTTGCAGCAATGTGAACAAGCAGCAGAATGGGTTCAAGCAAATTAAGAATTGTTCACAGGAAGAGTGGACATGCCTGAGATTTTGAGCATGGATGGCGCGCCAAAAGAGGAGGCTGCAAAGGAAATGGCAAAACTGTTCAGTGACTCTTTTGAGCCGAATGAAACGGACACGGAGTTGATCCTGGAGCCTTTCAAATTTGTATTTCAGAACAAAGAAGAAATGTGGCTCTTTTGTGATGAAATAATAGACAAGAGAGGGTACTTAGCATACTGTGAGTGTGAAGAAGTACATCAGGAAAGATGGATCAGGTAGATAAATGCCAGAAAAAAGACCCCGACTTTGTGTGTGCTTTATTTTTATTTATTTATTGTATTAATATTTTCTTTTATTTGTTTCGTAGGCTAGCATTCTGCTGCTGCTGCTGCTGCTGCTGCTGCTGCCACAACCACCCACCCCTGTCCTCAACCCCACATGCCAACAGCCCTTGGGCCCTCTCCCACCAGAGAGGCAAGAATTTCCATGAACTTCTCATAAGGGAGATGTTTGTCTTTACAATAAGGACGGCCTTAATGGCCTTAACAAATTAAGAGACCGAAGGCTTAAAAAACACCAATTATTTCAAGTAAAAAAACAAAAACAAAAAACAAACAAACAGGGCAGTGGTGCAACTAACAATTGTTTTAATCAATAAATGAAGAACAGATTTTTCAGCTGAACACTATGGAGTTCAGTCATTTGTCTGGATGCAGGATTGGCTGTTGGCTGGCGACTGTCGACGACGTGGCAAACTATCATTGGCTCAATGGCGATGAATGACTGTCATTGGCTGTCAGTTGCTGCCGGTGTAGGTACAGAATTAGTCCGGGTGCAGAATCGTTCCGGGCAGAAGTGACTGCCGATACGGCAACTCCATTGGGACACACCTCTACATCGCGGTCGAACGTGATATATGGATAGATCGCGGTACATTTACGTCCTAATAGAGTTGCCGTATGTGACGTCATTGGCAGTCGCCCACCGGACAGAGGCGTCACATACGGAACTTTATTAGGACAAACTATACATTATATAAACTCTATTATATATTAGAGCTGTCAGTCGATTAAAAAAAAATATCCGATTAATCGCATGGTTTTCCATAGTTAACTCACGATTAATCGCAAATTAATCGCATATTTTTTTATCTGCTCTAAATCCACCGTAAACTGAAATTTTTCCATTTTTTTAATAATCATATCAACATGGGCGTAGGCAAATACTTGCTTTATGCAAATGCAGCATGCTTATTGGTGTTGGAGCAATGACAAGTACTACTAACAAAACAAAAGATGCACAGGGTAAAAAAAATGTTGTGCGTGTGTGCGTGTGTAAATAGAAACACGCACTCAGGTGTCCATCTCAAGACCTCTTTCATAATGATCACTGACCGGCATCTCTAGGATCAAACAGACGTATTTTGATCAAGTCTTCTTCTGTGTGTGTGTGTGTGTGTGTGTGTGTGTGTATTTGTTTAATCTCTCTCGCACTCTGTTACAATGTACTGACAAATATAACATACAAATATGATCGAATTTGCCATTCGGTTTTTATTTTGAAAATTCACCGGATTTTCTCGTTTTTTTTGAGCGACTTCCTGTACTATAGATGAGGATCGCTCGCGGCTTGCGCGCAAAATAGAGCAGGCGCCGAAACGACAACTGCATGGCGAGCGCTCCTGTTCGCATCTAGTGTGAACCACCACATTGATTAATGTGGGCACCGAATGGAAGCGCTCGGCGCTTCGCTTTCACATCCAGTGAATTGACGTGAAATGCATGGCGCGATCCGCGAGGGGAGCCGCGCGCCTGTTCGCGTCTGGTGTAAACTACTACTTTGATTAACATGGGCGCCGAATGGAAGCGCTCGTTACAGTAAATGCATATCACTTTTGTCCTCTCAAGACTGCCATCTGGCAGGGTTTTGAAGTGGAACTTTCCATTTACAATTGACGCCTTATCCATGTTAGTCCTTCCTAGTGCCCATCAACGCTCAGTGTCATTTTCTTTTTTCGTTGTGTTTACAAGCCGGCTGCAAGCGTGTGACTGCGTGCTGTGAGTCAATTCATTTCCCGTTTCCACAATCTACGGAGCGGCCAAAGGCTCAAAAAGCACCGTGTGCGTTAATCGCGCGATAAAAAAATTGTCGGCAATAAAGCGGCGTTGAGTTAACGCGTTAATAACGCGTTAACTTTGACACCCTTAGTAAAAACCCTACGTTAAAAACTGAATATTTTATGTGAAATTTAATACTTTAATTTATACGAAGTGTCTTTGCCAGAACATGCAGCTAATTTCAGCTGACTTCCCAGGATCCCACAATGCTTTTCAGCAGCACGCAAAGCATCCTGGGATACCGAAGGACGCAAAGGATAGTAGCGGTGTATCCTTGGAATCGGCTAAAAGTAGGGCGCATTCCGAGTACACATTTGGAGCGTCCTTCGGACTTTTGGGAATTGGGGCAAGCCTTCGCGCAGTGCTATGACGCAACTTCCTTTCAAATGCATGCTCCGAAGGATGCAGACCCTGAATTGAGACACAGCCAAAGCTTCTCTGCTGTGACTCCTCCCAGTGCCATTCTACATCTCCCTGCAGCAACTTCCTTAGTGGAGCAGAGATCTCCAACAGATTTGGAATGAATTGAGCTTGATATTGCACCATACCCATAAAGCTTCTTTAAAGCTTGTTTGTCATCTGGTGTTGGCATCTGCATAATGGCTTGAATTTTCTCACAATCAGGACGCAGACCATCCACATGGAGGGCATGGCCAATGTATTTGACCTCTGTCGTTCTGAACTTACATTTGGCTTTATTGAATCTTAGGCCATTTTCATTTGCTCTTTTTAGTAGACTCACCCTAGAGTCACCCCAAGCAAGCAGATCACCAATGATGTTGACCACCCCATTCAACCCCTCGATCATCTGGGCTACCGCTCTTTGAAACACTTTGCTGGCAGATGAAACCCCAAAGGGAGGGGATTTGAAGCGGTACCTTCCAATGGGCGTGTTGAAAGTGCAGAGCTTGGAGCTCTCTTCATCGAGTTTTATTTGATAAAACCCTTGATTCACGTCCAGCACAGAGAAATAATCTGTGTTAGGCATGCGTGATACCACCTCCTCCACAGTGAGAAGTGGATAATGTTCTCTTCTTATTGCTGTATTCAGATCCTTGGGATCCATACAAATTCTGATCTTCTGTGGAGTGACAACAGTTACCATGCTATTTACCTATTGAGTTGGTTCTATCTGTTTTGCTATGACCCCTGATCGCTCCATCTTATGAAGCTGATCAATCTCTCTGTCTCGGAGAGCAACTGGGAACCTCCTGGGTGCATGTATCACTGGTTTCACTTCTGGGTCCAGTTTTATGGTGTGTTCTCCTGGCAAGCATCCAAGTCCTGTGAAGAGATGCTCATATTCTTTAGGGATGGCATCTGTTTTTTCCATGCTGTACAGTCTCTTCACCATTTTTAGCTCTGTACTTGTTTCTATTGTAGCTCCAGCCATTCCCAACAATAGCTGGAGCGTCTCTCTCTACTATTTCAAAGTCAATCTGGTGTGCTTGTCCCTTGTAGTGGCATGTGAGTGATGTTTTGCGTAGTGGCTCCATCTTGTGGCCTGAGTACACCACTAATCTGCAGTGAGATGCATGAAGCTCATTGTCAAGCTTCAAAGCCTGAAATGTCTTGGCTGATATAACATTGCAGTCAGCGCCGGTGTCAATCCGAATTCAAACTTTCTTTTCATTTATCAGTCCATCTGTCATTGTCACTCTTTGCCTTTTTTAACAGCTGCAATATATTTCGTCTTCATTGTCCCAATGGACATTTCTTCATCATTGTCAGTATATTCCTGATTACATTCCACAGCACGCAGCTTTTGTGATTTCTTCTGGCTGCTTGCCCAGCACATCTTTGCAAAATAATTTTTCTTTTCACATTTCTTGCATGCTTGTCCATAGGCAGGGCGTTTTCTCAGGTTGTGCCTGTAGCCACAACCTTTGACTGTTGATTTTCTTTTCACTGGACACAGGGTTTTCATTCATGCTGCCACGTCTTTGGTTTTCTGCACCTCAACTTCTTCATGCAAAGCTTTCATTTGAGTGGATGTCAGCTCACTGGCACGGCACACATCAAGTGCTTTAACAAGCGTGAGGTGGGCTTCTCTGAGCAATCTGGCTCTCACTCGATCATCTTTTATTCCACAGACTATTCTGTCATGAATGAGTGAGTCACAGAGGTCGGAAAATTCACAGTCTTTCGCTTTATGTTTTAGGCTTGTCACATAGGTGTCTACCGTTTCCGACGGGCCTTGTACACGGGTGAGAAACATGTGTCTGATGTAGGGCAGATTTTGTTTTTCTTTTTTTTCTTCTGGGTTCACAGTGTTCCCGGAACTTTTGCTTCAATGGAGCTATTTTGTTCCTCTCATGATCGGCCAAGACAAACGTGTTCCTCTTTAATGGCTCGGAGGTGGTTTGAAGTGTGCCATTTTTGTCTTGTCTTCTTAAGTTCTTATTCTGGCACCATGTAATGTCTTGTGTTAATAAATAACTTAATAGGACGACTTGGTTTTTTTAGTGCAAGCTCCGTTTTTTACTTTGTTACTCCCAATACGACTCTCAAACGGAAAATGAGTCACAAACACCATCCCGTTAACTTTCAAATTAAAATCACATTGACTTACAGCAATATGCTACATATCTGACCGCAACATCTAGAGGCCGAGATGAAAACTACATGTAGAATATAATATTCTGCACCTCGCCCCATATTGCGCTGACTGAACTTTGACATCAGCAGTAGTGCTGATTTCCTGGAGGGACTAACCAAAGTCCTTTCACCATTGCCTGAAATAGCCAGTGAGCTGAATCTAACCTGAACTATTTTCTGCCAAAATTATACAAACAAAATGATGAAATAAACGCCACAGAATCAAACGCACCTTTCTGCTGATTCTTGCCTGTTTGGACCGTTGGATAGGAACTCTGTGTGTGTTGACTCTGAAAAACGGCCGCTTTTATAACTGTTGAGTTATCAGAGCAATGAACTTTTTATAGTTCCATGTCACCTGGATTTCTGAAGAATTTCTTCATCTTACCTCCTTTTGTCCACCATCATATATCGTTCAGTCAAGCATCAGTAAATGAGTTTTCAGTCAGGACAATTCAAGTCCTTGTTTCCCAGAAAAAGACACAAACTGATTTTGTATTTCATTTTAACAGTTCTAATGAACGCTAGTTTTTTGTTAACTGTAATCATCGGTGATGTGGAAGTGATTCAGACGAAGAGTGTAAGTTTAGAAATAAAGAAACTGCTCCTTTATTTGAAAAACAGAGCTGCAATTCAGAGTGTGATTGTTTAAAAGCAACCCTTATCGATATATATTTTTTTCCTTCAGTCCGACTGCAAGGTCCCCTCAAAAACAGTTTCTATTTTACAAATACTTGTGGTTTCTGAGTCGTGCCCTGACATTCAGAGGCAACCCATGCACAGAGTTCCTATCCACAGGCCAAAGAGGCGAGAATCAGCAGAAAGTTCAATTTCATTCTGAAGACAACGGTGTTCATTTCATAATGTTGTTCGTGTTATTTTGCCAGTAAATAGTTCAGGTTCGATTCAGTACCTTTAATATCTCAAGGGAACAGTGAAATTGCTTTGTGCAACTATCAGTACAAAATTGTTTATGGTGATTAAAATTGTTTGACTAAGACAGCAAGCACTATCAGTTACTATTAAGCTAATAAAGTGTGTACACACACACACACACACACACACACATAGATGTATATATTGAAATTGTTGAGTCAAGCATCCGTAACTGAGTTTTCAATCAGGGCAATTCATGTCTTTATTCTTGTTTGCCTGAAAATGAGACTCACTGATTTTTTAAATTTTAACAGTTGTAATGAGCAAGAGTTTTTTGTTAACTGTTATCATCAGTGATGTGGAAGTGATGCAGACGTTAAGTCAAGGTTTAGAAACCAATGGTTCAGTAATGCTACTCACTCTGCAATGCTCCCAACGCTACCCACCAGCACATCTTGTCAGGCTGCAAGACTCTCTCAGGGGCGCTATAGATGGCACCATGATCAGGTCCTGAGGAAAATAGCTGAAGTTGTCAGGATTCCCTCCTGCGGCAGTGTTTTTGTCTCCCTCTGCTGGTCGGGGCTCACGACGCCCTATTGTCCTTATATGGCCAAATTCCTGCTGAGGAGATTTCCCGCCACTCTTGCTACTCACTTGTTCCTCATCTGCAGCGATTACTCAGCCTATTTAAACCCAGTCATGTCAGACTTGCTTTGTCTGATCGTCAGTTGAAGTTCCTCCAAGTTCCTGACTTGCTGTGAAGCCCAGTGACTGCCTGATTCGCAACGTTTATCCAGACCCGGTTTGTTTTGACCTCTGCCTGTTTTCGACTCCAGAATCTGCCTGCCTGTCTGCCTGCCTGCCTGTGTCTGACCTCCGCCCGTTTTTGGATTCTGATTCTGCCTGCTGAAACTGAAAGACCTATCAAAGAGAAATCTGTTTCTGAAATCTGCTCATGGTTCCTGAGCCGTAGCCTGACAGAAGTGCTGAAAGGGGTGTCGACAGTTCTGCAAAGGAGATCACCACCACATCTCTCCACCCTGACATTGTGGTGTGGTCCTCCAAGCCAAGAGTGGTGCACCTCATCCATCTAACTGTACCCTCAGAGGAGGGGGTTGAGGCCACCTTTGAGCGCAAGAAGGCCAAGCACGCTGAGCTGGTAGCTGAGTGCCGGGAAGTTGGCTGGAAGACCACAATCTACCCAGTAGATGTTGGCTGACGAGGCTACATGGGGCTTTCGACCACACGCCTTTTGAGGGACTCAGGAGTTACTGGAGGGAAGCTGCGAAAGGCCATTAAAGACCTGGCAGAGGAGGCTGAGAAAGGCAGCTTTTGGCTCTGGCTCAGGACAGGAGTTGGGGAAAGAACACCAAACCCCATCAACAACCGCAGAATCAACGAGGCAAACGTCCCTGTCACTGCCCCGCCACAAGGAGACGTTCCAGGATTAAAAGGAGCGAAACGTCAATGAATGGTAGTTTCTGGTTGATGACCCTGCAGCTGACCCGTGGGCACCGAAAGAAGTGCGACAGGCAGCAATGCCAAGCAGGAAATGTCACCTACCTGTACATTTACAGTAAGTCATAAAATGGCTATATTGCATTTATTTTTCAGTAAAGAGCTAAATACCATGAAGACACATATTTTGTGGAAACACACCCACTCCCACATTCAGGGGGAGGTCCTCCACCCCCCCGCGAGATGAGATGTCCCGGTGTTGAAACTGTAGGAGGCGGCGACTCTAACCGGAAGTGTCGGGACTGTTGTTCGCTGTAGGGGGGTGCTCCTCGTGGAGCAACTGTACTTCCGGTGTAGGGACTGCTTTATGCAGCGTTTTTTCCTTTGAATGTGTTTTCTTGCTTTGCATCACTCCTCTGTTTACAGCGCATTTATTGATGAAGTAAATGTTTTTGTGTCCTGCAGCGTATTTTATTTTTTTTTAAAAATTTTTTTAGCGTTTGCACCACGATCCTCTTTTTGTACCTTTTTAAACTTGTATTTGTGTTTGTGACTTTGCGTCGTTTCCGTGCTCAAATACGCGACTGTCCCGTATTTGGCAACTAAAAAAGCTGTCCCCTAATGAACTGAGACGGGACGCACTTGACTTTGTCTCCACTCCTCCGCCCCGGCAACCCCAGTGTCCCCCCCCACCCCCCTCCCACACTTGCATACGGTGATTCATCGGTGAGTAAAGAAAAAAAAGAAGCTATTAATTTGTAAATAATAATAATAAACATACAAAAAAAACAATTGAGTCTTCTCCATGGGCTCAGTCCTGAAATACACATATTTGACATAATATATAACATATTATAGCATTATATAATCCCTATATATGAATTCACATGATCATGGGTGTTATGATCAATGTTCCCTCTAATTTTCCATGTGTCTGGGCAGCCACACAAGCTCCTTGAGCACACTGAGGACCACTGTGAGCAGCATCAGATGTGCACGCTGTGGCCACACACCAGTATCACACCTGTTCAAAACCTTGCATCATAGCAAGTTACATGGCTTATTAAAAGAATCACATTCCAGCAGCAATTTTCATGAGTTTACTTTGAATAGAAGTGATTTGGCCCACTTCAAATGAAAAAGAGCAAAATATTGTTGTTCGTGAGATGTGTAGTGTGTTATATGTGAGAGTTCTGCTTTAACCATAGGAAGAGTCCTGCTTTGGCCTGGCTGAGGTCCAGTTGTGGCCTGGCTGAGGGTCGTGTTCTGGAAGAAATACGTGTGCTGTAGCTTGTGATACAGTGTGAATTCCTGTAACTCTTTGTCTGTAAAATATCTAATTACTCACTTTTGTATTAGCATTTCTACGACCCATCAGGGTTTCCTCTAGGATTGTTTGACACTGGCGGACTGGAGGGAAAAAGTGGCCCGGGAATTATTGATAGACTGGCCCACTTCATGTGCGGTGTGGGATGAAAAAAACAGCAGTTGATGGTGTTTTGGACAATAATCATATAGTAAACATTAACCTGAAACCTTAAGTAGTCTAGAGTAAAACAATTACAGCAGTGTAGTGATTTTAATGCAAGCAAGTCATTGATACAATAAAATTTGGCAGACCAATTTGCCAGGCTGTTAGAACTAAATAACTACAACATGAGTAAACCACGAGAGTGCAATATAATTACAACAATGAGCCCATTTCAGTAAAAATGTCATTTAAAACTAGATAAATAACAAGGCTATAAAGTAATCTATATATTATATATAAACTATATAGTATCTAAAAACTTAACCCAGAACATGAATGAACATGAGAACTAAACTGAAAATAGCAAACTGACATTTGTAAACTAAAAACTTGAAATGTGAAGAAGAATCTTTCCTGTCTTTGCCTTTTTGTACACAGTGCTCCCTGGGGTCCCCTCTGGAACATGCTGTATATATATGTGGGTGAGAGAAAAAAAAAATATTACTGAAGTTGCAATATGCAATACAGTTACAGTTACAGTATAAGTCATGAGGTGAGAGTGCACACCAAAATACAAGTTAAAACATCCTGAAGCCTTGGTTAAAACGAGGTCTAATGTCTCTGGCTTTGTTTTGGTGAAATAATGCTGCTGCATGGGGGCACTGACTTCTAGTATCTGTCAGCAGCAGGATCATCTTCAGAGTACAAGAATATTCACATTGATAATAATGCTAGTAAACTATTAAAATTGCACTATCAACAAAATATAAGGAGTGCAGTATATGGTGTTGCGATTTGATGGTAATAATAATTTGCTGAAAAGCAAACGAGGCAAACGGGCAATGTTGTCATCTGAGCACAACAACAACAACAACAACAACAACAACAAGAATAAATGTACCTTAACCCCAAACAGTTCTCTCTGCAAGGCCTAACCTTAAACTTTAATCTTAACACCAACCCATACACTTTGCGGCATTAACTAAAGTTAGCCAAATGAGCATTTTCGCCTAAAGCATCATCAAGTTCCAATCATAACTTATCATCATTCTGTCACTGGTTCCACTGGTCTCAGTTCCGTGCACTGCCGTGTCTGTCAAGCCCCAATTCCACTGCCCAAAAAACATGTTTTTTTTTTTTGTTTTTTTTTTAAATAATCGGCATTTGGTGGCGGTGGAAGCTGCTCACCGAGCCGCGCGACAAAACGGGTCAAACGACCCGGCAAATGACCCGGGTCAAAATCGGCTCCGATCGGCTCCGCACTAATCGGCATGCGGTGGAATCTGTAAACCCGGGACAACACCACCTTTTTTTTACCTGCCGCACGGGGTGACGTTGAGCGTAACGTGCGCTAAATCATAATATCGCGCCAGTCGCGGCGTATATGAAGCACTGATGCAAAAGTTTTCGATCACGTTCCATCAGCGCCGGATAATTGTTCATTGTCCTCTGGCTGTTTCGCCCGCTGCTCGGGCACAAAATGGACCAGACGCCGAAACAAATCGCTGCACGGCGGGAAGCGGCCGCGGAGGTGCGCGCCGCTTCAAGTCTGGCGGCAACGGCATCATCGTTCCACTACAGCCAAAAGTGGCCAACAACTAAGAACACTGGCCACCGCCGGACTCTTGAATTCTGTAGCACTTCATCATGCGATCTCAGCGCAGTCTAACCACCGCTAATGCAGCTATGGCTAAACTCGGCCCCGAACCACCATCAAACCCGTCTGTCGATTTTTGTTTGTTTTGTTTTTTTCCCTTCCCTACTGGTTGCTGCAAGTTCTTCGAGGGATTTCATTTTTTAATCCCCGAGTTTTTCAGAACCACCTTTGCTCCATCTGCCCGGGCAGCGCTAACTCTCAATCCTGCACGAGAGCTGTCAAGCGCCGTTACAGCAGCGTGATTGATAGGTCAAAGCTGCAACAGGCTGAGGTAATGGGTGGGACTTACCCACGTGGATCAAATTTTGATTGGTTATCAGCAAAAGTAGTGTGATATGTGCACACAGGTGTAATCTATTACATTAATAGCTAACCGACGGAGCCACCCGTGCGGACCACAAAACGGTTGGCCGTTGCAATAGAGTTTTTTTTTTTTTCCTCCCTTCTTTCGTTTTCCTTTTCTCATGGTCCGGCCCACCGACCCACTGGGGAAATCCCCAGTATCCCCGTATGCCAGTCCGCCCATGCTGTGGGGGAGGGCTTCAGCGTCGTCATCGGCGCCATATTTAACAATATGTTAAACTGTTATTTTAAATAAATGTAAATGACTTATCAAACACACCTAACAATTCAACTACCAATGAATGAGCAGTAGTATGCATGTGATAACATAGATTGAAATATAAGCCGAAGTGATAGCTCTTCTCTGAAGAGACAAGCTAAGCCAGTGTGCTGCTGTTAGCCAGTGAAAATAGAGCGGAGTGGCACCTCTTCACTTTGTTACGCAATCTATGTCAGCGCAGCGCTGCAGCCTGGAAACTTTCTCTGCCTTTTGGACTCATACGGTGCCGTGCAGCTGGAAGAAACAAACAAATCATCATTCCGAAGGCGTAGCGGTGCGGTGCCTAATAAAAGCTCTAATATTATTAATTAATACGTTTCTGTTGAATTATATTTTATGCGCTACATAGATTTCCTTGTGCGCTGAGAATGTGCAAGTAGTGCGCGACTGCGCAAGCGCGCAGCTGAGAGGGAACATTGGTTATGGTGCAATAAAGTAAATACACTGTGAGTCAGTAAAGTACCCGTTCTCTACTTGTTCTGCAAAATAGTGGTTCGTGTGTGTGTGTGTGTGTGTGTGTGTGTGTGTGTGTGTGTGTGTGTGTGTGGCATCCTCCTCCTTCATGCCAGAGAAATATCAGCTGTTTCCCACATTGACTGATGTGCTTTTGAAACTTTGATCTTGTCTTCATGGTGTTGACTTTCTAAATGTCTGTGGTGAATACATGGAGATCTTGACAGAAGAGAAATCTACTAACAAGCAGAGACTTTATCTGGATTGTCTTGTTGCTTTATTGCTTCAATTCAACACTTGATCATTGACTTGACATTGTTGTGCAATATAGACTGATGGCATATTTCATGACTTATTGATTGACTATTGTCACATTGAGCCAACAAGCAGAATCAAAAGACAAAATTCTTTCACAATATTTACATGCATTCATCTGATTGTTGACAAACGGATCAACAGTCAGAAGGTTGATCAGATGGATGAGTTATTGAAAGGTCAAAGGTCAGGGTGGAAAGGTCCAGAGTGGAAACAGACCTCAGCTGTGTTTCCATAGTAATAAAGTTGTCATGTGGACTAATGACACATTATTAATCTGTGGGATGAATGGGCTGCAGAGGAAGAGAAACAACGTGGCACAAACATCCAGCAGCCGTGGAGACAAGCATCAGGTGGACAACAGTCACCAGGAGCACAAACAGGAAGTGGCGTCCAGGCCCCGCCCACCCTGTGATTGACAGCCGGAGACACTGGGCAACAAACGTGAAGACAGAAGAAGAATCAAAGGTGAGAATTCAGCTCAGAGTCTCTCTGACGACTTCAGTCACACTTTCATCAACTCAGCTGAACAACCTGGACCAAGCCACAATCCAACATGTAGCGGCTGAGTGAAGGAGGTCTGGACTCTGTGGAGGAGCTCCATGGTTCCAGAGACGCTGTAGAAGGACAGAAGGCCTGCTCTGTGGTCCAGGTACACTCCCACTCTGGAGGACCGAGGACCTGAGACATCAGTCCTGATGTTGTTGTGATAAAACAAATATCTACCTGAGGAACAATATAAACGCCAGGATTTGTCATTGGATCCAAATTCACTTTCCTTTGACCCTCTGCTGATGTTCCTGTCGGCCACTGCTACATCAACCCACCCTCTCCACTCCACCTCCCAGTAACATCGTCCAGTCAGACCTTCTCTACTCAGGACCTGCCATAAGGTAGTGAATCTGTCTGGATGATCACAATAAGACTGAACTTCCTTCATGAATGTCACTTTTCTGTTCTCCTCAGATAATAACAGATGTTTGAATGCTGTGTTTGGATCCAGAGTGATTTGAGGTGAACATCTGAGGAAGTCCTCTCTGCTCCTGGGTTCTGGTACCTTCAGTAGAACATCAACGTAGCTCACTGTCTGTGAGATGTTTGTCTGAGTCTCCATCAGAACTTGCTGTATTTCATCTCTCAGCTTGGTCACAGCTGCTGCCACGTCCTCAAAGTATCTCCGAGGACGGATCTCCAGGCTGGAGGAGTCTGGAGACGGACTGAGTGCTGGCAGTGAGGACAACCTGTGGAGAAACTGGCTGTGGTCCAGTGTGTGTGAGATCTTCTCCAGCTCAGCGTCTCTCCTCTTCAGCTCCATCATCTCCTGCTCCAGCTTCTTCTCAAGCTCTTTGACTCCACTCACTGCTGCCCCCTGTGTGGATCTGACCTGCTGCTGCACCTCAGAGCGTCTTTTCTCCAGCAGACGGATCATCTGGGTGAGGATCTTCTCGCTGTCCTTCACTGCTTTATCAGCAGAGCCGTTGATGGACTCCACCTCCTTCTGAAGCACCTTCAGGTCTTCCTCTGTGTGCTGGATCTTCTGCTGGATCTTCTGCCTGGTCTCCTCCAGCTCTCTCTGCCTCTCAGTCCTCTCTGCTGCTGCCGCCACTGTGTCGTGACCTTTATGTTCATCCATACAGCATAAACCACAGATGATCTTCTGATCATTGCGGCAGAATATCTTCATCACCTCATCATGACGAGGGCAGATGTTCTCCTGGAGCTGCTGGCTGGGTTCCACCAGCTTGTGTCTCTGTAGGGGAGGAACATCACGATGATGCTGGAGGTGAGAGTCACAGTAGGAGGCCCGACAGTCCAGACAGGACTTGAGGGCCTTCAGTTTCCTCCCAGTGCAGACATCACAGGCCACATCTCCAGCTCCAGCATAGCAGTGATCAGCAGAAGCATCTTGGAGTCCAGTCTTCACCAGGGTCTCCACTAGAGCTGCTAACATGGTGTTCTTCTCCAGGACAGGCCTTGGTGTGAAGGTCCTCCTACACTGAGGGCAGCTGTAGACTCTCCTCTCCTCCTCTGCATCCCAGTGGTGTTGGAGACACTTCCTGCAGTAGCTGTGTCCACAGAAAGTGGCCACTGGATCCTTGAGAAGATCCAGACAGAGGGAACAAGAGAAGGTTTCTGGGTCCAGCTGAGCTGCTGCCTGAGCCATTTCACCTCTGAGAGCCACTGACTGACTGACTGACTGGGTTCCAACTTCCTGAGAAACAAAAGCAGTTTGACTTGAAGCGGAGGAAAGACCAGTCAGGGCTGTGATTGGCTGCAGGGAGCACAGGGGGCGGGACTTCTAACCTCCTGACTCATTCCGGGAAGAGGAGTGTCAGGGTGTGTGTGTGTGTGTGTGTGTGTGTGTGTGTGTGTGTGTGTGTGTGTGTGTGTGCATTTTGTTGACGACGACGACGAATCAAATTTCATAGTTCACAATCTGAGTCGTCGGGCAGCTGATGTAATTACTGCTGGCACACACATACACACCCACAACCCCCCCCCCCCAACCCCCCCCCCACCCCCCCGCCCCACACACACACACACACACACACACACACACACACACACACCAGCAATGTTCCCTCAAAGCTGCGCACTGACATAGATTGCGTAACATAGTGAAGAGGTGCCTCTCCGCTCTATTTTCACTGGCTAACACACTGGCTTAGCTTGTCTATTCAAAGAAGAGGGATCACTTCGGCTTATTTTTCAATCTATGTTATCACATGCATACTACTGCTTACTGCTCATTCATTGGTAGTTGAATTGTTAGGTGTGTTTAAAAAGTAATTTACATTTTTTATTTTTAATATATTTTATTTTCTGAATTTTCAGATTCATATTTATCCAACACAACAAGAAAAAAACAAAAGACAACGCAAAATATAAAAATAAAATAAATTAAAAATTAAAACAAAACACAGAACCACGGAGCTGCCAAATACGAAAAAAAAAAAAGGTGTTAAGTTTACATAAAAGTTGTTGTAACAAGATCAGGGGTTACAGAACTTTCACCATAGAGTCAAAATTAACTTACAGATTACTATTTTTTGAGATGGTCAATAAACGGACGCCAAATGTCCAAAAATGTGTTTTTCGCATTGGATCTGTGGAAGCGTATCTTTTCCATCTGAATAATGTTTGTCATTTGGTTGAGCCATTTCCTGAAGCACGAAGGGTCAGGGGTTCTCCAGACCAGGAGAATCATTTTCTTTGCAGCGACCATACCAAGCATTAGCGCCTTACGTACCACAGATGGATAAATGCAAGGGGACGCTGAGCATCCAAACAGAGCCAGCTCTGGGTCAGGAACAATGACAAAATCATATACTACACCAAACCATTGAAATATTTCACAGCAAAACGTCTGCGATTGATGACACGACCGGAAGAGATGTGATAGAGAGCCCTCTGCGACCTTGCATCTATCACACAGTGGAGAAACCGATGGGTAGAATCTATGCAGTTTAAGCTTGGAACAGTGAAGTCTATGGACGACTTTAAAACTGAATCAATTTGCACCTGACACCGATGGAGCATTTATGAATTCCTTTCAAGGCTGCATTCCAGAAATCTAGAGACACATCGAGCTGCAGTTTGTTCGACCAAGCCTCTCTGCGATGATGCGTGGACCGCAGAGGTGGAGAACAGTGTTGCAAAAATATCTAAAACGGTACGGATTCGGAATGTCAAATTTAGTTTTCAGCCGGTCAAATGATGAAAAGCAATTGTCTATATATATACAGTAGGTCTTTAAGGGTCACAAGTCCATTCTGTCTCCAGTCTGTGAACACTCTATCCGTCTGAGATGGTAGAAATTAATGATTGTTACATATAGGAGTGTGTGTAGATAAAACTGGCAACTTGTGAACACTTCTTATTTGGTTCAGGATTCTGAGAGAGTTTCTTAACACAAAATTGTTGCAAATTAGATCCTGAGGGGATTCTGTCTTGGCGAAAAAGTAACGAACAAAGAGAGGAGCCTTTTACAGCTGTAGCTTTGATGTTTAGCCAATGGGGGGAGGCTGTTGAACGTCTCGCCAGACGGACTTCGTTGCCAATACATCAAGGCCCTGGCATTGGCTGCCCAGTAATAATTCTTAAAGAGAGGAAGGCTGAATCCGCCCTCCTCCTTAGGCTTCTGTAAGTGTCCTTTTGATATTCTATGTGCCTTGTAACCCCATACTAAAGGAAGAACAATTGAATCTAATTGTTTGAAAGATTTTGAGGTGAGAAAAAGTGGTATGTTTTGAAATAAATGGGGGTTGGAAATACATACTATGTCTGCATCAGAGGCGGTAGATTTAGCCGTGTATAAATCTGTATAGAAATCTTTGAAGTAGGAGTTTTATTTCTTTAGGATTAACCTGCAAATTTCCCTGTTCAGACCTCATTTCATAGGTGGCTGCGGTATGCCTGGGCACCTTTCAACTGTCAGCTGTCCCGATTCTCAGAAGTCAAATTGAGGGTTGAGATTGAGGATTAAGAGAGGAATTGGAATTGGCCTCAACTCTAAATCAAGCACCCAGAAGCACTTCCTATTCCTGCCTCTTGAGGGCACTGTTGCTCCACCTGAAGCTCCACTGTACTCAGGCCTCCTTCAGGATGGAATGGTGGATTAGTCAAACCCTGAGCTAGGAAGGCCATTCAAAGTCCATTCATGCTTTATTTTCAACAACAATTGCAACTACTTGAGTTTGAAGCGTCCCTGTGGAGAAGAACATACAGTGTAAGAGCCCTTCTCTGCTATTCTGTGTTTGTCCACTAGGTGGCACTCCAGTTTAATTGGTGTCACACCCATTTAAGTTGCAGCAACAACACAGGTGTTAGAGGTTGCCTGATGGGTGGAGCACCAACAGTTTCCGACCGCGTTGCTACATCAGGCGTTGTCTACATCATGAAGCGGTGTCCGAGGAATTGTTTGTTGCACGGGCCAGAGGATATGCAATAAACCCATCTTTGCAAACAATAAGTCTTGTCATCTTTTGTGGACTTAAACGATGTGACTTGTAGCAAGCGCGTCGAACAGGTGCCCAACACGCAATCATCTCAGTGGCTTCAAGCGGTAGGCTTAGCCTCTACATACAATTTTTAACATTGTGCAAATGTGAGTCCCTCACGACCATCTGGTGTTGTTGTTCAATGCTGAGGAACGTCCTGGAGCAGATAACAGTCATCAACCTTGGGGACGGTTCCAGGCAGTGCCCCTCGCACCTGGAGCCAGGACCTCTCGGTCTGACTCCCTCCTGTGGTTTGTGGGGCAAGTGTTTTCCTAGAGTGGCTATTTTACGCTCTCTCCCGACCTCAAGTGAGATCTGATCATCAGGAGAGGAGCATCACAGCCAATCAGGTACCAACTCTGCATCCTCCCAACGTGGTTCATCAGAAGGCCGTGCTGCAATAAATTCCAGTTGTCCTGTGAGGAGAAGATGAGGTCCAGATGCGGCACTACATGAACAAAATCCTATGTGTGAAAGGTGTAAATGTAAATCTTTTTCATTTGGAGTGGGCCAAATCACTTCCATTCAAAGTAAACTCATGAAAATTGCTGCTGGAATTTGATTATTTTAATAAGCCATGTAACTTGCTATGATCCAAGGTTTTGAACAGGTGTGATACTGGTGTGTGGCCACACCGTGCACATCTGATGTTGCTCACAGTGGTCCTCAGTGTGCTCAAGGAGCTTGTGTTGAAAAATTAGAGGGAACATTGGCTCCAGGTCATCCAGGGTGCAGAGCCCAGACCCCTGAGGGACAGGTGAGGACCTCCAGCCTCCACCTTCTGATTGGCTGCTGCTGATGATGTCATCATGTGACCTGCTCATAGAATCTGACGAATAGAAACCTGCTGTTTTCTGCTGCAGGTCCCACTGAGGACCACAAGGTCAAGGCAGAGGTCAGCCTGGTGGTGAAGGTCAGTGACACACACACACACACACACACACACACACACACACACACACACACACACACACACACACACACCTCCATTCCAAGCCGCAAAACTGTAAAGGCAATGGTGGAAGCAAGGTACACTTTAACCAAAGAGAAGGCCTTGGCAGAAATTAAGCAAACTTCAGCTGTTAGTTTGACTACAGACATGTGGACATCAGTCAACATGGATGCGTACCTTGATGTCACTTGCTATTATGTGTCAGACAGCATAGATCTGGCTACTGTGCTTTTAGGTGTGCAGTATTTTCCTTTGACCCACACAGAAGCTAATATATCAGAAGCAATTGCAAATTTGATGGCAGAGTTTGTAATCACTGAAAAGGTCTGTGGGATGGTTACTGATGGAGCTCACAATATCTGTTAAATGTTAGACATATTTATTGCTTTGCCCACATGCTCAATTTAATTGTTAAAAAAAGAAAAAAAAACAGTCAGACTGAGATGGAAAATATGCGCAGTAGGGCCGGCAAAATAGTGGAACACTACAGTTCAAAAGCAAAGGAAAAGTTGTGCTCTATTCAAGCCAATGTGGGCATGCCCCCCCCCCCCACCCCCCCTCTTGAAAGCTTGTTCAAGAGGTCGAAACTAGATGGAACAACACTTATGCCATGCTCCATAGGCTTTATGAGCAGAGAGAACCTTTATGGGCAGCCCTGGCATCACTTAGCACTGACATAGTGCCTTTCACTGCTGATGACTATGCAGCAATCACCCAGTGCCTGACAGTTTGAAGGCCAGTCTCAGGCAACTGTTGAGCTTTCTGAGGAAAGGAGTTTGTTGGGCTCAAAGGCAATTCCTATAGCCAAAATGCTGAGGCATTTTATTCCTGCCAAATGTGCCCAAATAGCTCCTACTATTGGGGTCACGCTTGCCAACAATTTGAATACTAATTTGAGTGAAAAATTCAGTGGCTTGGAAAAAGGTGAACTCCCGTCGGTGGCCACCATCTTGGAGCCGCGGTTTTAACAGGCTGGCTTTATTAATCAAAGCAATGCTCAGGCTGCTGTAGAAACACTGACACGAGAGTGTTCCAGTCTTATTGATGGGTCGGCAGAAGATGTGCCAACTGGAGACAGCAACAACATCCGCAAGAAAATTACAACTTGTGGGCCTTCCTGGAAATCTACGTTGAGTCTCGACACCGCACCAGCAGTGCATCTGCCAGCGCTGCAGTGGAGATCCAGAGGTATGCATGTTAAAAGCTGTTGAAACATCAGTTGTTTAATCAGTCATTCATTGTCGTACTGTCTGTGTCATAGATATTTGAAAGAACAAATTCTGAGCAGAAGTGACTGGGTGGCACAGCAGACTATATCCTATGCTTTGGAAAATTGCATGCAAGTATCTGTGCATCCCAGCATCATCTGTTCCCTGTGAAAGGATCATTTCCAAAGCTGGGGAGCTGGTCAGCCAGAAAAGTAGCCGACTGAAGCCTGCGACAGTAGGAACAAAAGAAGAAGGAATATTTCCCAATGAAAACCTGTGAAGACAAATTGCTTGTCTGGTTCTGTGAATAATCCTTAAAAAAAAAATAATAATAATAAAAAAAATAAAAATAAAAAGTCCCCAAATGACAAACCATTATCTTTAAGGGTTTTCCTGAAATACACTTCCAAAAAAACAAAAACAAACACAATGTCTCTGAATTGAAACACCATGATCATTTGCAAAGTAGGAAGAATCCGTAATCCTGTTAGGGACTTTTAGTACAGTTTTTAAATAAAGAATAAAGCTCAAAGCTTTAAATAAACCCTGAACCAACATTTAACCCTAAACATAATTTGCATTTATTCTTTGGGTTAATCTGGATTGTGTTTCAGAGTATGGGGGAGAGCATCTGCATATTTTTTTGTAATGACGATATAATCATTATTTGCTATGAAGGACAAAACAAATGAATGACCACAAAGACTTTTCTGAGCTTTTATTGCTGTCATGGGATCGAAGCCGTGACAGTGCTTCAGTTGTGCTCTTTAGAGGTTGCCATGTCTTCAGTTGTCCACCAGATGTCACCGTCACTCAAGTCTTGAAGTTTTGTATCTTTTTCGGCACAATTGTTAAGAAAGCCTCAGTGCATCACGAGGCTTCACTTGCCCACCACGAAAAATCCCAGCGAATCTAAGCGATCAGAGGAGGAACAAGGGGGCAAACTGAAAATCACTCGCGCCCACACACCTTGTCTTCTCCTTCCTCCTGAACACACCAACCTGCTGCTCTCAGCTCCAAATCTTCATTCAGCACCACGAGGCCGGAAAGCGCCACCGGAGGTCCCGCACACCCAGCGGTGTTCTACCGCAAACACAACAACACACCTGCGTGGCCGCAGCCAGGCACACAGAGCAGCACGGGTCGGAATTCCCTTGAAAGAACTGCCGGTTTGAACTGGACCGGGACGTTGAGAACTAGTTTCAGCCTGATGCCACCGCGAGTTAAACACCTTCCGGATCCGCCTTGACTGCGTTCACATTGGGCTGGGGCCAAGGTCCGGATCTCCACCGTATGCACGACGACACAGAGACATTACTGCGGTTGTGATGGTGGATGAGTCTGGTGCCGTCAACCCGCCGCTTCTGTCGCAAACACCTGACCTGTCACCGTCCAGCACGACGAATGATGATGATGATGATGATGATGATGATGATGATGATGATGATGATCATCATCATCATCATCATCTAGGGTGACCAGACGTCCCTGATTTTCGGGGACAGTCCCCGATTTGGCCGGCCTGTGCCCGGTTAAAACTGTCCCCGATTTGAACGGGAGAGAAAAAATGTTGCGCGCACACACAAACTCCAGTTATTACGGTAGTCAGTGCACCTAACGCACTGACGCTACGCCGCGGTACCGGTGTGGGTACAGAATTAGTCCGGTGTAGGTTCAGAATTAGTCCGGGTGCAGAATCGTTCAGGGCGGAAGTGACTGCCGATACGGCAACGCCATTGGGACATACCTCTACTAGTCCGGGTGCAGAATCATTCCGGGCGTAATATATGGATTGATCACGGTCAAAAATGTATTTCGCGGGTGATGTGTGTGTGTGTGTGTGTATATGTATATATATATATATATATATATATATATATATATATATATATATATATATATATATATATATATATATATATATATACATATATATATATATATATATATATATACATATATATATATATATATATATATATATATATATATATATATATATATATATATATATATATATATATATATATATATTAAGGGTGTCAAAGTTAACGCGTTATTAACACGTTAACTCAACGCCGCTTTATCGCCGACAATTTTTTTATCGCGCGATTAACGCACACGGTGCTTTTTGAACCTTTGGCCGCTCCGTACATTGTGGAAACGGGAAATGAATTGACTCACAGCACACAGTCACACGCTTGCAGCCGGCTTGTAAACACAAAAAAAAAAAAAAGAAAGACACTGAGCGTAGATGAGCACTAGGAAGGAATAACATGGATAAGGCGTCATAAGGCGTGATATACATTTACTGTAACGAGCGCTTCCATCCCCTCTGGTTGGCTTCTTCTGGACCCTCCTTATGATTTTGGTCCAATACACGCAGTTGTCGTCTTGAGTGTAATAGATAAAGAGAAAGAAGGAGGGAACGCCACCTGAACAGGAAAAGGTCAAAGTCCCCTTCCTACCAAGCTTTGGAGGAAGGGCAGTGGCCTTTAGTTGACTGACCACACACTCAGCATTTAGAGAACAGTGCCCTGTTTGAATGACCACTGTCTCTGCCTTATCTTTATTGATCACTACCTGGATTTATGGACATTTGCCTGTGTTGCCTGGAGACACCCTGTTATTAATCTGTTTGGGATGCTGTGCTGCAGGACTTAATGTTACATTGAGGTGTTTGATTAATGCATTTCTTTAATTTAAGGATTTTTCACCCTAACTTAACGCTACTCAAACGGCTTAGATGAAAAAAAGAGAGTGTGATTTGGGTTTGTGGTACATTTGGACAATCTTGGACTTGCAAGACTGAGGCGACAGTTCCATTCCCATCAATGCGTATGTGACGCCCCTTGTGCGTGTTCACAAGTAGGGTATTTATTTTTTTTAATTTATTTTTGTTATCATTAGTTTGGTTATTCATCGTTATTCAGTGCAGCAGGTGTGATGTGCCTCCAGGTCAGTGGGAGGCGGTGTGGGACATGTCGTGGTGCGAGCGGCTCGAATGGGCAGTGAAGTACGATCTCACCGTCATTGCCTCTTTGGAATCGCAGCGCATGTCACGTCTCCGCCTCCTCTCTATACTGTTTCACAGGTTTGTCACATTTCTTTATGTAATAACTATATTTTGTGTCGGGGTGGAACATACTGCATGGTGGGAACGTAGTTCGGGGAGGAGGATCAATGCTGGGGGAATGCTCATCCGAGTCATAGACAGCGTGTCATGTAGCAGCGCTAACAGGCCGCCATGTCACTTGCTTCGGACCTCACGTTGATTGTTGAATGTATCGTCACACTCGTGATTATGCCCGCACACACACACACACACACACACACACACACACACACACACACACACACACGCGCACATATAGAAGCATCTATTTAGTTTATTTGAGTATTTTATGTTTACTGTTATCTCCAATGTATAATGATTTGAACGTGATTACGCGATCGCATAATCACGTTTTTCTGGAGGGACTGACTAGACCACTGAGCAGTTAGTAGCAATAGCCAATCAGATCTGGAGTCTCCGATGGCAAGGTCAGCTAGCTGGCTTTACGCTGAACTTCACACGTAAGCATCCTATTATTGGATAAGAAGCCCTGAGAACCTCGAAGACTGAACTCAACCTGGAGATCGAGTTGCCACCACGGTGAACCCGTAATACTTGAAGAAGAATATAAAGATTTAGTTGCCGAGCCATCTGCAATTTGAAATATGTAAACCGTGGTGCATTGAATTGGAGACAATGTTCAGTTTATTGGTGCAGTTTGGACAAGAGTTGAAGCTCATTTTGTGTTAATTTAGGGTTGATTAAATATGACGTCGCTAAAGGCCTAGGCTAGAAATGCATATAATATAATATAATAGTATATTATATTTCATATTATTTATTAATATAGCATTATATAATCACTATATATGAATTCACATGATCATGGGTGTTATGATGCAAAAAAGTAAATACAATGTGAGTCAGTAAAGTATCCGTTCTCTATCTATCTCTGTTCGTGTGTGTGTGTGTGTGTGTGTGTGTGTGTGTGTGTGTGTGTGTGTGTGTGTGTGTGTGTGTGTGTGTGTGTGTGTGTGTGAGACACTTTTTTTCCCATTTTTGCTGAGCAGCAGATGAAGATCTTTGCTAACTGTTAGTTGACCTTTGACCTTGTGCTTAGTTCCTGCTGACTCTCTGCCTCCCCCCTGTGGTGAACAGCTGGTCCTGCAGCCTGACATCAGCCACGTCAGCTCATTGGCTGGCACCAGTTGACTGCCAGGAAACACTCCCACTGCTATCTGGATTGTCTTGTTGCTTTATTGCTTCAATTCAACAGTTGACTGAGTTCACTTGACATTGTTGTGCAATACAGACTGATGGCATATTTCATGACTTATTGATTGACTATTGTCACATTGAGCCAACAAGCAGAATCAAAAGACAAAATTCTCTCACAATATTTACATGCATTCATCTGATTGTTGACAAACGGATCAACAGTCAGAAGGTTGATCAGATGGATGAGTTGTTGAAAGGTCAAAGGTCAGGGTGGAAAGGTCCAGAGTGGAAACAGAGCTCAGCTGTGTTTCCACAGTAATAAAGTTGTCATGTGGACTAATGACACATTATTAATCTGTGGGATGAATGGGTTGCAGAGGAAGATAAACAACGTGGTACAAAGATCCAGCAGCCGTGGAGACAAACATCTGGGGCCCGTTGCACGAAACTAGGATAAGGGATTAAGCCGGGATTTGTTGGTCATCCTGGATGAACTTATCCGTGATCCGGTTGCACAAAAGTAGGATAGGTGGAAGAACAACATGTTATGGTATAAATTACCATGGAGATTTATTCTGTGGAGTGAACCTGCTCCAGACCAGGCTAAATTTTTTTTGGAAACATTTAATTTCAATCATTATAGAGAAATTAGTTGAGATAATGTTGCAATCATTTGATAATTTGTTACATAACTTATATTTTTACCACGCATCATATATAAAAATACACATCCCATATAAACATGATTACACATCATAGAGTAACATGACGTTCTTTTTTGTGACAGTTGACGGTCCTGTTATGCCTCCAATAATTGATCATGCACCCTGGCTACTTGGCCAAATGGTTAGTGCGCGTGAGTATCACCTGGGAGTCTGGGGTTTGAAGCCTGCCCAGGCCCTTTGCGTCTTGCCACATTTATTGAGGTTTCTATTTACACCTCACAAGCTGAAAATCGTTAGTTTATTATCACTGTACTTTTTTTTTTTCAATTCAATTTTATGATATCTACTACCTTAAAGAATAGATATTTCAACTGTTCCCTCTTCTCACGTTTTATTACCATAAAGTGTTTCAATATTTCTGAGAAGTTGCATTTCATGGTACATTAAGTGCATTTCTTCTAACCTTATGAATGATGCCGAGTTTCAACTTCCAACCAATCATAGCACCAAGTTAGGATTACAGATAAAAAACTTTCATCTCTTTTTAGGTCAAAAGGTGCATACATGAAATAATAATAATAATAATAATAATAATAATAATAATAATAATAATGATAAACTTTTATTTGTACAGTGCTAAATCACAGCCAAAGGCGTCTCAAAGCGCTTTATACAATCAGAGAGAACCAACCGGGCCCCCGGAGCAAGCAAGATGCGACAGTGGCTGGGAAAAACTCCCCTGTGGGAAGAAACCTAGGGCAGAACCAGACTCCAGAGGGCGATCATCTGCCTATGAGTAGTTGGGGTGAAGTATAAAGATAGAGGAGAGACAGAGAAAGAGAGAAAGGAGCAGAGTGAGCCAGGGTGGCAGACAGGACAGAGTGAAAAACAGATACACCAACCAGGCAAAACGGATATAAACACAAAGAATAGGAACTAATTCAAGGCTGCTGTCCATGTGGAGTGTAAGTGTCCATGCTTTGGAAGGCAAGAGCCTAGCTCGATGGACAATCTGCCGATAGGACTAGTCCAGGTCTTAAGCGTGGCGGTGGGATGAAGCGATGACACCAAGACCCCCAGGACAGCACAATCCAGCTCCTGGCGCAGTGGTCATCACCTGCCGGGGACACAGAGACTGCGGCAGTATCATGCATATCGAGCATACTGTACAAAGCATAATGAGAGCTTGGACAGAGTGGATAGAGTAAAAGATTGATTGGGTGAGGAGAGTGATAAAGGTTCCGCCTGCACAGAGCAACGATCCCTGTAACGGGAGCGAAAGATCTCCCTCCACGGCGTAAGCCTACAGCAGCTTAACTGACAGTGGATGGAGTCTAACTATAAGCTTTAAGTAAAAGGAAAGTCTTAAGTCTACTCCTAAATAAACTAACTGTGTCTGCCCCCCTCACCGAGGCTGGAAGATGGTTCCAAAATAGAGGTGCCAGGAAACTGAAACACCTACCTCCTGATCTAACTCTAACGAAATTTTTGGGATAACTAAAAGACCTGAATCCTCAGAGCGAAGGGCTCTTGGAGGATGATAAAGTTCAATGAGTTCCCTAATATAAGAAGGAGCCTGAGAATGAAGAGCTTTGTAAGTTAAAACTAGAATCTTAAATTCAATTCTAAATTTGACAGGCAGCCAATGCAAGGAAGCTAAAATTGGAGTAATATGCTGCCTCCTTCTAGTTCCAGTTAACAATCGTGCCGTGGAGTTTTGGATTAACTGTAATGTCCTAAGGGATGAATTTGGGCATCCTGCTAGTACCGAGTTACAGTAATCTAGCCTAGACGTAACAAAAGCATGGATTATTTTTTCCGCATCTTTGAAGGACAAAAAACTTCGAATTTTGGCAATGTTTCTTAAGTGGAAGAAAGCTGACCTCCCTACATTCTGTATATGAGAATTAAAGGTCAGGTCCTGATCAAAAGTGACTCCTAGGTTCCGCACGGTAGAACTGGGAAACTGAAAATGATGCTCACACTGTCACACTGATGTTTTCTTCTCCAACCTTTTCTCTGCTCCAGAGGCTGATGGTCTGCAGGAGCTTCTACAGCAGCAGAAGATCAGTCTGGAGAGGAGATGTGAACGTGTGACTGAAGTTGAAGAAGCAGGGAGTCAAACCCTCCTCAACAGCATCTACACTGACCTCTACATCACTGAGGGACTGAGTGAGGAGGTCAACAGACAGCATGAGGTCAGGCAGCTGGAGACCAAGAAGACCACGAAGACAAAGAAGGCCGAGGAGACCAAGGAGATCGTCCACGACCGTCCAATCAGGTGCAGCCAGATCTTTGAGCAGCAGGGACTCAGAGTCAGAGTGGTGCTGACCAACGGCGTCGCTGGGGTTGGAAAAACCTTCTCAGTGCAGAAGTTCACTCTGGACTGGGCCCAGGGCCTGGAGAACCAGGACCTTCAGCTGGTGCTTCCTCTCTCATTCAGGCAGCTCAACTTGGTCAAAGAGCAGCACTACAGTCTTCTGGAGCTGCTCCATGTTTTCCATCCAACGTTAGAGAAGCTCACAGCAGAGCAGCTGCATGTCTGCAAACTTCTCTTCATCTTGGACGGCCTGGATGAAAGCACACTGGCTCTGGACTTTGAGAAGAACCAGGTGGTGACTGACGTCACTCAGAAGAAGTCAGTCAGCGTCCTGCTAACAAACCTGATCAGAGGAGATCTGCTTCCCTCGGCTCTGCTGTAGATAACTTCCAGACCTGCAGCAGCCAATCACATCCCTTTGTCATGTGTGGACAGGCTGACAGAAGTACGAGGCTTCACCGATGACCAGAAGGAGGAGTATTTCAGGAGGAGGTTCAGAGATAAAGAAGATGTGTCCAGCAGAATCATATCCCACATCAAGGCCTCCAGGAGCCTCCACATCATGTGTCAGATCCCGGCCTTCTGCTGGATCACTGCCACAGTTCTGGAGAGCATGTTGAGCTTAGAGCAGAGAGGAGAGCTGCCCAAGACCCTGACTGACATGTACTCACACTTCCTGCTGGTCCAGACCAAGAGGAAGCAGCACAAGTATGGAGGAGGTCCACAGGAGCTGACGTAGGCTGACAGGGAGCTTCTTCTGAAGCTGGGCCAGCTGGCATTTGAACATCTGGAGAGTGGAAACATCATGTGCTACAGTGAAGACCTGGAGAAGTGTGGTCTCAGTGTGACTGACGCCTCTGTGTACTCAGGAGTTTGTACAGAGATCTTCAGAAGAGAGAGTGTGATCTTCCACAAAACCGTCTACTGCTTCGTTCATCTGAGCGTCCAGGAGTTTCTGGCTGCAGTCTACAGCTTCCACTGTCACACCAACAAGAAGAAGGAGGTTCTTCAGGATTCCCTCAAAGACGCAAAAGCAGAGGCGTTACAAAAAAAATATGTTTTTAAAATTTTCAAATCTGTTTAAAAAAAAAAGAAGCCCCAAACCCTAACCAAACCTTGGACACCCTGGATGAGTTCCTGAAGAGGATGATGGAGAAATCCCTGCAGAGTCCAAACAGTCACCTGGACTTGTTTGTTCGCTTTCTCCATGGACTCAGTCTGGAATCCAACCAGAGACTCTTAGGAGGCCTGCAGGGTCTCACTGACAACCATCCAGGGACCTTACAGAAGGTCATCAACAACCTGAAGAAGATGAACACTGATTATGTTTCTCCTGACAGAAGCATCAACATCTTCCACTGTCTGCTGGAGGTGAAGGATCAGTCAGTGCATCAGGAGGTCCAAGAGTTCCTGCAGTCAGAGAACAGATCAGAGAAGAGACTCTCAGCCATCCAGTGTTCAGCTCTGGCCTACATGCTGCAGATGTCAGAGGAGGTTCTGGAGGAGTTGGACCTCAGCAAGTACAACACAACCAGGGAGGGAAGATTGAGACTGATTCCAGCTGTGAGAAACTGCAGGAAGGCTGTGATACGTTTAGGAAGGTACGTAAACACTGTGTGTGTGTGTGTGTGTGTGTGTGTGTGTGTGTGTGTGTGTGTGTGTGTGTGTGTGTGTGTGTGTGTGTGTGCGCTCTTGGTGTTAGCCACCCTGCTCCATCAGCAGCTCCTCCAGTCACAGGGTGGATCAACATCAGCAGGTCCACTTGTGGCTGCAGGTCTCCAAGAAAACAATGAGGGGAAAACTGAGTGGTGACTTTTAGCAGCAGGCTGCTTTATGTTGGATGGTGAGTGGGGTGAAGCTGCTCCACTGGAGTCCAGGATGGAGATGAAGATGTGACAGTGGCAGAATGAGGAGCTTTGCTCAGTGTGAAGGATTCATGCAGACAGTCAATCAACACAATCAACACATTGAACACACAAACACATCACATCCTGCCTTCCTTCATTTAGATGATGATGATGATGATGATGATGATGATGATGATGATGATGATGATGATGATGATGATGATGATGGAAGCAGCAACTTCTCACTCTGCTGTCCTTCATTCAGTCTTGGACTCCCAGAGCTTCAGTGTGCAGTGGTGTCTTCAGCTCTGCAGTCCAGCCCCTCCCACCTCACACTGCTGGACCTGAGTCTCAACACCCTGAAGGATCCTGGAGTGAAGCTGCTCTGTGCTGGACTGCAGAGTCCAAACTGCAGACTGAAAGTTCTCAGGTCAGTTCCTGCTTTCTACTGGTGGACAGTGTGTGTCAGCAGATGACAACTGGTGTGTAACGCTGCTCAGTGTGAAGACTTTGAAGCAGATATTAAAGACTCATCTAGACAAAGTGGACGTTGTTGATATTTTCATGTCAACAATCTGCAGCCAGAAAAGACTTTGGATGGTGGAAGAAAGTGTGGAAAATGTCTCCAGTCACTTTGGAGCTCAATGGAAGTTGTTGATTGGTGATGAAGGTCACATGACTGAGCAGAAGATCCTGTGAAGAAATATTAGAGGCAGATTAATAGTGCAGCAGTATTTCTTCATCTTGTCCTTTGAATGTGTTTGACTTGTAACGAGACTGTCATGACTGAAAACAGCCACAAGCACACAAAGGACTCACTGATTATTTTCCATCTTCACTGCTGATTGGCTGCACACTGACTGACACACTGCTGTTGTTATTGTGTTGACAACACACTGGCACAATGACTCGTTTGAGGGAATGACTCAGTGATCCCAACAGCTGCACATCTGGATCATCAACAGGGAGAAATGACTCTTAATATGACATTTACATCATGGAAGAAATCAAATATTCATTCTTTATTCAGGTTGAGTTGCTGCAGGTTGTCAGAGCTCAGCTGTGATTGGCTGCTCTCAGCTCTGAAGTCCAACCCCTCCCACCTCAGACTCCTGGACCTGAGTGGGAACCAGCTGCAGGATTCATCAGTGAAGGAGCTGAGTGGTTTTCTGCAGAGTCCAGACTGTAAACTGGAGACTCTGAGGTCAGTACTGGTTTGGAAGCAGTGGATGATGGTTTCAGCACCAAACACAGTTCATCACACATGTTGAATAAACATTGAACTGAAGGTTGATTCATATCAAAATGACATCCAGAAATATGAAAACTTTACGTTTGAAGTTAAAGCAGGTCATCAGTGGTCATGTGACCAAACATCATTTCAACACAGATTAGTTTTGGACTGAGGATTTAATTTCAAGGTGACATTTTCTGTAGTGTCAGATTCTGAAGTCGACATTTCACTTTGATTTTCAGAGTGATGACACCCTGGAAAAACTCTCCATCATTATAAACTCTCCATCATTTATTCTCTATTCAGGTTGGAGAGGTGCAGTTTGTCAGAGCTCAGCTGTGATTGGCTGCTCTCAGCTCTGAAGTCCAACCCCTCCCACCTCAGACTCCTGGACCTGAGTCAGAACCAGGTGCAGGATTCAGGAGTGAAGGTGCTGAGTGGTTTTCTGCAGAGTCCAGACTGTAAACTGGAGACTCTGAGGTCAGTTCACCCTCTTCACTCTACAACTTCTATCACTCTTGTTATTGTTGTCATGATTTTCACTTCACTGCTGTTGGAAATTCAATTTGCAGTCACTGGTTTGTGTTTGAAATGAGTGAAACTGGGTTTAAAGGCACAGTGTGTAAAATCCTGCCACCTAGTGGTCAGATTTCAGATTGCAGTGTTTACTTGCTGGCCCTCCTTCTCCTCTACTTGTATTGAGTAAGATAACGGTCAGTGTCCATGATTCTAACCATTCGTATTCGTAAAGTTAAACATTTGTATGTCTATAAAGAAGTTGTACACAAAATTCTGCTGTCATACACACAAGTTTGATAAATTTTGGGGGTTATGAACCTAAAAGCTGTGAGTGCAAAGTCTTAGAAATACAACTCTCATTTCTATGACTACAAATTCTTCACTGTGAGGACGAATTCAAGTTTGTGGGTACGAGTAGAAAAGTGCTCAAATGACGTCACATAGGTCACAGGGGAAGGTAATCGAACCCCGATTGCTCCGAACGCGCATGTGCCGAAGATGACTGACGGCTGTGCACCAGGTGAAGCATTACAGTCAATAACACATCCAACTATTTTATTTATTTCATGAAATTGTGCTGTTTTAACTAATATACAGTTTATGGACTACAGACGTACTGCTTAGTTTATACGCTAACGAGTTGGGCCGGTGACGCTCAGTTAGTGCTTCCATCATGCTGCAGTCAAATTGAACGCGGCAAGCGCACCCATTCATTGTGTACGTGCTGCCATGGCGCAAGAGCGCATCGCCGCACAACAACCTGAGTGGCGAGCAAGGATGGCGCCTGCCGCCGCCGCACTTTGCGCCCGATTTATTTTATTTTATTTTATATGGACACAGCGTGCTGTGACGACATCAACAGTACAATTTTATGATACAAATAAAAAAAAAATTGGATGTGTTATTGACTGATTGACTTTACCTGTAATGCTTCATTTGCGTTCCTGGGTGCACCGCCGTCAGTCATCAACACAAATCCCGTGTCCCCGGAACCATAGGATTTACATTTTGTATTTTTTTTGTGCAACATTTTATTAGGGCTCAGAATGGTTTTGTTTAATACTGTTGACTTGTATCAAAACACTGTCCTAGCAGAGAAAATGTAGACGCTGAAACGATCACTCGAGTCTCAGAGTCGTTTATTATTAGACAAGAATATCCGCACAACTTAAGTCCACACAGCACGAAACAGCAACAGTTCTATTCGACCGGTGTTAACATGCTAGCAGTGTTAAAGTCGCTATAAGGAGTGAAACTTACGAAACTTACGAGTCAGAACCGCTGCCTCTTAAGTTTCGCTGCCAGCGAACACAACGCAAGCGGAGCACAGAGTTAGCGGTGGTGGCTAGTGGTTTATCAACACAATTCAGTGCTTCACTTTGCAAATAGCCTTCAAACTAAAGTTGCTTGAGGTTACAAAACACATTTGCAGTTCTCATACATTTTTTCAAATAATGCCTTGGCGACTATTCTCTCGTCGTCCACCGGCCGAGTCGAGACCGTCTCCCTTCCCTTGCGCACCTGACCGGTGTTCCATCGCATCTGCATTCAGCTGAACAAACCTCCAACATTTTCCCTATTTGTATATATATTTCTCCGGACACTGTTTTGCTTCCATAAGCATTTCAGGTTTTAATACATGAAAATGTAAAAATCAACAAAAGGGGCATTTAAAAATGGCGGTTTTGGTCTTTCGTGAAAGACAGCCGTCAGTCATCTTCGGCACATGCGCGTTCGGAGCAATCGGGGATCGATTACCTTCCTCTGTGGCCTATGTGATGTCATTTGAGCACTTTTCTACTTTCTCTACTTTTTTATAGACATACAAATGTTTAACTTCACGAATACGAATGGTTAGAATCATGGACACATCTTTTTGACAGTTATCTTACTCTTGCCAGTGAACTATGGTGGCCTTCCAGCATCATAAAGGATGTGGTTGACAGCAAAGGTGTCTAGTTCTATGTATAATGATAAAGTTCCATCAATACAAATATTACAACCATCTATTAGCATCACAATCAGTTATAGTCACAGCAGACAGTCCAGTGCTAGCATGATTTTCAGCTAGCGCTAGCATTAGCCACCTGTATGAGCACTTAGATACTGTAGATAGATCCAGCTGGACTCAGCAGAAGGTCAAGGGTCAATGCAGGTTCTATCATCTCAGTCAGTTCAGTATTGATGAGCAAGATGCAGAAAAGATTCCACTGCATTTCAGTCACTTAATAACCATTTGTTCTCAGCATTTGCTTTATTAGAGGATTCCGGCTTCCAACCATCAATATGAAACTGTCTCTCAAACTGATCTTCCCAACCAGCCGCCTACAAACATGGCGGTGCAAGATGGCCACGACCTTTGACCTTCTGTCTGTTTCTAGAAAGAAGTGTTCTAACGGCAGGAAAAGCAGATAACTTTTATTTTCTACTAATCAAAGACTTCAAACTATATTGATGGTTGTATATGAAGCTTTCAGCAATAAATCTGCACTGATTTTACACACTGGACCTTTGAGGCAAAATTAATCAATGAATTCCAACATTGTTAACAGCTGATCAGTGGTCACATGACTAAACAGGTTGATATAAAATATTTTATTGTGGTGATTCATTATTTCAGTATTATTGTTGTGCTTCTGATTGGTTTAATGAACATTACAGTGTTATAGACATTAATATTTTTAATTTAAGATAGTGATGAAAACTCCACTCACTCCATCATTTATTCTCTATTCAGGTTGGCGGGCTGCAGTTTGTCAGAGCTCAGCTGTGATTGGCTGCTCTCAGCTCTGAAGTCCAACCCCTCCCACCTCAGACTCCTGGACCTGAGTGAGAACCAGCTGAAGGAATCATCAGTGAAGCCACTGGAGGATCTTGTCCACAGCAGAGACTATCAACTGGAGAGTGTGAGGTCAGTACTGGTTTGGAAGCAGTGGATGATGGTTCCAGCACCAAAGCCAGTTGATCCCATAGCAGAGGTCCAGTGTTCCCAGTCACAGTGTGAGAGGAGAATGGTGACGTCCAGCTGCTCCGCATTCATCCAACATCTGCTGCCAAACTGCTTCTTCTCTCAGTTAACCACTCAATTATTGATCAGTTCATCTTCATCAGGCCTCAGTATCAGTCCAACACTCCATGGTCACATGACCTTCATAAGTTCCACACTTGACATGTGACTGAGAGTCTGCTTCTTCTCACCAGTCACTCCATCATCTCATCAACCGTCAACGTCTCTGTGATGATGCGTTCAAGGACCGTGAGTCCTGACTCCTGCGGTCTCTTCTTCTCTCTACAGCTGGTGGTCACCTTGAGGGAGGATGAGGAGGAGAGTGAGGAGGAGAGTGAAGAGGAGAGCCCCACCTAGTGGTGGCTGACAGAACTACAACTACTGGAGATGAGTGACACACCGAGGCTCCGCCCCTCCTCCACCTGCAAGCTACACACACACCAGTCGTGCTCCAAGTGGACACTCTAACAGTGTGTGGGCGTGTCACGACCTTTGACCCCAGTGGAGCCTGGTGGCTGGCGGACTGCTTCTCCCTACAAGCTGCTGTGGTTACTGGGAGAGACGTCCCAGAAGCCACTGGTGGACCTTGCAGTGCCACATATGGACTCTTGTATTGTTCTTGGCCTTCCAGTGAACCACTGCGTGAGCACTGGAGGTCAACCATGACTGACTGCTGTCCTCCTCTCTGGACACCACAATCTCACTTCCCATATAAGTCCATCAATGTTTAATGCACCTTTTTTCTTGAGCAGTATCATTAAATCTCCACCTGCTAGTGTTTAAGATAAGATAAGATAAGATAAGATAAACCTTTATTCGTCCCACGACGGGGAAATTTAGGTGTTACAACAGCCAGAAGATAGGGCAAACAAGAATAAAGTGAACAGAGCGTATAAAAATAACCTAAATAACCTAAAATAGTGCAAAACAGTATAAAGTAAAAAAGTAAATAAACAAGAGCCTGTACAGAGAAAAACAGTGAAAAATATGCGCAGCTGAGTAATTATTGCACGTTATAAATAGATGGAGGGTTATTGCACTTAGTCCGGTTTGGGGTACATGTTTAGGTAGATTGATGTGTATGTAGATCTATGTTAGTAGCTTCAATGTGCTGTGAAATGTGGCATCTTCACCAACACTTTTATCATTTCACTGCTTCTTCATGTTGTTCTTTGATTTCTTGTTGTTTCATTTCTTTAGCAGCAGTGAAGCCCACACCACATCCATATTTATCATATGTATACAGCGTAGGATGATCCACCGTCTCCAGTGTCGGGACAGCCTTCTCATTGGCTCTTGGTGTGCCAGACCCCGCCCCCGTCCCCAACCTTCAAATAGTGGATTTACTTCTTTGACTTTAGTTCAGGTTTAGTTTTTCCTTGTAGTTCTTGTTTGGTTCTGATCGTCTTCGTCCTCCCTCCAGAACTTTGTGTCTTTGGCTCAGTTTTTCTTTGTCGCCATCATTTTTCTTTATTTTTCGTCAACTCATTATTTTAATATCTGGCAGAATGGCAATTTTTACTGGCGTCAGACAGCAGCAGAGACAACTCATTCTCCTACAGAGGGAGCTATTTTTGATTCATAATTTTTCCCCGATCTCAAGCCACAACAAGACGAGTAGACAATCAACACACAACACACACTCACACACACCCAGCTGGTTGCTGATTGTGTCTTCATGGTCACTTTGGTGTCAAACTGCTCCATATCAACCATCTACTGTCACCAAAATAAATGTCCATTGAGTGTGACGTGGTAGTTTGTGTAGTTCAACTCCCTGTGTATCACCAACAACTGCCCGCTACTGAAACTGCAGTGAGACTGATCCTGGTGTTTCTGACTGACGTCACTCACCAACCCCGCTAGTACTGCATCCAATCTCTGTTCACCTCATCCTGACGCCATCTAGGGGTGAATGTGGGAACTGCCTTACATCCCCTTTCGACCACCCCTCAGAGTCCCTCTAGTGGCAAAAGTAAGACTTGCATGCAGGACCCATATACACATTCAATGTCCCGTTTCCGTCTCTTAGTAAAACTGATTTAAATATGAATCAATCATCCTCCTCGACATCAGGCACAAGTAGGCGATCACAGATACAGGCGTTTGTGTGTGTGTGTGTCTACTTATTGTATGTGGTTTTCAACAATAAAGAAGGAACCAGAGTAATAAGAATAAATGCAAACTTTATACAACACTGGTACAAATGCAGCCAGCAACATCAACTCATGCGCCCTGGCCTTACCATATAAACTCAAACTACAACAGGTACAACACCGCCCCCAAGTGGTGAGCACAAAACACATGTCTGGGAGCTTTCTAACAGTGGCCACCTCTCTTTGAGCTGCAGCCAGTGATGGTCTTCATCCTCTCCCACACCTCCCTCATATTGTTGTTCTGCATCCTTTCTTAATTTTTCCTTCTGTGCTGCTCCTTGACTTGGACTCTGAGTTCCCTCTGGACCCGCTGGAGCTCCTGTCGCTCACCATCTTTGAAACCCTTCTCCTGGTTCAGAAGGTTCTTGATGTTGCTGGTTCTCCAGGGCTTGTTGTTGGCAAAGCAGCGTCCATACAGAAGTTTCTAAAGTCCGTAGTGCAGTCAACCATCTGGTCCATGTTGTGAGAGCCCTGCAATGCGTCCCAGTCTGTGGAGTCAAAGCAGTCTTTCAGAGGCTGCTCCATGTGACCAGCCTCTCTGTCCTGCCTTGTCTTGTCCAGTGGGTGAAGGGGCTGGGTTCTGGTTCAGGGCATGGTTCTGGTGCTCTCTTGGCCTGGGGGTCCCCATCCATCGACATGAGGAGAGGTTGTGATCTGAAATGAGAGGAAGTTGTCAAAATAAAACAGGAAATGACGAGACAAAACCCCAAGACGAGACAAAACCTCACCACGGCGTGACACACACAGTTTAGTGTATTACTTATATATGGTTGTATTATTGTATTTACTTATTTATTTTGTATGTGCATTTATTTTATTCTTTTTTCTGTATGAGTTCTCTGTTTACCATTTGAACGAGTTCATTTTTGGATCATTAACTATGCAAACTAATATCTGTTGTTTTTTTTACACAATACCTGTACATTGTTGCCAGTTGCTCTCACAACCCCTCACTTCCATCCCCTTTCTTCTCTCTTTTTCTTTCTCTATCCCTCCCTCAGTCCTGGCCAGAATATCACTCATCCATAAAAATAGAATCAAACCAGTCATCAGGTCGTTCCTGAACGCACCCGTGTGATTCACACCCTAGGCTCACAAGCTCCACCTTATTAATAAAGTCTTTTATTAAAGTCCACCTTAATAAAATCTGTCAGCCATCATGAAGACATTGACATTGACTTTTACTTGACGGACGAAACCACTCTTGTCAGGAAAGGTTTCGATGATCCTTCCTAATGGCCACGAATTTCTGGGGGAAGTGTCGTTTACGATCAGTACCACGTCTCCTTTGCAGAAGTTTCTTCTGGGCGTGGTCCATCTCTGTCGCTTCTCGAGTTGTGTAAGATACTCCTTACACCAGCATTTCCAAAAAACGTCCGCAATGTACTAAACTTGCCGCCACCTGCATTTGGTGTATTGATCCTCCTTGCTGAATAACCCTGGCGGTAGCTCAGGCTTGACTTTGAGTAACAACAGGTGGTTAGGTGTCAGAGCTTCCAGGTCGTGGAGATCTGGTGATGCCTTTGTGATGGGCCTGCTGTTTATGATGGCTTCAGCTTCACACAACATGGTGTGAAGTCCCTCCTCATTCAAAACTTGTTCTTTCAGTGTGGTGTTCAGAACCTTGCACACAGAACGGATCATCCTTTCCCAGCTCCCACCGTGATGGGAGCCCGCTGGTGGGGTGAAGTTCCATTGGATACCTTTCTGCTGCAAAGTTTTGTCGATCTTGTTTGTGTTCCATTCCTTCCGTGCCTTTTTTAACTCTGTATTTGCCGACCTGAAGTTGGTTCCATTATCTGAGTACATTTCTCTTACTTGCCCTCTTCTGTTGATGAACCTTCTGATTGCATTTAGGCATGCATCCGTGTCAAGAGAAGATGCTACTTCCAGATGCACAGCCCGTATCGCGAGACAAATAAAGATGACGCCATATCTCTTTACCTCTCCTCTTCCTCTTTTCACTAGGAACGGGCCAAAGTAGTCGACACCAACTCTCATAAAAGGGGGTTCATCAGGCAGAACTCTGCATGCGGGTAACTCCGCCATGAATTGTTGTCCGGTCAGTCCCTGTAATTTTTTGCAGTGCTGCCAGTTCCTCTTTAAAACTTTGTTTCTGATAATATTTCACAATTTCCTTCTCCGCCACAACCAGATCATCGAAGGTGAGGCTGGCTCCCTTGAGACGTTTTCTGAGAGGGCTTGCTCTTCTTTCTCCTTCTGGTTTCTTTTTCTTGTCCATCAACTCCCTCAGCAAATGCTTGAGCTTCAGAAACCAGGCCACGGCGCGTTTTAGCTTCGTCCAGGATAAAAAGTGGGTCATTAACTGTCGTGATCATTGATGTCTAGCATTCCAGGATCCGGATTCCTGGGCCACTGGTCCGGAGGGTGTTGTAAGAAATCCGGTCCTGACAGCCAGCGGTTCTCCTTTAAGAACGCCTCGGCTGATTGTCCCCTCGAGACTACATCAGCAGGGTTCAAGGAAGTCTTCACGTATCTCCATTGCGTCGTCTGAGAGTGTGTCAGGATGGCAGTAATTCTATTGGCAACAAAGGTCTTAAATCTTGTGCCTTTGCTGTTCAAGTATTTCAGCATGGCTGTGCTGTCTGTCCAAAAAACGGAATCTTGTTGTTCCAACTCAAGCTGTTTCTTCAGAAACCTGTCCATCTTCACTGCAACCGTGGCTGCAGTCAACTCCATTCTGGGCACAGTTGGAGATTTCAACTTCATTTCTTGAAGCATCTGTCCACACCAAAATTTGTGAGCACTTGTAGATCTGCCTTCCATTTCTCCCAAACTCCGATGATGCTATCTGGCAGCTCTTTGTCCCAGTCGTACTTTTGCCTGCAGAGATCTTGTAAAAGTATTTTTGCGGGCAGCACCACTGGAGCAAGAAATCCTAGTGGATCAAAGATGGAACTGACAAGGGAGAGCGGACCTCTTCTAGTGTGTGGGCGGTATCTCAGGTTAGTGTTGAACCTGAATTGGTCTGTTTCAGCGCACCACTGGATCCCCAATGCTCTCTCTGTTGGCAGGTTGTCACTGTCTAAGTCCAAGTCCTGCAACCCTTGAGCTCTTTCTTCCTTTGGGATTGAGTTTAACACCTTCTTGCTATTACTTGACCATTTGGTGAGGTGAAATCCTCCCTTCGCCAACATGTTTATCAGGTTAGTACGAAGGGCAGTTGCTGTACCTTCGTTTTTGACTGACTTCAGACAATCGTCCACGTAAAAGTTTTTCCTAACTGTCTCAGCAGTTTCATGGCCAAACTCTTCTTCGTGGTCTATGGCACACTTCTGCAGTGCGAATGTGGCGATGCTTGGAGAAGATGTAGCGCCGAAGAGGTGAACCAGCATCTTGTACTCAACAAGTTCCTGTTTGTAGTCGCTGTCAGGCCACCAGAGGAATCTAAACAGGTCAGTATCTTCATTGTTGACTCTGACCTGGTGGAACATCGCCTCTATATCAGCCATGACTGCCACGGACTCTTGCCTGAACCTTATCAGGACCCCCAATAGGGAGCTTGTCAGGTCCGGTCCCTGCAGAAGTTGCTGATTCAATGATGTCCCTTGGAAGCTTGCGGCACAGTCAAAGACAACACGCAGTTTTCGTTTGACTGGATGCCTCACCCCGTGGTGGGGCAGATACCATCTTCTTCCTTTTTCTCTTTCCTGATTGGGGGCAGTGAGCCTCACGGCGTAGCCGTTCTCGAGTAGGCTGTCGATGAAGGTCACATATTTCGCGTGGAATTTTTCATATTTGATGAATCTTTTCTTCAAGTTCATTGCACGCTCCTTGGCAACTGCCTTATTATTGGGCAGGCACAGTTCCTTGCTTATTACTGGCAGGCAGACACTGTTATGGCCATCCACGAGTTTTGAGGATTGTGACACCATATTCATAAACTGGTAATCATCTTTAGACATCTCAATGTCTTCATCCTGTCCTGCATCTGGAAAGTCCACTTTAAACTGCTGTTGCAAACGCTTGTCCAGCCTGGCAACAGCGATCCTAAAGGATGTGACTGCTGTTTGCTTGTCCATTTGGCTTGAGTCATTCCCGCCTCTGAGTGGTCCGTTAACTGTCCAGCCTAAAATTGTTCTGACGGCATAGGGTCCTCCACCCTTACTGTTAATAACTTGGAGTGGCTCCATTGCCTTTGGAACATTTGCACCTATAAGCAGGCCGATTTGAGCTTTTACAGAGGTAAGCCTCACCTCCTTCAAGTGAGTCCAACCATCAACGTCCTCTTGCTGGGGGATGCTGTCCTTCGAGATGGGGATGGTTTTCTGAGAGAACACTTCTGGGAGTTCAATGAAATGTTTTCCATCCAGGCTGCTGACTTCCAGTCCTCTCATACAGCTTGTATTTATAACGGCTTCTGAACCGATTGTTCACAGCAGGATCCTGGTCTTCTGTCCTCTCATGTTTAATTGTGCCATCAGCGACTCTGCAGCGAAAGTAGCTGAACTACCTGGATCCAAAAATGCATATGTCAATATCTCCTTGGTCCCCTTTTGTGCCTTGACACGCACTGGGATGATTGCTAGTGCACATTCTTCTTTGCCAACCCCAGTGGCGCCGAAGGCCTCAATTTGCAGGAGGGCGGTTGACACCTCTTGTTCCGTGCTATCCTTTATTCCTTCTTCTTGGGAGTTCCTAAACATAAACTTTGTCTCGTTATGCAGAAGTGTTGGGTGTTGACGAGAACATTCTTGACACTGCGCTTTGTCTGTACAGTTGTTGCTCATGTGGCCATGTTTCAGACAAGCAAAACAAAGTCCCTTTCCTCTTAAAAAGTCTATTTTTTCACTGAGTGGTTTTCTCTTGAGTTTTCTACACTCAGACACACTGTGATGCTCTCCGTTGCAATAGCCACAGGGCTGACTCTTTGCATCCATCGTTATTGTTTTTGCTGCCGCTTGTTGGACTTTGACCTTTGGACGAATGACTTCCATTGTAAACACTTTCTGTGGCTTAGATGTCCTTTCCTTGCGGTATTTAGATCTCTGTTGATGTAGTTCCTTTGGGCCTGCAGCGTTATCGAAATCGTTAAACTTTGCTCTTCTATCTATTTTATCTTGTAGATCGCATGCATATCTTCTCCAGGCTTCTTTAAGTTTGTATGGCAGCTTATTAGCAAGTGCTCTTATGTTTGCTGCAAGATCTAATTCGTCAATGGAGCTTATGTCTGTCATTGTATTGGAGCAGCTAATGAGGAACAGTGCAAAAGACTGGAGTGCAGCGCCATCTTCTGGCCTGATTGTTTGCCACTCTAGAGCAATGCTCATATAGGCTTCCGCTATTTTGAAGTCGTCACCAAAAAACCTCTTCAATTCCATGTTCAATTGATCTTATGAAGGTGTTGTATTCTAGAGGGTCACCGGTGAAAGTTGGAATTGTGAGCTCAGGAAGTAGCGATGCTTTGTGATTTTTAATAAGGTATTCGGTAACATTGGCTTGTTGAGAGATTGCCTTGCTCAGACTATAAAGTTCTAATCTATCCTTGAGTTCTCCTTGTGAGGCGCTTGCTCTGCTTGTGGCGTTGCTTGTGACGCTGCCAGGGGTGCTGCTGGCGATGCATATGGTTGCGTATTGAGACGGGGTTTCGCTTGGGGAGGGGACCGTGAAGCTTGTGGCGGTGGTACAGGGATTGGGACCCATTTAGATTTGTCGGGTTGTTCAGTTTTAGAAAATATCATTTCTGGTTGGGTCTTATCTTCCACCAACTCGTATTTTTGCAAAACTCTCATTTTTGCATCGGACTCGGCCAGAGCTGTCTCCATTGCTAATCTTTCTTTTCTACCCTTTTGTTCAGCCTGGAACCGCATTTCCTCAGCTTGTAATTGAGCCTCTCTGCACCTTTCTTCAGCTTGCTGCTGAGCCTCCTTGTATTGCTTGCGTGCAAACCATTCTGCTTCTTCTTGTTACAGATCCAACTTCACCCTTAAGCCTGCAGCCTTCGCTTGCAATGCTGCGTGCTCCATCTCAATCTTCAGCATGACGGAGTGCGTTGACCCAGTTTGCGATCGTAAAGATTTTTTCGACGTAACTGATGCAACTGCGGAATCACCGTCCGCTGGCGTCATTTGTTGAGCTGGCTTTGTAGCTTGTTCTGTTCGTTGAGCAACTTCTTTCATCCATTCCTCACATTTCCAGAAGAACTCATTCTGCTGTTTAATCTTAGGCTCGAACCAAGTATCTTGATCATCTTTACGTTCCTGTTCTGTCAACAAACGACCCAGTTCGTCATTTGTCTGCGTAAATTCCTTTTGCGATCCGCTGAAGTCAACACGGACTATATTCATCACAATGTCAACATTTGCGTCATCTTCCATTAACGTTTTGATTTCATTTTCCAGACTTGTTAGCCGGGACAACTTGTACCTGCGAGCGTTTTTTTAGTTTTGTTATCTGCTCTGCTACTGCTTTCTCAGTCATTTTTACTGTCCTTTTTCCGCTTTCGCCGTCTTCCATCCTGGGTCGACGTCCACAATACTAGTTACGGGTTGTAACGCGAGCAGAATGTTTACCATTTAACTTTCGTTTTCGCTACGCACCGACATTCCGCTGTCGTGCCGGGGTACATTCCATTCATTCATTCATTAACTCCGGAGCCGGATGCAGCTGGCACTTTCGGGTAGTAAATAAATGATCGAACTTACAGATTGACGTCTTCTTTTTAACAAACCATCATTTGTCCATCCAGAGTTCCTTTTCGAGCCAAGCCAGTCCACTATTCCATTTTCCACAGCCGAATTCTTTTGATTGAATTGTAGTTCCACAGCCGCTCTTTACCTTTGACGCTCAGGTGTCTTCAATGCCCGTCCGTCATACCAGCACCATTACATCATTCATAAATTGATGAGACGTGGGTTCCATTTATCTCGTTTATTTTCCTTCTTGAGTTTGGATTTGAGGCAACAAAGACAATATGAGGTCAAAAGAATTGTTGGGCTTCCAACCACTCCGGCTTGACCCTCTTTCACTCACTCACTCGCCATTTTTTTCTCTCGACCTGAAATAGCTGCGGGTGGCCTTTCAAAATAAAATACTTCCTTTCCAGCAAATAATTAAATACAATTAAAGATAAATCACGAAATGGTTCTCTAAAGCAAATTATTCGTAAAATTATTTACATGCTGAAATAAAATGTACATTTAGGCACCTACACTTTTAATTCTTTATGTTTTGCCACAGGAAAATAAACCGCACGACCGACCTCCCTTACATCAAGAAGCCCATGAACGCGTTCATGATCTTCCGAAAAGTGCAGCGCAAAAAGGTCATGGAGGACCTGAAAATCAGGGACAGCGCTGCTGTAAATGCAGTTCTGGGCAAGATGGTGAGTGAACTGTTTCCATGTTGGAGATGTGTTGATTCATTCATAGCTATTATACAACTTAATGCCCCAAGAGTGGACCTGCTGACATGGTGTTGCTGTGTGCCCTCAGAGGAGGTCGCTGTCAAAGGAGGAGCAGGATGGATACTATGAAAAGGCCAAAGTGGAGAAAGAGCTCCACTCCCAGCAGCACCCAGGCTGGTCGGCCACGTTCAATTACGTATGTACACCACACAGAGTCACAGTGCAACACTACACCACAACTGTGGAAGCAAAGCACCATCAGAGTGTCTTCAATGGCTCAGTGTGCTGACCTTTGCTCTCCCTCCACTCCAGGAGCACCGACTGTATCATGTTGGATATCTGTAAGTCTCAATAATGCACTGAAAACACAACCAGTGAGCTTCTGACGCTAGTTTCACGCACTAAAACATCTGTGTATTGCGTCTGTGTAGAAATGGAGAGCCAGTTTATGGGATGTTTCCCAACATGTATGGTGCTGCTGGTCCTGCTCCTCAAAGTGCATGATGAACCCAAAGTAAGAACTAAGATTTGCTCCAAATGTACTTAATTCTCACGACGATTAACCACAATCACTGGTGTCAATCCATCCAGCACCAGGTGTGCTGTCAAATACTTAAGAGGATTCAGCTTTTTTCTGGATTTAGTTTTGTTTACCATTGTTGTTTTCAAATTCTTTTAATTCTTCTTTTTTATGTTGTGCCGCAGAAAACAAAACCGTACGACCGACCTCCCTTACATCAAGAAGCCCATGAACGCATTCACGATCTTCCGAAAAGAGCAGCGCATCACGGTCATGGAAGACCTGAAAATCAGGGACAGCGCTGCTCTAAATGCCGTTCTGGGCAAGATGGTGAGTGAACTGTTAACAGGTTTGAGATGTGTTGATTCATTCATAGCTATTATACAACTTAATGCACCAAGAGTGGACCTGCTGACATGGTGTTGCTGTGTGCCCTCAGAGGAGGTCGCTGTCAAAGGAGGAGCAGGATGGATACTATGAAAAGGCCAAAGTAGAGTAGAGTGGAGAAAGAGCTCCACTCCCAGCAGCACCCAGGCTGGTCGGCCACGTATGTACACCACACAGAGTCACAGTGCAACACTACACCACAACTGTGGAAGCAAAGCACCATCAGAGTGCACAAGACATGCTTCTGCCAACTGATCTCAGACCTTTTCTGGTTTCGTGTAGGGTCGAAGTAAAAGGAGCGGCAGATGGACGCCTCCATCACAGTGCTAGGTAGGCCTCATGAAAACCTGATGACAGGAGCACGTTTATGATTCTTCCAGAGAAATGATTAGTACGAGAAAGAGATGGAGGATCTTTTTTAAGAAAAAGATGAAATAAAATACAATTTCATTTTGTGCAAATATTGGTCTCACATGTTTACAATTGAAAAGAAATGCTGTTCTCAAGAATTAGAATCACCATCCATCCGACAGTGCAGGCTACCAGCTTGCTAGCACACATCACTCATGTTTGCATGTTTTGTTTCTTTGTGTTTCAGAATCTCCAGTTCTTCAGCTGACGCAGCTCTCCTCTGCACCATGTATTGTCCTCAGATCCCTGTTTGTGTATATGTTGTATATATTAGATTTCTTTTGTGTATATTTTAAAAACATGTAAAGAAAACTTTTTACTATTTTTAACATCATGAGGTTGTGTTGATGTTCTTTGGGGGTCAGATTGAAGTCTAAACATTTATAATATTTAATCCAGCATAAATTAAAAGCTGCCAAGAGATGATACAAATATTTTATTGATGCCTCTGGTAATAATTTTCTAGATAATTCAAAAATGAAAGTAAGTTTTAAAATATATTTTTTTAATTTATTTTTTTTCTGCAGTATTTTTTGAACCACCTGGTGGCGCCCCATCCTTTAAGAATGTGCAACTGAAGCTCAATGAAGGTTATGGGACCCCTACAAAAAAAAAAACGACTGACAGCTCATGAGGAAAAAAAATAATGAATCCAACTTCACAGAAAGGTCTCATGATTGAAACCAGCCATCAGGTTTGGACACGGAGGGGCAGAGGGGACGGCCAGAGGCGGGCTTCAGCTTCTCCCAGTAATCGCGGCGAGCCCTGCAGACGCAAGTCGGCTTCATTTAAAACCACAAACGGAGATAAACTTGAATGCGTGTTCCACGAAAGTGGATGAAGGCGAGGTGTCTCTACCTGGCTCTGACCCAAGGCTTGGTGTGCATCTCCAGGCCAGAACCCCAAATGCCGTGCTTCTCGGAGCCAGCAGGCAGGATGCCCCTCTCCTCCTTCACCTCCTCGGACAGGGCGCGGATGTGGTAGGGCTCGAACCCGCAGCAGCCGCCGATGTAGCGGATGCCAGCGTCGTAAGCGTCACGGGCGTATTTGTGCATGTCCCATCGGATCAGGATCCTGGGCTCAAGACCTACGGGAGACAAGGCGGCTTTTACACGAGCGCACTCAATTTCCTGGTCCTGCCTAATGATGCAATAGACAAAAGTATGGTCAAAAACTAAGGTCAACGAGCTCGTCAGCATGCTGAAGCTACAATAAGCCACATCAGTCTTTTAAAAAACGACTGTGTGCTTCCCCAAATAGGACACAGCAATCAGAAACCAATGCAAACACCCAATTTTGTTTGGCGTGTGCAGGCCAATATGATCGGAAGGAGGAGAAGGTCCACACAAACGCAGTCATTCATGTCAACAAAAGCACGAGGGTCATCCTGCCACACGCGCACACTCACTGAAGGGGAACTCTGGCAGGTCGATGAAACCCTGGCAGCCGCAGTTTGGGGTGTGATAGGCCAGCGGCTGGCACATGTAGTGAGCCTTCAGGCCGGCCTTCTCCACGCCTTCCTTCATCATCTTCACAGTCTTCACGCAGGTGTCCGGGTTGAAGTGGCAGTTGATGCCCACTCAGCCTCCTCCACGTGCTCAAAGTACTGGGGGCAGCGTGGCCCTTGGTGACGCCCCAGGCAGCCAACAATGTACCTCTGCGATGAGGACGTCCACGTCCTTGATGACGAACACACCCAGCTGCTTCTTGATCTGCACTCCCTGTGAGCCAGGAGACAAGGACACACAACCAACTTCATCAGATGGTGCGTGCACGTGTAAGTGCAAAAGAAACACCTTGTATGCATCAGGGACAAGTTCCTGCCTCTGTCTAACCTCTCTTCTCCAGGGCGAAGACGAAGCCTCCGTCCCCGATAACCATCTCGTCTGCATCTAGGCGCACACAAAAAAGGAAAGTAAAGAACAAGCGTTATGATTTTCATGGGGAAAAAAATCTGTGCTGAGACAGAGAATAAAATTGTATGTTTTTTGAGCATGGATGGCGCGCCAAAAGAGGAGGCTGCAAAGGAAATGGCAAAACTGTTCAATGACTCTTTTGAGCTGAATGAAACGGACACGGAGTTGATCCTGGAGCCTTTCAAATTTGTATTTCAGAACAAAGAAGAAATGTGGCTCTTTTGTGATGAAATAATAGACAAGAGAGGGTACTTGGCATACTGTGAGTGTGAAGAAGTACATCAGGAAAGATGGATCAGGTAGATAAATGCCAGAAAAAAGACCCCGACTTTGTGCTTGCTTTATTTTATTTATTTTTTTTTATTAATATTTTCTTTTATTTGTTTCGTAGCTAAGCATTCTGCTGCTGCTGCTGCTGCCACAACCCCTCCCCCCTCCCCCCCACCCCCCCACATGCCAACACCCCTTGGGCCCTCTCCCACCACAGTGACATTGATTCCTCAAATTGGGGATTGTGGAATAAAAATAAAACGCTTAACAAAAATCAGGGACACGGCGTGCGGTACCAACAACGTGAGCTGCGCATATCCCACGATGTCACGGGATGCTGACAGGGCTTTTTCAGCGGCAGCTGTGGCGCACAGACACTTCGGCAGGCCCGCTGCAACCGGATCGAGCTTCGCTGAAAAATAACCAACAGGTCTGAAGTCAGTGCCGTGTTTCTGCAAAAGAACAGAAGTCATGCATCCTTCTCTCTCATCAACAGCCTGAACGAACGGTTTCGTGGGGTCGGGGACGCCTAAAGTGGGTGGCGACTGCAGGGCCTTTTTCATGGCTGTAAACGCGTGTTCAGCCGCTTCGGACCAGGCGAGCTGGGATGACATAGTCATGCCTGGTTTGTGAATGAGCTCCCTCATTGGCTTCTCAAGATTAGAAAAATCTGGAACAAAATTTCGACAATACCCACAAAGGCCCAAAAAGGACATCAGCTGTTTCTTTGTGCGCTGCTTGGGAAAAGATGAGATAGCTCCGATACGCTTGTGGGAGAGCGTACGACCTTGGCCTGATAACACATGGCCCAAAAATGTTACAGTATTCTGGCAGTACTGCATTTTCTGTAGGCTCGCTTTATGGCCCTCGGCTGTGAGGTGTTTGCGCAGGCTGACTGAATCAGCGCGGCATTGTTCCTCTGTTGGGGCTGCGATCAATAAATCATCCACGTACTGCAGCAGCGCAGAACCTTAAAAAAAAACATTGGACAGGTCAACAACTGTGAACCACGTTGCATCAGACGGAATTTGTGATAAAATCGTGTGTGGGTTGGGCACGTTCGGTACCCTGGCGTGGACAGCAGCGTTAACTGCTCTCAAATCTTGAACAAACCTCCAGTCATCACGTTGAGGAGGAACTCTTTGCCTTTTTGACAGGGAACATGGGCGTGCGCACTGGCGAGTCGGGAAGAGAATCAAAAACAGGAGTGATCCCTTCAACAGCTTCTGGTTTCAGGGGATATTGCGGCTGATTGGGCCGAATATCACTTTTGGGTGTGATCTTCACCGGTTCGGCACCTTTGATCAGTCCCACATCGTATTTGTGAGCAGCCCACAGTGAGGAGGGAACCTCACTCAGTTCCTTGGGCAGCTGCGATGTGTCAGCGAAACATGCAAAACTCGTGTTGTGGCGCTCGCTGTCGCGTGTCTCTGTCAGGTGCAGACAGCGAAGAGCCCGTGCTTCCAGTCGAAAATTTGCCTTATGCACATTCAGGGAGGGGGAGTAAAAATGTCCCCCCTCCTTTCGGTGCCAGTCTTTGGTCAACAGGCATTCTGTCAAAAACGGACCTAGGTCCTTCCACTCATTGCCTGGACCCTTGGAAAGTGAAATGTGTGGGGTGGACCCACGGACAGAAAGAAATGCACTCTGCTCCGGTGTGAGTGAAACAGAGGCAACTCATCGTTGGGGGCCCCAAAACAACGTAGAAACAAAAGGTCATCATTCACGCTTGAAAAACAAAAAAGTTTCCAGTTTCTTTCATTCGTCACACTGGCTGTGCAGTGCAAATTGGGAGCTTTCATGAAGTGAGCATCACCCGGCACCTTATCGTTAGCCGCCACTATCAATTCTTCTGAGGCCTCGAGGGGAAGCAACCACTGGTAGACATGCAAGAGAGGCTTAGGAATTTGAGCCAAGGTCGAGGTAGATAACGACCTGGCAACAATCAACCCGTCGGGGGTGGAGATGAGATTCATGCCCAGAGCTAGAAGCAAATCTCTTCCCAATAAATTCATCGGACACACTTCTGACAATACGAAGCTGTGTTTAATTTGTTTTTGCGATGTGCATGTCTCGTCGCCATAGTCAATACAAGTAAGTGGAGTGGTGAGAGGCTCTCTCTTCTTCGTTCCAGCTGCCCCGACAGAATAAACATATCTCCCACTTTTTTTTTTTTCCTTTCTTTCCCCACTGAGGAAGTTCCTCTGCACGAATGAGCGACAGTGTTGCTCCGCTATCGGCTAGGAATGTGATATTTTTACCCATAATTCTAAAAGTTGCCCGCGGCAGTTTCTCAAAAGCAGCTTCTTCATACAACGTGTATGTGGGAGGAGGCGGCGCGTGACGACGCTCTAACCTGTCAATGGTGCTCAAAATTTGGTCACGTAAATCAACCTCGAACTCTGTGTCAGTGTCAATGCATGTCTCACCATCAGGCTGAGAGCAATCAGTCGAACCCAAATCATTGTCAGAACGAAAATCAGCATCAACATGTAAATCAGTATACGTTTCGGAATAATCACCATCAGAATATGAATCAGTGTACGTGTCTGCAGGGGAAGGGAAGTTAGAGGGGACAGCAAGCATTTCTTCATTGCAAGAAGCGTGTGGCATGTGTGTGTGTGCATCACTTCCCTGCGAAAACGCTGTAGGCCGGGGGTCCATCTCGCCGGATCCATGCCGTGTCCCCCACCTCACCTCCTTCTCCTCAGCTGCTCTGGGTTGGGTCCTCTTTTCCGGCCCTCGCGATCACTCTCCTGGCTGCGGTGGGCATGGTTCTGCCTGCGGTGTCTTCCTTTGTCAGGGCATTCTCTGGTCCAGTGACCCATTCGGCCGCAGATGTGGCATGCCCTCTTTTTCGCCTCTGTCCCCGCTAGTCGCCCTTCGTCGGTTGTCGTTGTTCCTGTTGGGCCGTCTCGCCGTGTCACTGAGGTGCTTCATCATGGTGAGGGAGGCCTCCTGCAGAAGCCTCTCAGCGTGCACTGCATGACGTCGGACCTCTCTCAGACGGGCATCTTCAATCCCCACGCAGCTTCTGTTCACTGCTTTGGCGATCTGGGGAAGCAGCCCTTGTCTGAAAGCAGTGATGAGGCTGGCCGTTTGGTTGACGGCAGTCCTGATGAACGTGGCGACGCTGCGGCGTCGGTGCTGGAGTGTGCAGGGTTGTACGATGGTAGCGTTGGATGAGGGCAGGCGGGAGGAGGGAAGACAGGCATGTCCAGCAGAGGGTCCCTCGGGCCTGTAAGAGAAGGATACAGACGATTTGGTGCATTTGAATGCTCGTGTGTGAGCGGCTCCTTTTCTCCCTCCTCTGGGGAGTGTGTGTGAGTCTGTGCACCCTCTGCCGTTATCTCTGTCACCCCTGTGCTCCAGCGCCCAGCGCTGTTCACACGTTTGTTTTTGTTTTTTTTACTTGTTTCCTGTCCCTGACTTCTGCTTCAGTTTTCCAAAATGAAAAACACCTTTCATGATCTTTGATGATCTGAATTGCCCACCTGTTTGGGTTTTTCTTTTTTGTAACCTTTCCCTCGGCTATATTCAGTTTATCCCGGAGGTTTCTCAATTCCTCCATACTCAGTGATCCCCCCGCTGGGAAATCATACTTTTCAACCCACACATCCAACATATCAAGACAATCTGGACTGTATTTTTCCTCATGTCGTCCACAATTCGTCCCCCCTGGGGAACTGCAGCAGCCACTTTGCTCTGGTTCTTCCCCATCCCTGTCTAGACTTATTACTTGTAGCTGCACAGGCGTCCCTGTGCCCCCTTTTTCGACTCAGGCGCAAAAAGGTAGAGAAAAATTGACCTCTTCGGTGCCTTATCACCAAAGGTTTTGCCCGCTCAGCCCTCACCAACCTTCTTGGATATCTGGTGAGCAGGACAGGCCCGGCCAACGCACACTCTGTACTGGCACTGCAGTGATTCACAATCACTGCCTACCCATACAGAAAACTACACATGCATTCCGTCCTGCACGGGGACCGTTCGTGGATGACAAAGGGGAAAAAAAAACCTTGGTCATGTTATGTCTGGAAAAAGAACAATTACTTCTCACCCGATCTCTGGATCAGCACTTTCTCTCAAGGTTCGTTAGATAGACTTGAAGCCGATCAGATCCACTCTTAAACGCCGATCCTCTCGTCTCTGAATGCTTGGTTCGAGGTAGAGGTGGAACGAGGAGATTTCTCCGTTCCTGGTGCGCGGCCCTCGACGTCCCAGAGTTTCACTGACGGGTCTCCAGCTATCCTGTTCGTGACGCCAAATTGTTGTGGAAAAGAGCAAAGCTACTGGGGCAGAAATGCTGAGTGAATAAGTAATTTAAAGAACAGAAAATAAAAGATTGGATATCCGAGGCACAAGCAAAGTACAAGAACAGATGCAACAAGTGCAACAGCTCGAATGAATGCCAGTGCAAGTGCAAAGAGGGAAGGAGGAAGAAGGTCTCTTATACAGTGGACCGGGAGAGGATGAGATAAGGAAAGAGGAGGGGAGGATGAGAGGAGACAAAACAACAAATACATCACCCTGGCGGGCGACGAGGAGAATGTCTCGAGGAGACATACAGTGGCCTCACCCTGGCGGGCCACGAGGAGAATGTCTCCAGAAGACATACAGTGACGTCACCCTGGCGGGCGACGAGGAGAATGTCTCGAGACGGTTATACAGTGAGACATAACAGATTACACGGGATGCCAAGAATACTTATTTTCCATTACAGCCCCAAGATTGCTGACGCAAAGAGAGAGAAAAAAAACAAGGAAAATATTTTTTGCTGCTGTTTTAAGTTGAGACGGTGTTTGAGCTCACTTAATAAAAAAGAGATGAGAAGTAAGTTAAAGTTTAACAACCAGTGATTGTCACATCCCTAAGGATGTGAATTGTCCTCTGCATTTGACCCATCATCCCCTGAGGAAGCAGTGGGCAGCAGCGGTGAAAAGCTGTCTTTCCTGTTCTCTGCCTCCCCCTGTTGGTGAAATGTCAGTCCTCCAAATGGTTGTGCAAGTTTTTGATTTTCTAATTATGACGTTTTTAAATCATAATATTCAGAGACAAAATGAAAGTAAATTCTTTATCTTTTCCAATGTTGCGTTTTAATGTAAATTATCATAAGTAAGGAACACATCTGCTTCTGGATTCATTTTCTGGGGTTCCAGGTTCCACTGTAGGAGAGTCATAATACATATATGCGCAGAGCGAGTGCAGGTACCACAGAATGGTGTCATAGCCTGGGATGATATGTGTCAAGGTCAGCTGGACCTCTTGGTTTGGTTTCACTATCAGGTCAGTGGGAGTCTGGAGAACTCGTTGATCTTTGCTAAAGTAGAAACTCCTGGAAGGAATTAGAAGGCGGCATTAAGCTGCCAGATTAGTGTGATAGTGGTGGAGTGTCTTAGCATGTGAAGTTGCTTGTTTCGATTAAATGACTGGGGAAAAATTCAAAAGACTTTAACAGTCAGAATGAAGTTGTTTCTCTCAGGTCAGTTATGAATTGAAACATTGTATAAATACGTTACCTTTCATCCTGGAGATGATGATGAGGGCAATGATATGATGTGATGTTCATTGACCCAGCTGCAGTTGTTGGTTGTTGTCACATCTCTCTGCCGCACGGTACCTGCGTTATCACACCTGTTTGCTCGAAATGCCGAATGTGACTGTGAAGAGATGCAACACATTTAACACAGCATCTCTCATGTCTCTCCCCACCGACGGAGAGCCACACGACTGCATAGCAGAGCTAGACACAATTTGCTCCCCCTGACCTGACCTGACTGACGAACCCCTTGCTAATGCTGATTTTGTTTTCTACGCAGATGGTTCAGCGTTCCGGGACGACAAAGGCGCCAACAGAGTTGGTTACGCAGTTGTCTCCGACTCAGAGGTCATCTGTTCTGACTCCCTTCCATGTCACCTCTCAGCACAAGGGGCAGAGCTGGTTGCACTAACTGAAGCGTGTAAATTTGCAGAGGGCAAGTCTGTCACAATCTACATAGACTCCCGTTATGCGTTTGGTGTCGTTCATGACTTTGGGGGCACTGTGGAAATGCAGGAACTTCCTCAAGTCAGACGGGAAGCCGGTGTTAAATCATGTGCTTATTGCTGACCTCTTACAGGCCATACTTTTGCCCTCCCAAATAGCAGTATGTAAATGTTCTGCTCACACTAACCTACGTGACCCTGTTTCCCAGGGCAACGCCAGAGCTGACGCGGCAGCGAAGTCAGCTGCAAGGCTGCCCGCACCCTCGTCAGCCGTAACACCGACGATGACAGCCTCAATTGAAAAGGCTGATGCATCACTGGCTGAAATGCAGTCCCTCGCCACAGCCAGGAGAAGGCCGCTTGGCGCTCCGCCGGCGCACGCTGGGACCGCGTTTCTAACATTTGGGTAGGACCAAACGGTAACCTGTGTCTGCCAAAGCATTTATTCCCACATTTCGCTAAATTGACACATGGGTTAGACCATGTGTCAAAGGGGGGGATGTTGGAGTTAATCAATCAATTTTGGTTCACTAGAGGGTTTTCAGTGGTGGCACAGAAGCATTGTGAAGCGTGTTTAATCTGCCTCTCACAAAATGCAGGACGACCAGTCAAGATGGCAGCAATAGCAGCACACCCGGCTCCAACCAGACCATTTGAACATGTCATGATGGACTTTATCGAATTGACACCGTCAGAAGGGGAAAAGTATTGTCTGGTCATGGTTGATATGTGGTCGAAATGGGTCGAAGCGTTCCCCAGCGCCACACAATCAGCTAATGACGTGGCCAAGGCCTTGCTGACTGAGATAGTTCCAACTGGATGGAACACATTTGGCAAACGAGGCACTTAATCAAATTGGCAAACTGTTTGGCATTGACCTCAGAAAACATTGTGCTTATCACCCTGCCAGTGGTGGGGCGGTGGAGCGTGAAAATGGAATGCTAAAAAGTAAGTTAGCCAAATGTTGTGCCGACACCGGCCTGCCATGGCCAAAAGCTCTTCCCATTGTCCTGATGTGCATGAGAATGAGGAGACGCGCACGCGCTAATCTCAGTCCTTTTGAAGTTTTGTTTGCAGCTCCTCCCCAGATTGGGATGACTACAGGAAGAAAGGCACTCCCCTCCACAGCCTTGTGTGAAGACACAATACTAACCTATTGTTCCAACCTTGCATCCGCTCTAGCAGATGTAAGGCGCCAAGTGTCCGCTGCTTTACCCCAGGTTGCGACGGGGCCGCTCCACTGCCTGAGGCCTGGCGACTACGTCCTGGTGAAGGACCTCCGGAGAAAGAGCTGGAGAGCAAGTCGCTGGCTGGGGCCGTTCCAAGTGCTCCTGGTGACGCAGACCGCCGTCAAAGTTGCTGAAAGAGCCACCTGGATCCATGCGAGCCACTGCAATCGAGTCGTCGCCGGGGAGCTGACAAAGGCACTTTAGAGAGAGGAGGAGAGCCACGGGCCGGATCATCACCTGTCGCTGTAGGACGCCGAGGACGCCGGGAGCTGACGAGTGAAAGGTGAATCAAAACGCTTCACTCCAACGAAAGCAGCAAGATGGAACGTCAGGTGTCATGGCACCCTTTCCGCCGGCCAGGCTCTCGCGGCCTACGGGGCACGCTGGCCTGCCTGGCCCTCATCAGCTGGATCATCGGTTTCACAATCTGGTGCTTGGACAGCACCGAGAGTTCCCGAGGAGAAAGTGGCAACGCCACCATCACTGCCTCCGGCACTCCTGTTCCAGCACACCCTGCTGGTTCACCCGCTTTTCCACCTCACACCACACTTTACACTCCACCCCATATGAACCTCAGCGTAGGTCAGCCAGGACGGGCTGACCAACACAAAAGATGGGCCACAACTGACATGCCCACTCATTCCCTGAAGACTCCTGCACACGCGTACGCAACCAACCTATGGTGGCGTTACGACAACTCTGCAGCACAAGCTCAAGGACATGTGAATTGTTTTGTCTGTTCACGCATGCCGCACTCGACTGTTCAACCATCGTTCGGAGCTATTGCTCTCGGGAGAACAACTACACTCTGTATGCATTGAAAATGATGCTACGCTGTAAAATGTAGTACGGGTGCAATTTCAGTTTTCAGTAGTGTTTTTAGCATACGCATAACAGTAGCTTAGAGGTTAATGTTTAATGAGTGTTATTTTTAGTACAACTGTAAGTTTGTATTACCATGTGCCTTGCCTTCCTGCCTTTGCGATCATGGGAAGTATAACAGTCCGAGTTATGATGTTTGTGTCTGAAGCCAATGGTGGACATGAATTGATGTTTGTGTGGATATTTTCTCTTGTGTGTCCTATGATCAAGAATGATCAAAAGGGGGGAATGTAATGGAAAATAAGTATTCTTGGCATCCCGTGTTATCTGTTATGTCTCACTGTATAACCGTCTCGAGACATTCTCCTCGGTGACGTCACTGTATGTCTCCTCGAGACATTCTCCTCGTCGCCCGCCAGGGTGATGTATTTGTTGTTTTGTCTCCTCTCATCCTCCCCTCCTCTTTCCTTATCTCATCCTCTCCCGGTCCACTGTATAAGGGACCTTCTTCCTCCTTCCCTCTTTGCACTTGCACTGGCATTCATTCGAGCTGTTGCACTTGTTGCATCTGTTCTGTTGGTTGTACTTTGCTTGTGCCTCGGATATCCGATCTTTTATTTTCTGTTCTTTAAATTACTTATTCACTCAGCATTTCTGCCCCAGTAGCTTTGCTCTTTTCCACAACAGGGCCAATTCCAATTCCTCACTTAACTCCTCAATCTCAACCCTCGCCCTTAACCCTCAATCTTTGGCCCTCAATCTTGGCCCTCAAAAATAAGTGTAAGGGCTTAGAAATGGGAACCCCTTAAGTGCAGTTATGTCTTCAGACTGTGGGGGGCGGCCTTACGCCAAAGCTATGTCCAGTCTGTCAAGAAGACGACGACGAAGAAGAAGAAGGAGAAAAACAAGAAGACAACGAAAAAGAAGAAGTCCTCCGTCGCTACACAACGATGTACACAAGTAACGTGAAGCCGGGAACGCCGGTCCGGCTGACAAACCTCGTAAAGTAAAAAAAAAATAAATGTTACGCAACAACAATGTCAATAATCCATAAAAAAGTCTTAAACTAAGACAATAAAATGGTTTCGTAATATTTATATCTTTATTAACTAAGAAAATACTTTCATTTGTAGCTCGCTTTTTTCATCACCATCTTTTTCGAAGATGTCTTGGCGAAAATACACAATGCCTTCTGGGTAGCCCTTACTGCCAAGGGTGGTGCCGGAGAATCTCAATATTGAGGGCGATACAGCCCTAAAACTCGTCCCTCTTTTTTTTTTTTTTTTAATTATTAATTTTTTTATTTATTTTCTTCTGTTTCGAGGGATTTGTGTCTTGGGTGGTCGCGGCGCCCCCCGCTCAAGACACAAATTTTGTGTCTTGCGCCCGGGGGGCTCGATGTGGGCGGCGACCGGGTCCCCGGTGGGCCTCCCCCCGGTACGGTCTCCTCACCCTTGCTATGGGGCACCGACTGCACCCTCGTTGGCGAGGACCTGGCCCCCACGCAGTCAATGACCCACTGACATTATCACTAGGGCTTTGGATGAGGGTCTCCATCGGCCGGCCACCGCTCCATCCGAGACCCTCTCCAATTTTAATAGCATTATAGACACTCAGGGCCTGGGGGGGGTATCTGCCTCCCTGTCATCTTGCCCTGGCTCCTCGTGGGGCAGGTGCCCTCCAGCCCGGGGGCCTGCTGCTCCGGGCCTCTTCCTGGCTGGCTTTGCGGCGGGTGTGCCGTGTCCGGGATCCCCCCCCCCCCCCCCGCTTGTCGCTGGCGTGGGGCGGTTGCGACCTCGGAGACCGCACTAATTGGCAGCCTACTTCCAGTGACGTACTTAAACACACCCACTCCCCACATTCAGGTACACACACCACCACATCCATACACACACACACACACATGTATACACACATGCAAGTATGCACACACACACAAGTATACACACATGCAAATATACACACACGCACACACACACATACACAAGCGCGGGTACACTGTTGCACACTATTGCATAGCTTATTGTCTTATTTATCCATGAGTAGATTATTATTATTGTTATTATTACTATCATTATTATTATTATTATTATTATTATTATTACTATTAACGTTGTTATTATTATCATCGCTATTATTATTATCATCATTGTATGTACTCGCATGTATGTTTATATGGGTATATATGCACTATCTGACAATTAGCTATGCAAATTTACGATCTGTTTTGTTCTCTTTTAACACAATTGTATATTGTTGCCAGTTGCCTCCTCTACTCCTCTCTCTCTATCCCTCTCATCATCCCCCCTCACACTTATTTCTCCTCTCTACTTTCCTCTCACCCCCCTATCTATCCCTCCCTCAGTCCGGTTATGGCCAGAATGTCACCAAGAATATTATAATAAAACCACTCAAGAGGTAGCTCCTGAAACCACCCATTTGGCTCACACTCTCAAGATCGACCTCTGAGAAAAAAATCTGTCAGCCATCATAGACATTCAGAGACACTTCTGCTTGTCATTATGGCCAGACCGGACAGAGGAAAAAAAAATAAATAAAATCGTCCCTCAACTTGACCTTCTTAGAATCGGGACAGCACTTGCACCTCGTGGGAGCGCGCATTTTTGAGATTGAGGGTTGAGATTGAGGGTTAAGGGAGGAATTGGAATTCACCCTTGTTGTCCCTCCACACGTGTGGTGAGCACAGCGACCTTCAAGGACTCTCCTCCACAGATAGTAGGAGAGATCACCACAGTCTGCCTATCCTGCAGTCATAATGACAACAACCTTCAGTTGATGCTCTGCTACCAGCAGAAAGTGGACGGCCGGTCTCTGGATCTCATTGGTTACACATATGGTCAGAGTTCCCCGACCTATGAGAAGCAGTTCAAAGACCATTTCAAGCTGATGAGAGAAGATGTGACTTATATGTGGCTTCAGGCTCCTCCCTCACTAAAAGCCCTGATCTCTTCCTGTTACTGGGACATGAGAATGAGCAGAAGAAGTTTCATCACTTTCAGCCACAGCGGCTCCAACATGTCTCCGTCTCTGACTGGACTTCTCCTCATCTTACTGCCATGTAACGTCCAAAACATTGAAAACACTCATTTCATTGCTTTGTTGAATTTCTAAATCAACTGAATTGTACATTTTTAATTTTAATGTAATTTCCTTTTTTTCTGACAGATGAAGTGCTGGCTGTGAGATTTGAGCCGTCCTTCCCAAAAATAGTCAACGCGGCAACAAGGGTAAAAATCAGCTGCAGCCACGATGACAGCAGCATGAATGGGATGCTGTGGTACCTGCAGAAGGAAAAGGGCTCGATCAGCTTGATTGGACACCAATATTTTGGCGAGAGCATTGAGTATGTGGATCAGTTTAGGAATCACTTTGAGATCACCAGGGAAAGCAAGCAAAAAGGAGCGCTGATAATTCCCAGAGCTGATCCGTCACACTCAGCTGTGTATTTCTGTGCTGCAAGAACCACGAACACGGTGATGTGGTTTTATGTCTTCACTTCACCTAAAACCCACATCTCCTTTAGACCCTGACTGCACCAATGATTAAAGTGTGGTGGAAAAATAGGCTGAGAAACTTTTCCAATGTCAGAGCTTTGTCTGCTTTAATATTATTATCAGTATTGTTGATTTGATATGAGGCTGTAATGAACTCCTCTGTACAGGTAAGTATGATATGTAGCAGGCAGTAGCAGGCAGCAATTACTTGTGAAGTCGTTTCAGCTGGTAATGGCTCTTTGATCAGAAATTTCTCATCAGTGAATTACCCAATTCAAACGCTTGATTGGATCAACCCCATCCTAACTTACATGAGCAACATTATGGAATTGGCAACAGACCTTATCAAGCTCTCAACAACAGTCTTAACTGCAACAAATCCCAACCTGCAATAAATGTACCCACAGTCAACTTCAAGTAGTGGAATCCATACACGTGAGCGACCCCCCTGGGTAAAAAAATGTATTGAATGCGGCCTTCAACTGTTTTATTTTTGTTTGATGTGTCGGCCCGGAAGCAAGACCGAGAGTGAATTTGTGGTAGTTTGCTGAACTTCCCAATAAAATTGCAACAGTCGCGGAGTTCGAGGACGCCATTGATAGAGAGCCGTGGACAGACCATGTGGAGAAAGCTAAGTTAGCCATTTTGGCTAGCGCGAGAGAGTCGGTGAGCCGCCGCCGAGACGAGTCCGGGAGTTGTCGCCAGGACGAGTCGGGGTCCCGCCGCCTGGTCGTTCGCATTGGAAGGAGTGGCTGCTTGGAAAGTCCGTTACTGGAGCTAACGTCGACTGAACGCCAAGTTTGTCCCTGCTTTTGACCAGTTGGTCCCAGCGCTCAAATACAGGTAACTCAGGTTGAGTTCCGCTCCCCGGGCAGTGGAGAGAAAATTTGGCCGCAACACGTTGGAGCACAGGCGTGCATCATGTGTTACTGGGAGTGTGTATGTGGATAAGCATGAATGTGTGTGTGTGCCCACTTCAAAGCTTGAGGTTACTGTTAAAAATTGTATTGTGTGGATAAAGTTGATGGTATTTTTACTGGTGTATTTAAATGAATGCTGTTTGAATTGTCATTTTCCATTCAGAGGATGAGAGGTGTCTTTATAAGCAGAGAATATTAATTTTGATACACTTTATTTCAATTAGCAGTTTTAACTTTTCTTTCACATCTCATTTGCCTTATTCCAGAGAAACTCTGCGGCCATTTTGTGTTGGGGATTAGTATTTTGGGGTTTTTGTGTTGTAGTTTAAAAGCTAGTACGAACACTTTATACTAGCTTTTTCGGATATACTAGCTAATATGGACTCTTTATGTTTGGCGTGTACTGTATGTTATGTTTGGGAGAGTAGAAAAACATTTGAACTATGCTGTACTAGTACAAGTAATCAAATTTTTGTTAGTAAAGACGTGTACATATTTCTATATAAAAATTGTGTCTGGGGTCAGTCATTTATCAATAGAAAAAAGGGTAACTGGTTAAGAAGTCCCTGCAAAATCGTACCCAGACACCCCAACGAATCCCAGTGACTGAGAAATACACTGGAATTTAGACAGTTAACCAGCGTGGGGGTGCTACATAAAATGGAGGCATCGCTGGGATAATTCTATTTTAATATTGTTCCTGACCCAGACAATTAAGATAATTACATAGACAATTAGGCATAATACTTCAAATAGGAGCTAATTTAGAAAAAGTGGGAATATTTTCTGATCATAACGTACAAGAAAAGAAGAAGAAGAAAACACTATTTTTTTTTCACCGATTTATAAGCCTAGCTTCAATTTTGTTACAACAGCTCAGCTAAATAACCTCGCCAACAAATATAATGAAAGACATTCAACCATGGCACAATTACAGCATTGGTGTGAAGAGGAAAGCCTTCATCTTGAGTATGCCATATTGGTCAAAGGTGTTCCAGAAGACACAAGAAATTACTTTATTGAAGCAACACTACAGTCCATTAAAGTCTTTGGAAGAGTTAGAGTCAGAGGCAAGGTGTTTCACCCAAAGAAACAAAGCCTCACTGTGTTATGTGAGTGTAGGGAAAGAGTTGACTCCCGAAACCTCCCTTGAGATGTGATGCCCGAAGGAGGTGAGTCCCCATGGAAGATTTTGGGATCAACTGAAGAGGATGCTGAGACACTTGGGGAAAATACCGGACGAACCACAGAGAGGGTGGAAGCAAATGCTCTTCCTCCGCTTCACGCCTCCACATCCGAAGCAATAATCAGAGCTGTTGGATATATTCTACAGCAGAACCATAGATACACTAGCGACAGCAGTTCATTTAGGGGGTTGAGAACGTTCTCGGGAGTCATCCCTACACCACCTGGGGAAGAACAGCTTGATAGTTGGATAGAACAAGCTCGACTAATGATAGAAGAGTGCGAAGGATCTGACACAGAGAAGAGGCTGAAAATCATGGAGAATGTGAAAGGTCCAGCATTGGAGATTCTGCAAGCTGTTCGGTTTAATAACCCCAATGCCACTCCTAACGAGTACCTTGACGTCCTTGAGAACACTTTTGGTAGCTCTAACAGAGGTGAGGATATCTACTTTGCTTTCAGGATGTTATATCAGCGACTTGGAGAGTCACTTTCAGGTTTCTTGAGACGAATGGAGAGAGCCTTGAACAAAGTCATCCAGAAGGGAGGTTTGCCATTTGCCTCCGCTGACCAAGTGCGTCTTGACCAATTAATCAAAGGGGCGACTGTTGTGGAAAAGAGCGAAGATGCTGATGCAGGAATACTGGGAGAATAAGCTATTTAATAAACAGACAATCAAACAATAAGATCGGAGCTCCGAGACACAAACACAGTACAACCAGCGGAACGGAAGCAACAGGTGCAACAGCTCAGAGGTATGCGAGTGTGAGTGCACAGAGCAAAAAGGAAGAAGGTCTCTTATACACTGGACTGGGAGGGGATAAGATAATGAAATAACAGAAGGAGAACACAGAGAAACAAAACAACGATTATAAGGCAAGTGGCTGATTTCATGGCTCATATCCTGCACGGCAATAAAGAGGCCCAACAGGATGGGCACATCCAGGGCAGGCAGAAAAAAACAGAATGAATACAATGCATATATGGACAGAGAAAACAGAAGACTATTATATGGTATCTATGGTCACTATAGTCATGAGTGCCTGTGCGCCATGAGCTCTACACATGAGTAATACTCACGTGGTAGCCGCCTGATGACCATGCGGCTGCTATGATTCAAACAGTTTACACGTGCTACTAATGATCATACAATAAGAATCAAGATAAAAGAATGAATCAAGATAACCTAAGAACACAGGAATACTTTTCCATTACATTCCCCCCTTTTGATCATTCTTGATCACAGGACACACACGTGAAAACATCCATACAAACATCAATTCGTACCCACCATCGGCTTCGGATACAAACATCATAACTTGGACTGTTACACTTCCCGTGATCGAAAAGGCAGGAATTTGTAAGGCACATGTTCATACAATGTTACTGTTACTTTGGCAAAGAATTTTACTAAAACATTAACCTATAAATCATAGTTATGCATGCTAAAAAAAAGAATACTACTGAACATCTAACATCGCGTATGGTGCTGTGTTTCAAGTCAAGTCAGTTTCGAGTCAATGTCATCGAAATCGTCATCTTTAATAATGAGATCTGGAAATTCTGGGTACTCGGCGAACACATCGTTGTGGGTGTTGTTGAAGTCACACCCAGGATAAGGGCAGCTGAAGCCCCACGTATCTGGAAATCCGTTAACACTGACAAACATTCCTTCTGACATGCTCAAGTGATTTCGCGTGTCGGCCGTCTGGTAGCCAGTCAGATGAAAAGTGAACACCCTGTTGACACAACGCTTAATCAGAGGAACAAAACAGCAGATGATAACCGAGATGACAATGAGAACAGTAATGATGGGAGTGAGCAGCTTTATCAACCACACTTTCCACTGCCCTAGAGAGAGCCATGACCACCAATCCCCGTCCGGGGCGCCTTGGTCAGACATCTCGGCAGCAGAAAGTTGTTTGAGGCTATCTAAAGCCTTGGAGATTGCTCCACCATCTGCAGCATTATCTGGAATGTACGTACAGCAAGATGTGCCTACAATGTGACAAACACCACCCTGGGGTGCAGTGAGTAGGTCTAACACCATACGATTCTGAAGGACCATTAGACGAATAGCATTCAGCTCCTGGCTGATGGATGAGGTAGCATTCAGTGTCAAATTGGTCAATTGCGATAAACTGTAGTGAAGTGTATTGGAGAACAAAAGAAGCTTTCCCACCCCTGTCCAGGGGAACAGTGAAAGAGCAACTTTAGCAGGTTCTGGAAACACTTTGAAATCGCTAGGAACATTACTTCCCCACATTGCGTCGTGCGGTGCATATGGTGATGCAGCTCTCTTCACGCGTGTTATGTTGGAGACAGACTTAACCATAGTCGGATCTGCTTTCTCCGAGGAAGACACGTCTTTAGCAGCATAGACAACATACGTGTGATCGGAGATACGCACCAGTGCACATACACCATTCCATGTGGGAGGAAGGAAGAGGTAGACCTTGTGGTCGCATAACCAGTAAAACCCATCCAGGACGCGTGTACCCGCGTCTCCTGCACTCTTGGAATGGCAAATAGTTTGTTTACCGTTCGGCAGCAGTACACTCGTCACTAACTTAAGATCGGATTGGCCTCTGTACTGGCGTTTGTGCAAACACATAGGCGGCGCAGACAATACACTTTTACATGCAGACAGTGAAATATTTCCCAAAAACGGCCCTGTGCCGTTGTGAAGGAAACAAATAGAATACTTCTGGTTGGGGTCGACTACAGTTACACCAATATGTAGCATTCCGGATGCGGGGGGACTAGCCAGAACCCATGGGCGCTGACCAGTCATACGGGAACAATTCACCATCCTTGATGTATTATTTACATGTTCAATCAATGGACCAAAATCAGACGACTTTACAGTAATGGCAGGGTCAAACAATCTTTTATCCACTGACCCGGCTACCATTCTATGCATGCAAAGTGTAGTCCCTTTCTTCAGAGCAACAGCTCCGAAGGCTGGTTGAACAGTCGACCACGGCATGCGAGAACAAACAAAACAGTTCACGTGTCCTTGAGCTCGTGCTGCAGAGTTTGCGTAACGCCACCAGAGATTGGTTGCGTACGGGTGTGCAGGAGTCTTCAGTGAATGTATGGGCATGTCCGTTGTGGCCCACCTTTTGTGTCGGTCAGCCCGTCCTGGCTGAGCAACACTGATGTTCATGTGAGGTGTAGTGTAAAGTGTGGTGTCAGGTGAAAACGCAGGTGAAACAGCAGGGTGTGCTGGAACAGGAGTGCCGGAGGCAGTGATGGTGGCGTTGCCACCTTCTCCTCGGAAACTCTTCGTGCTATCCAAGCACCAGATTGTGAAAACGATGATCCCGCTAATGAGGGCCAGGTAGGCCAGCGTGCCCTGATAGAGTAAATGTACCTCCCACTTCTCTTACATTGAGGAAGTTCTTCTGCACGAATGAGCGACAATGTGGCTCCGCTGTCGGCTAAAAAAGTGATGTCTTTACCCATAATTCTAAGGGTGACACGTGGCAGTTTCTGAAACGCAGCTTCGGTGTACAATGTGTATGTAGGTGGAGGAGAAATGTGACAACATTCTAATCTGTCGATGGTGTTCAAAATCCGGTCACGCAAATCAACCTCGGACTCTATGTCAGTGTCGGTGTCACTGTCTGTGTCGTCACAGCACTCAGTCAAGTCTGAATTGCTGTCAGAACACGAATCAGCAGCATTATGTAAATCAAAATTTGTTTCAGAATAATTATCATCAAAACATGAAACAGTGTATGTGTCTGCAGCTGCAACATCAAACTCTGAATCAGTATAAGTGTCAGCAGGGAAAAGGGTGTTCGAGGGGACAGCAAGCATTTCTTCATTGCAGGAAGCGTGTTGCATGTGTGTGTGTGCATCACTTCCCTGCGAAGACGCTGTAGGCTGGGGTTCCGTCTCGCTGGATCCATGCCGTGTCCCGCACTCCACCCTCCTTCCTCAGTTGCTCTGAGTTGGATCCTCTTCGAACCGTGCTCGCCGGTTCCCTTTTGATTCTTTTACCTGGTCCTCACGCTCTCTTTCTTGGTTCTGTCCTTGGCGTCGGCCTTTGTCCCGACACTGTCTGGCCCAGTGTCCCATTCGACCGCAGATGTGGCACTGACCTTTTTCGTACCTGTCGGCCCTCTCTCTCTCTCTACTGGGGGCCCTTCTCCTGTCGTTGGTGAGGGTTTTCATCATGGCGAAGGTCGCACGGTTCATCTTTTTGTCCTCTGCCTCGCCGGCTTCTCGCATCAGTCTGTCTGCGTGCTCTGCGTGACTTTGCACTGTTGTCAGCCGGGCCACGTCAATCCCCACGCAGCTCTTGTTGACTGCTTTGGTGATTTGTGGAAGCAGCCCGTTTCTGAAAGCGTTGATGAGGCCCTGCTCCCATGTGCCCAAGACACAGCCCAGGTCTGCCGGTTGCACCGCCCCTGAGAATTCGTTGTAAACTTCTGTTAGACGGTTGAGATATTTGTCGACAGCCTCACCTTTTTGTTGCTTGCATTTGGCCACTTTGGTGCTGTCGCATTTGCGGGGAAACTTGACCTTGATGTGTTCAATCAGGCCCTGAACCGCCAGCGTGTAGTGGTGGTTCGCTGCGTCTGTCCAGACGGGAGTCGTCATTCTCCGCTCGCTTCAATGGGCGGAAGGAAGGCCATGGTGCCCCTCATGTCTTTCTCTGTCCATGGGCGGAAAATGAGGCATGGCTGCCCTTGTGGGCCCACTACCTGGACCATCGGCCTTTGATGAAGCTGCGCAGCCGCCTGCGACCTAGTGTGTCGGGGTTCGGCGTTTATCACCTTTCTCGGCAGCCTCTGTCCCCTCCTCCGGCGGTCCGTTTCTTCTCTGCTTAGGGTTTCGTCTGCATTGTCCAAGTCCGATGTCGTCAGTTCTTGGTCGTAACGCTGTAGTGGTAGAGTTGGATGAGAAACTGTGAGATCAGGCACAGCTGCTTGCGGAGCAGCCGGATATGGCTGAACCGCTGTGAACTGCACCGCTGCTGGTGGAGCTGTTACGACTGGCATAACTGGCAGTTGCAGGCGCTGTCAGCGGAGCTGTCGGGGGAGCGAGCGGGGGTGGCTGTGCTGCCTGTGGAGGCGCGAACGTCACCGGTGGGGCTGTTGGGACCACCGCTGGAGCTGCTGTTGCCTCCCTCTTCACCCTTTCTGTCTCTTGGGGTGATGGGCTCGCTGCGGCGCCGACCTGGAGGTGTGCAGGGTTTTGTTGTGGCAGAGCTGCTTGAGGGTAGGCAGGAGGAGGGTAGACAGGCAGGTCCAGGAGAGGGTCCCTCGGGCCTGTAAGAGAAGGATACAGACGAGTCGGTGCATCTGCACGCTTGTGCGTGAGTGGCTGCTTCTCTATCTCCTTTTCTCCCTCCTCTGGGGAGTGTGTGTGAATGTGTTCACCCTCTGCCGTTATCTCGGTCACCTCTGTGCTCCAGCGCACAGCGCTGTTGACACGTTTTTTCACTTGCTTTCTATCCCTGACTTCTGCTTCAGTTTTCCAAATTGAAAAACACCTTTCATGATTTTTTATGATCAGAACCACATAATCGTTTGGGATTTTTTGTTTTGCAATCTCTCCCTCTTCTATCTTCAGTTTCTCCCGGAGGTTTCTCAATTCCTCCAAACTCAGTGATCCCCCTGTTGGGAAACCATACCTTTCAACCCAGATTCCCAACATGTCAAGACAATCTGGACCGTATTTTTTCCTCATGTCGTCCACAATCGGCCCCGCCTGGGGAACAGCAGCAGCCACTATGCTCTGGTTCTTCCCCATCGTTTGTCTAGACCTATTACCCTGACTTTCACTAAGTTTTCACAAAACTTCAAGTCGGAAAATACACAGGCGTCCCCGTGCACCCCTTTTTCTAACTTAGGCGCAAAAAAGTGGAGAAAAAACTCACCCCTCCGGTAGCTGTCTACCAGAAGTTCCGGCTCACCTGCGGAGCGGGATTTCCAGTGTTGATTCAGAATCAACACCTACCTTGCAGCAACGGTTAACGTATGCACTCCGTTCTGCCCTGGGACCGTTCGCGGCGACAAGGGAAAAACAAACTCACTGGTCACTTTATAGGTCTGAGACAAGAACAATTACTTCTCACCCGATTTCTGAATCAGCACTTCCCCTCCAGGTTCGCTTGGATAGACGTGAAGCCGATCAGATCCACTCCTAGACGCCGATCCCCTCGTCCGCCTGATGACCATGCGGCTGCTATGATTCAAACAGTTTACACGTGCTACTAATGATCCCACAATAAGAATCAAGATAAAAGAATGAATCAAGATAACCTAAGAACACAGGAATACTTTTCCATTACAGCCACCAAATCCGATCTGATGATTTTAAATTTAAGGCTCAGAGAACAACGAGAACAACCACCTAACTTATATTTTGACCACTGCCAAGTTAAATGCAACGGGCCATCGCTGGTTGGCAGCGCTTTCAACTTACAATTTCACTTTACAGTACTGGCCCAGAATCAACAGCATCGCTGCTGATTCACTATCTCGCAACCCTCTCTCAAAAAAAGATGCTGAGTGGCAAAACATCTCTCCAGAAAGCGTCAAAGCCCTCTGTAAGGCCATCAGATGTGTGTGAAAAGAGGAAATTTAGCAAACTTGTCCTTCCTTGCGAGTTCATCCCATCTGTACTCAGACCGCTTCACGATGAGTCAGGGCATCTTGGGGTGGACAAAACCTTGGAACTCATTAGAGACTGGTTTTATTGGCCTAAGATGGGTGCTGAAGTGGGACAATATATACAAAATTTTGGGAGATGCATTGTCCAGAAAACACCCCCTCACAGGGTCGCGCCATTGAACCAGATTACTAGCAAAGGTCCCCTCGATCTGGTTTGCATTGATTTCCTATCTCTTGAACCAGATTCACAAGGCTATGGAAACGTTCTGGTAGTAACAGATCATTACACCAGATATGCTCAAGCGTTTCCAGCTAAAGACCAAAAAGTCTCAACAGTTGCCAAGATTTTATGTGAGTGTTATTTCGTACACTATGGACTCCCTGCCCGCATACATTCAGACCAAGGGAGAGATTTTGAAGGCAAGTTGATCCATGACCTTTTGAAGATGTTCGGGATTCAAAAATCTAGGACTACTCTTTACCATCCCCAAGGAGACCCTCAACCAGAGAGGTTTAATCGAACCTTATTGTCCATGCTTGGGATGCCGGATCCAATTCGGAAACAGAAGTGGAGTCAAAACATCAGTCAATTGGTACATGCCTATAATTGCACCCGAAATGACTCAACAGGGTACTCCCTTATCGGTTGATTTTTGGAAGAGAAGCCTCACTGTTGTCCTGAACTCGAGACTATGACTGTTTTGTGTAGGCCTTTTTCTTTTTCTTTTTTTTTTAACAGCAAAAAGCCCATCCTGAGATGATGTTTATTGTGGCTGGAGACTTCAACAAGGCCTGTTTAAAGACTGTGTTACATCTTCATTTGACTGTAGTAGATTCAACCTATTTGTATTTTATTTATCCTTTCAGACTTGTCATTTTCATCATTTTCACCATCATTATTAGTTGTAAACCTTTCATCCTACCAACTGGAATACAAACCTTGAAATCATCTCTCCTCCTCCGTGTATCCTTACCGATATCCCATCCTGTATCGTGTAAACACCCTAAAGAAACAGACACCTATGCCAAATTGTATGTACGCACAAAAAACAATCGTACGCCCGTTTCCACGTTCACGTTCGGATGTACAAAAAGTGACTTGACTGACGGAAATGTGCGTGGCTTCATGTCAAGTCACAAACAGGCGTATGTACATTTCTGCACTTGTTGGTCCGTTTTTTCGACACTTACTGGTTATGCTGGGAAACAATTACTGAAGCGGTTTCAAATAGGCTTTGATGAACAACACATACATTTATATTGATTATTACTAAATCATGCGTGCACAGAGGTGTAAAAAATAAAGGTAACAAAGTCAGCAGAGGCTCATTCATTCATTCATTCATTCATTTTCCATACCCACTTCTTTCTGAGCTCAGGGCCACGGGGGTCTGCTGGAGCCTCTCCCAGCTGTCTTAGGGCAAAGGCAGGGTACACCCTGGACACGTCACCAGTTCATTGCAGGGCCTGCAGCAGAGGCTCTATTCAGTAAGAGGACTCAAGAATGGGAAAGCACCGGGAATCAATAACATCACTGCCGAGTTACTTAAAGCAGATACTGAGTTTTCAACAAAGAAGGTACATCAATTGGTGGAAAGGACATGGAAGCATGAGAAAGTCCCAAAGAACTGGAAAAGAGGGCTTATAATCAAACTTGCTAAGCAAGGAAATCTCAAAGAATGGAAGAACTCAAGAGGTATCACTCTTCTCCCTGTTGTAGGAAAGACACTTGGCAGGATCCTGAAGGTAACATTATGTTTTAATCAAGATGCTTGAGCATAATCATATACTCACTGATATAAATATGCATAATTATATAATCATTGATATGAACATGTTTAATCCAGTAAGTTAACCCATTCATAAGATGGGGAATGTATGCATAACATGCCTTGTAAGCTTTGTGCAGAGTAACATGATACCTAAGAGAGGACACAGGAATGTGGCCATCGTAAAACAGTCACCTTAGGTGACCTGCGGTACCAGGCCGAGAGAGGATCCAGCATCTCTCTACCAAGCATCTCAACCTCGGACCTCAGCCTGCATCTGGGACCAAAGGCAGCAGCAACATCCAATGAGACTGCGGTGCGGAGACCAGAGAGCCAATCAGAGGAGGACGTAATCTGAGCGCGCCAGCGAGAACAACTGGATGTTCTCTATCGAATAGACTGACCAAGGGACAAAGAGTCAGTCAGACTTCAGGACCTGATAGCACTTGTTGATGTTAGGCTTGAACTCGACCCAGAGCTCTGTATACTTGTATTCTGAATGAATTTGCATACTAAAGATAAAATCAGCATTCTTCTCCTAAGACTCTTCATTAAACGAACACGCGGATCGTCAGCACGACACTAGAAAATAAGGCGATCCAACAATCCTCATCGACAGTATCAGGAGCAGAATCGAAGCAAAGCTGAGCTGGACTTCCAGTGTACACTAGAAGACCAAGGAGAAATGTGTGAATGGTTTAACATCAACAGTGGCGTTAAAAGGATGCAACATGTCAGGATTTTTCTTCTTAACGATCATGGATTGGTTAATGAGAAAAACAGTCAGGCAGGGAGAGAATGGAATTAGATGGAAGTTCACATCTAACCTGGGTGACCTGGATTTTGCAGATGAACTCCGCAGAGGCAGGTAAGTATGTGTAAAATGACTAAATAGAAGCCAATAACGCATTTCGCAGACTTTTCCGAGTTTCTACTTTGTTTCGAAGTGTGTGTTCTGACCGTCAGTGAAGATTTTCTTTTTCATGCTGAGATCATTTGCAGAATGAAAGAAATTCCAAGGGGCAAAGTTCCCCCCCCCCAAGGATATGCATATATTTATGGAGGCGTTCTGAGGGAGGAACGGTGTGTGCACTTGTTTACGCTGAGTTCCACGATGATCGGGATGTACAAAGGAAACATGCGTGGATTTGTATCTTTGCAACATTTCAAACATTTTGATTTTTTTGGACGAAAGCAGTTTTCCGGATTTGAATGTACATCAGGTTTAAGGATGAACGCCACATACGTTTTTGAACATGAAGCCCCAGGATGTTTACGCTGTAGTCAGAGCTAACTTAAAGCAGGGCATTAAAGCAGCCAAAGAGGACTATAAAGGAAGGTGGAAAACAGCTGGCTGACAGCAACCCAAGGCAGATGTGGCACGGTCTACACTACAGTATCTGACCAACTACAAGGCTAGGATGCAGATGCCTCACTGGCAGAGGATTTAAATCTCTTTTTCACCCACTTTGAGGCAACGGGATCTCATTCTAAACCACCCCTATCCCCGTGGCACTCGGACAACCTGTTTGAGGTACATGAACATCAGGTGAGGGGTGTTCTGAAAGCTATGAATCATCATAAAGCAGAAGGACCACATGGGGTACAGGGCAAAGTACTGAGGCATGTGAAGAACAACTGTCAGGGATCCTGACGAGGATTATTAACACCTCCCTGAAACAGGCCACCGTACCACCTTGCCTGAAAGCAGCCACCATTATATGCCCTCAAGAAGCCCACAATAAGCAGCCTTAATGACCACATGCCGGTGGCGCTAATGTCTGTGGTCATGAAATGCTTCGAGAGGCTGTTTCTACACCATCTCATGTCCCACCTACCAGAGTACTTTGACCAACACCAATTTGCCTACAAGGTAAATAGGTCAACAGCTGATGCCGTCACCACTGTCCTCCACACTGCTGCGAGCCACACAGAAAAACAAGGGACTTTTGTGCCGATAGTTTTTGTAGATTTTAGTTCAGCATTTAACACCATCCTGCCAAACATCCTTATCAAACAGCTGACCAACCTGGACATCACCTGTGCCTGGATAAACAACTTCCTGACAGACCACACAGCAAGTAAGGGTGGGACCCCACACATCCCCCACTGGAACACTCAGCACATGACTCTGCTCAATGCTGCGTGCTCAGTCCCTTCCTGTACACCATCGTCAAGTTCACTGATGACACCACGGCGGTGGGTCTCATCTCCAACGGCAATGAGAAATTGTATAGGGAGGAGGTCCAGAAACTAGTCATGTGGTGTTCAGCGAACAACCTCTTGCTGAGCACCAGCAAAACCAAGGTGATGGTGATGGACTGGAAAACAGACCACACTCCCCTGTGGATAAACGGTACCTGTGTGGATATAGTGACTTCCTTCAGGTTTCTTGGTGTGCATGTGGCTGAGGACCTGGCCTGGCACACCAACAGAGCGGTGATGATCAGCAAAGACTGCATTTCTTGAGAATGCTCAGGAAAAGTCATTGCAGGACAACCTGATGGAGATGCTTGATCACTCCACAGTGGAGAGTGTTCTGTCCAGCTTCGTTTTTTGACATATGCTGATACAGTCTGACACGCCGGCCTCACTTTAAAGGACAGGACAGCCCAGCAGAGGATCATAATACTGGCACAAAAGATCATCAGCAACCCTCTGCCCTCCCTGGACAACATTGCAGGATCTCTGCGACTGACCAGGGCAAAGAAAATCTTTTAGGACTCCACCCACCCTGGTCACAGCCTCTTTAAACTGCTGTCCTTCGGCAGACGGTGCAGGGCCTTCAGGCAACACACCAACAGACTCAGAAACACTTCTAATCCCTGGGCCATCAGGCTCCTTTATAATAACTTGTGTAATATATGAGTGATATGTGTGGAGAGTGAGTCTGCTGTATTTTTAGCGTGCTGTATTTTATTGCTCTTATACTGTGGACTTTTATACATGTTTTTATTCAATTTTACTTTATTGATTGCTGTTTATTAATATTTACTTATATTTTTTTGCTATTCTTTGCACTTTGGTATGGGCATCCTGATCGAATCACATTTTAACTTGGGTACAATAAAGCTATTTGATTTCAGTTCCATTTGGTCATCGGCCGATCCATCTGAAAAAGGAGTTGTATCACCTACTGATCAGCTGTTTGTCTCCTGTTGCCAGGAGAGACAGGCTGGGAAGAGAGAGAGGTGTGACCAGCTGGGATGTCACTTCCCCAAACAAGCCAAAAACAAACACAAACAGGCCAGTTGAACTTCCTTTCTCCTCTTTGTACTCTGGCTTCTTTTCTCAGCCGCTGTCACACAGAAATAGCAGCAGGCGGCTGACTACTGCAGCTGCTCCCACAGAGATGGAGGCTGAGATGTGGAGGGAGGGCTGAGCAGGCAGCCAAACATACGGCAGGTTTTTGTGTGGTGCATTTTCACCGTGGGTTACAGTGGAGCCACAGTGATACAATCCCATAGAGCCACCGTACAGAAACCTCTTGGGTAACATGATATTCAAGAGAGGACCCATTGTAAAACAGTGACCTTAGATGACTGCCGGATCCAGGCCGAGAGAGTATCCGGTGTCTTTCTACAAAGCATCTCTAACTCGGACCACAGCCCACATCTGGGAACACAGACAGCAGCAACATCGAATGAGGGTGGGATGCGGAGACCAGACAGTCAATCAGAGGAGGACGTAATCTGCGAGTGCCAGCAAGAACAACTGGATCTTTTCTATCTATAAAGACTGATGAGTCTGGCTCGTTAGCACGATGCTCGAAAATAAGGCGATCCAACAATTTGGGGGAATGATGCATTGACTATGGGGTTCAGCCAAGACCAGTGTAATTGCTGCGGCCAGAAGGGTCACTGGCGAAACAGTTGACCATACCACCAGATACCAAAAGTGATGAGAGGAGCCCCAGGCTTCAGTGTGTATCCAGATCCCCCTCCCTGGTCACAGTCAAACTGGGGAGGTAGGGCAGTGGCGAGATTGCAGCATCAGGCTCCTAACCCCGGGTCCCCACTGCAGGTTCAAGATACCATGGGGGACTGGTCACATGGCAACCTGTAGTGATGGGCCCAAGGGGCCCCTGCGGACGAGGCACTGGCAGACTCCCTTAGCCGCATGACGGTGCAAGGAGGAGGACACCCCTTCCTGGTTGACTCGGGAGCCAGCTATTCCACCATCTCATGGAATGTTTCACCAGAGATGATCTCATCTGACACCGTCGAGCTTGTTGGGTTCTCGGGATGACCAGAGAGACTGCCGTTTTCTGTACCGTTGGTGACTCATCTCGTCAGACTATATTGCATCCCTTTGTGATTTCACTACATTGCCCAATTAACTTGTTGGGGCGAGATCTCCTTGTGAGGACAGGGGCAGCCATATTGTGTGTAGTCACAGGCCTTGTGGTGCGATTTACAAATGGGACACAACTGAACTGCTCAATGCTACACGAAATCCCACCCCAGATCAGGGGGTGTGGGCAGACATCTGCTGGGGAGAACTTGAGCCGGAGACCTCGCATTGTGTCGGTGTTGTGGCGCTGTTTCAGAGCTGGAGGCCCTGGTTGTCTATGCTATATCCTGTCGCCCTGCAAGCTGACCCCTATCATGTCATCCTATTCTACGGCCCGATAATAATGAGGGGTATCAAGAAGCATTTAGAGAACAGTTGCAGGGAACTTTTTGGACAATTATGTCACTGTGTTTGTTGGTTGGGCCTGAGGGTATGGCTATGTTGGTTGATTTTACGGCTAAACAGAACGAGTGGTAAGAAATGGCGTAGGAGGCGTGTCCTCACGTTACCCTCGATATCCTGACTTGGGCTCTTCTCAAATTCCTAGGCTGTTTTATTCTCCCTCAGAGAGTAGTTACAAGATAGTACATGCAACCACTAATTCAGTGATATTACAACACCGCCACATTCAAAGGTTTCATGGGAGAGAAAAGACTGACCATCCCGATAGTGCACATATGTTAAATTCGCTCCCGGACACACTGTGGTCCGCAGGCTCAACGGATGTGGGACTGACCGTTGAGCCAGTTACATTTGTCATCTCAGATTACACACCCATCCGGCAGAGCCAATATAATCATAAACCACCTGCAGAGGAAGGCATTCAAGATGCAGTGGAAGGGCTCTTAGCTTCCAGTCTCCAGCGTGCCACTTGTGATTGCATTAGTGCATTTTTAACCACTAGGGGCAGTAAAGCGCAAAACTACGGCTAGTTTCACCTGAAAACGAATAAGAATCAACTTCCTGTTTGCGGACTATATCAAGTCACTCGTTTTAATTCTACTGCAGCTCGTCCGAATTATCGGAAGTCATGGACAAAGCCGGTTAATGGTCTTAAAGCGCCGACTAAAGAGAAGAGCAGCATGGAGAAGGAAGAGGGCAACAGCATTTGTCTCTGCTCTGATAGCCGTGGAACCAGAAAGATGCGTATGGATCCGAGTGAGGAGTAACGATTGGTGGGACAGAGTGGCGATGACTTCATTTTCGGATGAACAGTGGCTGGAACATTTTGGGATGCAACGTCCCACATTTAATCTCATATGTGGGAAACTGCGACCGCTGCTCCACTGACAAAATACGCTGATGCGGAATAACATTTATTAGCATCCTAATAAGAGTCTAACAAAAATGATTTGTTTTCGCTTCTTGTTTGTAACTTTATAATGACGAGGCCGGGAGGTGGGGCGCCGACCAAGTACGTACACGGGAGAGGTGAGTGGAGTCTGAGGTCGTTAATGTGGACTGAGATTGCATTCTGTTCACATGTCCGTGAGGAATGCCATGCGAAGTGTCGAAACCACCTCCCTGAGGTGGTTTGAGTGATCGGATGACAATACGGATTTGGACTGTTTCCACTTGATTACTTGGTGTGGTTTTTGCCGATCGGAACACGAAAAACGCTTGAAATGACCAAGTTCAAACAGGGCCTCTGACTCCACTGCAGAGCTCCTTCAGTGACAGACTGCTTCACCCAAGTGTGTGAACGAACGCTATCGGAGGTTCTTTCTTCCTGCAGCTGTCAGACTCTACAACAAGCAGCGCTCCCAGTAGATTGCACACTCTGCACATACACTGTATTTGTAGATATGTTCATATTTTATTTTATTTTATTTAATCTAATTTTTATTCTTAAATTGCTTAGATATTTTTTGTTTCTGTTTTTTTCTACTACTTAATTCTATTTGTGATTTACATATACTTGTTTGCACTGCTTTTTATTGTGTGTTGCTATCCACCTTTGCTGCTGTAGTGATGGAAATTTCCTCACTGTGGGACAAATAAAGAAAAACTTATCTTATCTTATGAGGTACATAAACATCAGGTGAGGGGTGTTCTGAAAGCTGTGAACTGTCATAAAGCAGCAGGGCCAGATGGGGTACTGGGCAAAGTACTGAGGGCCTGTGCAGACCAAATGTCTTCTTCGTCCTCAAGAAGTTCACAATAAACAGCCTTAATGACTACATTCTGGTGGCTCTAATGTCTGTGTTCATGAAATGCTTCGAGAGGCTGTTTCTACGCCACATCATGTCCCACCTCCCGGAGAACTTTGACCAACACCAATTTGCCTACAAGGCAAATAGGTCAACAGCTGATGCCGTCACCACTGTCCTCCACACTGCTGTGAGCCACACAGAAAAACAGGGGAACTGTGTCCCGATACTCTTTGTAGATTTTAGTTCAGCATTTAACACCATCCTGCCAAACATCCTTATCAAAAAGCTGACCAACCTGGACTTCCCACCCATCATCTGTGCCTGGATAAACGACTTCCTGACAGACCGCCACAGCAAGTAAGAGTGGGGCCCCACACATCCCCCACTCAAACACTCAGCACGACTCTCTTCAATGCTGCACCTCCCTCCACCACTTGAACATCATCGTCAAGTTCGCGGACGACATCACATTGGTGGGTGTCATCTCCAACGGCGATGAGACAGAGTACAGGGAGAAGGTCCAGAAACTAGTCATGTGGTGTTCAGCGAACAACCTCTTGCTGAACACCAGCAAAACCAAGGTGATGGTGATGGACTAGAGGAAGAGGAGAGCACACCAGGCCCCCCTGTGGATCAACGGTACCTGTGTGGATATAGTGTCTTCCTTCAAGTTTCTTCATGAGGACCTGGCCTGGCACACCAACAGAGCGGCGATGGTCAGCAAAGCAGAGCAAAGACTGTATTTCTTAAGAATGCTCAGGAAGTGTCACCTGCAGGACAACCTGATGGAGAGATTTTATCACTCCGCAGTGGAGAGTGTTCTGTCCAGCTTTGTTTCAAGGATGGCGTGACAATGGGCACAGCCGCCCTGTGGCCTGAGGAGGAGAACTACTACAAGATCAGCAGCAGGTTGAGGGTCTCTGCTGACACCTGGTTCAATCCTGGCACCCAGTTCAAATGCGTCGTCAGGTTTTTTGATGGGACCAGTGACATAATTAAGACGGATATAGTTAATGGTGAACCAAGTGAGTTGACTAGCTGGGAAATAACCAAGTCTTTGTGTTTAACCTGTCTCAGCTCCAGCAAACCCCAGTCTTTTGTCTATTTCACTGCAGAAGAAAATTGCCAAGTGACACCACAGACGGTGAAGCTTAGCCTTCAGAGGAACTGGGTGGTACCTGTGTGGATATAGTGTCTTCCTTCAAGTTTCTTCATGTGGCTGAGTACCTGGCCTGGCACACCAACAGTGCGGCGATGGTCAGCAAAGCAGAGCAAAGACTGTATTTCTTAAGAATGCTCGGGAAGTGTCACCTGCAGGACAACCTGATGGAGAGATTTTATCACTCCGCAGTGGAGAGTGTTCTGTCCAGCTTTGTTTTCTGACATATGCCATTACAGTCTGATATGCCAGCCTCACTGTAAAGGACAGGACAGCCCTGCAGAGGATCATAATACTGGCACAAAAGATCATCAGCCACCCTCTGCCCTCCCTGGACAACATTGCAGACTCTCCCACCACCATATCAAATGCCATCCTTGACAGTAAATAGCGGCCAAATGGAAGTTGAGACAGATAAAGAGACCGACGAAATACACTAACGCGCTGTATTTTATTGCTTTTATACTGTGGACTTTTATACACGTTGTTTTAATTCAATTTTACTTTATTCATTGCTTTATATTCATATTTACTTATATTTATTGTTATTCTTTGCACTTTGGTCTGGGCATCCTGATCCAATCTCATTTTAACTTGGTGCAATAAAGCTGTTTGATTTGATTTTGAATTGGCCGATCCATCTGTAAAAGGAGTTGTATCACCTACTGATCAGCTGTTATTCTCTCCTGTTGCCAAGAGAGACAGGCCAGGAGGAGAGAGAGAGGTGTGACCAGCTGTGATGTCACTTCCCCAAACAAGCCAAAACAAACACAAACAGGCCAGTTGAACTTCCTTTTCCCTCCCTGTACTCTGGCTTCTTTTCTCAGCAGCTGTTACACAGAAATAGCAGCAGGCGGCCGACTGCTGCAGCTGCTCCCACCGAGATGGAGGTCGAGATGTGGAGGGAGGGCTGAGCAGGCAGCCAAACACACGGCAGGTTTTTGTGTGGTGCATTTTCACCGTGGGGTACGTGGGAGCCACAGTGATACAATCCCATTTAGCCGCCGTACAAAAACCTCCCAGTATCAGCACTCAGTGTGGAGGATGCTGCACGCTGCCTGCCACTCCAGTTTAGGAGGAAACATCATCCAGGTGAAGGTGTGTGATGCATCAGGCCACTCTGGCCTTAGAAAAGTTTAGTCATATTCTGAAGGTATTATTATGTTTTAATCTAAATGCTTATACATAATCATATACTCACTCAGATGATTCCTAAGAGAGGACCCAGGAATCACCCATCGTAAAACAGTTACCTTAGATGACTGCCGGATCCAGGCCGAGAGAGGATCCGGCGTCTCTCTACCAAGCATCTCTACCTCGGACCTCAGCCTACATCTGGGAACACTGACAGCAGCAACATCCAATGAGGGTGGGATGCGAAGACCAGACAGCCAATCAGAGGAGGGTGTAATCTGAGAGCGCCAACAAGAACAACTGGACCTTTTCTATCTATAAAGACTGAGGAAGGGGACAAAGAGTCAGTCGGATTTCATACACTGATAGCACTTGTTGATTTTAGGCTTGAACTTGACCCAGAGCTCTGTATATTTGAATCCTGAAGTAATTTGTTTACTAAAGACATATTGAATTCAGCATTCTCCTAAGATTCTTCATTCAAAGAAAGTGTGGCTCGTTAGCACAATGCCAGAAAATAAGGCGATCCAACAATTTGGTGACCCCAACATGATGAAGAAGGAGAAGTGATCTGATGCAAAGAATTCAACAGCGGTAACTTCGGAGGACAACTAACGACAAAGGGGCCCCAGTAAAAGTTAAGCAGACACCAGTTTCATCGAAGGTCTGCACATTGGCAATTTCCAAAATTTGTCGTCACTGTCAATTCAAGTGCCCTAGTAAGAAATTCTGGATACAAGTATACCATAAATATTCGGTTCATCACCGGAAATACGGATAATCACCCGAAAGATACAGTTTAAACTCTGGAATTATACGGTTATCGCACCGGAAATATGGTTATTAAAAGGCACTAGAAAGATACAGTTCGAACACTGTAAGGGGGTCAGAAAAAATTGGGGTGGGACTCACAGCGCACTTGACGGGACGGACACTCCTGGCGTCCGAGGCCTGTATTGTACAGAATACATGTTGTGGCTGTGGCACGTGCATGTGGCATGCGCTGCAGTACACAACCGCAACTCCAGGGGGGCCACACTGATGCCCAAGTCAGAGAAACCTCCATGAGAAGATCCAAACTAAACACTGACACTAAACACCACCCTGTACCCAAAACTACCCTCTACTACCCTCCCACCACCATATCAAATGCCAGCCTTGACAATAAATAGCGGCCAAATGGAAGTTGAGACGGATAAAAAGACCGAGAAAATACGCAAGCGTGCTGTATTTTATTGCTTTTATACTGTGGACTTTTATACATGTTATTCTTATTCTATATCACTTTATGCATTGCTTTATGTTAATATTTACTTTTATTTATTGCTATTCTTTGCACTTTGGTATGGGCATCGTGAACAAATCTCGTTTCAACTTGGGTACAATAAAGCTATTTGATTTGATTTCCATTTGGTCATCGGCCGATCCATCTGAAAAAGGAGTTGTATCACCTACTGATCAGCTGTTTGTCTCCTGTTGCCAGGAGAGACAGGCTGGGAAGAGAGAGAGGTGTGACCAGCTGTGATGTCACTTCCCCAAACAAGCCAAAACAAACACAAACAGGCCAGTTGAACTTCCTTTTCCCTCCCTGTACTCTGGCTTCTTTTCTCAGCCGCTGTCACACAGAAATAGCAGCAGGCGGCCGACTGCTGCAGCTGCACCCACAGAGATGGAGGCTGAGATGTGGAGGGAGGGCTGAGCAGGCAGCCAAATGCACTGCAGGTTTTTGTGTGGTGCATTTTCACTGTGGATACTAGACCCACGGTGATACAATCCCATTGAGCCACCGTACAAAAACCTCCCAGCATTAGCACTCAGTGTGGAGGATGCTGCACGCTGCCTGCCACTCCAGTTTAGCAGGAAACATCACCCAGGTGAAGGTGTGTGAGGCATCAGGACACTCTGACCTTAGAAAAGTCAATTTTTATTCACAACATATGCTGGAAAACATGCAGAATTACTCTTCAAACTCTTGTGAGGAGTGTTTGGATGTTCCTCCAGCTCATTTGGATGAAAAGCAAACAGGACTTTGGACATGGTTGAACTCATCCTTTCTCCTTCCTCTGGATTATTATACCATCTCAATGTGCAGATTATAGAAAGTCTGGAGACTTTTTTGTAGAGGAGACATTTAGTGTGACATTGGAACTGAAGCCTACTTTTGAAAAGGAACCAAACTCACTGTTGTAGTGAGTCTGACTTTTAACTATTTTGTTTAGTAAAAACAAACAAAAAAAAAAACAAAGGCATTCATTTAGTTGTTGTTGTAAAGGAGGAGGATCCATCAGTCTGAACAAGCTGCAATAATGAGCTGAGGTGAAAGCACTGTGTGTACTTGCTCCACTACTCCTGTTTACTTCAGCCAAGGAACCAAGCTGACAGTTCTAGGTAAATATGCCCATTTATGATCTGCAAAGATATGACAACCTTTTTGAATTGACCGGGGGGAAAGGTTTTAGTTTGATGCTGCGTTTCTGCACTGTGACAACCTTAACAAAGCCTACATTGGAAAAGGGACAAATCTCACTGTTCTGGGTGAGTCAGAATTTTAACTTCTTGGTTTTAGCAGAAAAACTGTTTATTTTGGCCAAGGAATCAAAATGATGGTTTTAGGTGAGTCGACATCCAAAGAAGTATTAAACAATGTGCATAGGCTGTGTAGTTCAAGAAAATTTAATGATTTGGATGTGTGTAATACATCAACGAACAAAAAAAAGTTTTGGCCAAACTATTTGTCTATTTGTGACCATGCTCACACTTTGTGCCCATTACTAAGCTCACTTTGGCTCAGGAACCAAACTGGCTGTTCTCATTGAGTTAAGCACCATAATCTCCTCTGATTGTTCCTCCCTCAACAACACTACAACACTACTGTTTTAAAATGATGGCCAAGATGAAAAGGCAAAAGTGATGCAGCATGTTGGAAAACAAAGGTCAGTTCACCTGAGAAGAGGCAGACAGTCTTCTTTGCAGTTTTAAAGTTACATTTGTTGTAAATCAAAAATAATTTAAATGAATTAAACCCGCAAATTCTAAAGGAACGTCTCAGTTTGGGTGCTGGTGGGGTTTACTGTGACTGTGGGACACTGCAGGCTTTCTTCGGCCATGGGACAAAACTGTCTTAGTTGAGAAATCATTTTAAAGCCAGAGTAATTTCTCTAAAGGTTTGATGTCATGAAGGTGTTTCTGCTGTTTGATCTGCAAGGGGATGTACTGAATCATAACACGGCCACAAAAACATTAAGAGCTGTTTAAATGGTTAAATTGTGTGAGGAAAGAATGCAAGTTCAATTAGAGTGAATGAGTGTGAAGTGTAGAAGAAACGCTGCTAGCAGCTTTTTTCTGCAGTCTCGTATCAGTGTGAACAATTATTATCCTGCTTACTTCGGCAGTGGTACCAGACTCACTGCTGGGTGAGAAAATCCTTCAAATATTTGACACGTCCGCGCTTCTTTACCTAATTGAGTGTTAACTCAGAGAGCTGTCGTATGAACAACATGTTGTTTAGTGGTATAAACGTCATTGATGTGTGTGGTCAGAGCAGAACTTGACGAAAACTGAAAAACATAGAATATGTGGGCAGCAGGACTGGATGAAGGCTGCTGACAGGACTCTAAACTGTTGCACGCAAGCTGATTATTCTGTGGTGCTTTTTGATTTCAAACCCCGTCGAGTGTGAAGCAGCCGGTCGGTAGATTAGTGAGTTTTTCACACGCCAGTCGGCAGTATGCTCGACTTCTTATCCTCCCGTCTTTGGAGAAGGAACCAGGCTGACGGTTCTCGGTAAGACTTCCTAAGAGACTTTTTACACAAACCGCCAAGGTGACCCGAAATTGCGTCAACTCTGAATGTTCCCTCGAGTTTCTGTAACCCCTACCACATCATGCACCGCTACATTTGAATGTTTGTCTCTGCAGAAGAAAATCGCCAAGTGACATTACCAACGGTGCAGATTATTAAACCTTTAGAGGAGCAATGCAGAAACCAGAAGGACAAAGGCAGCAAGAAGACTCTGGTGTGCGTGGCCTCAGACTTCTACCCAGACCACGCCTCCGTGTCCTGGGAGCAGAACGGGGAGGAGGTCAAGGATGGCGTGACAATGGGCACAGCCGCCCTTTGGCCTGAGGAGGAGAACTACTACAAGATCAGCAGCAGGTTGAGGGTCTCTGCTGACACCTGGTTCAATCCTGGCACCCAGTTCAAATGCGTCGTCAGGTTTTTTGATGGGACCATTTACATAATTAAGACGGATATAGTTAATGGTGAACCAAGTGAGTTGACTAACTGGGAAATAACCAAGTCTTTGTGTTTAACCTGTCTCAGCTCCAGCAAACCCCAGTCTTTTGTCTATTTCACTGCAGAAGAAAATTGCCAAGTGACACCACCGACGGTGAAGCTTATTAAGCCTTCAGAGGAGGAATGCAGAAACCAGAAGGACAACGGGAGAAACAAGACTCTGGTGTGCGTGGCCTCAGACTTCTACCCAGACCACGTCTCCGTGTCCTGGGAGCAGAATGGGGAGGAGGTCAAGGATGGCGTGGCGACAGACACCGTTGCACTGCGGCCTCCGGGGGAGAAATTCTACAAGATGAGCAGCAGGTTGAGGGTCTCTGCTGACACCTGGTTGAATCCTGACACCCAGTTCACATGCATCGTCAAGTTCTTTGATGGGGAAAAGTTTATGATTACAACAGCTATGGTCAATGGTGAACCAGGTGAGTCCACTGGGGGGATGAGAAGATGTCCAACATGACGACTGGCTGGAAAATAACCATGTGTTTATGTTCAATCTGCCTCTCAGCTCCAGTAAAGGACAATCTGACCATAGGTAAGAATGTCTTTGATTTGAGGTGTGACATGATCACCATGAGAAGCTTCAGATTTTCAACCATCTGCTTAAAGCCCCTGTAGAGAAATATTTCAAGATCAGCCAGTCGGCTAAACTCTCCTGCGTTGTCTTCATCGCCAAGAGCTGGGTCTACTGCGCCTTTGTGGCATTTCTGCTGTACAGGCTTCAGGTTGGTTTCTAGCACAGAGGCATTTTTGACATTTGACCTCTGCCTCTTCTCCTCTCCTCCTAAAAACACCATGTGTCTTCATGCTCAGGTCAGCGGGGAAGCTAAGCTGCTGAGAGAGACAAGCAGAGGGGCTGCTGGGAAATGAAGCCTGTTCAAATCTGGAAACCCTCGCATTCACCACTTCTTCTTCTACTTCTTCGTGTTCGCATAAGTGTTTTTTAAGAGCACATTTTTTTAAATTTCTTAATAAAGTCGGTGTGTGGATCTTCACCGTGGTACCTTATTGATTCAAGAGTGTGCGAGTGCATCAAGTGTGAAACTGGGACCAAAACGCTGCAGAGGCGCAGGATGTGGTCACGCAGCCTTGTTTCTCTGCTGAGAAACAAGGCTGCCGTCTTGTTTGTTACCACAGCTACGCTCCGTGCATTGCACCTGCTTCTCCGCAGTACACACACACACACACACACACACACACACACACACTCTCTCTCTGTCGACCCAGCTGGGAAAACATTCATTTCTGTGTCAACTAAAGCTGCATTATGAGTTACTGCAGCTCTTTAAACATTGTTTATCCATCACATTAGGTTCAAGTCCTGTGTCAAACAGACAAACCGCATTAAAATTAATCAGCATGTGGAAACAATGAGAGCTCTTTGTTGAGTGTCATTGTAAAAAAGTAAATTGAAATAATCACCCCATCTTCTAATGTCATTAATCGTAAAACAACAACAACACAGAGAACCTCCAGGAAATTGCATATTAGCCCTCTGTTGAAAGCCTCCTGCTTTGAGCCAATGTTCTCCTGCACTTTTCTTATTTCTCACGATGCCTTAAAATTAGTCACATTTTTATCTTCTGATTGTGCGTTATTTTTAACAGTCATTTTCCACTGGAGGCCTTGGCAGGAACCACAAAGGTTGAAGCTTGTTTTCACCACGATTCCTCCCACCTGATACTGTAATGAGCATTTTATTATTTTTTTTTACTGTGGGCATCAAATCATTGTAATTTAGCAACTAGAGCGAGGAGGCGGACAGTTGTGACATGTAATAGGGCTCTCATCATTGAGGAACCTTGCGACCCATTTGTTTTGTTGTTTTTAGAAAACATTGAACAATGTCAAAAACATGTTTGTGAGAGTCAGCGTCAAGCAAACAGGAAGCAGCAGATGTGCAACCACAAAGTATACGCAGCATCTCAACGTCTGAGCCACAAAACCTCATCCTGCAGAGACAAGCTGTTGCTTCTGCTGCTAAAACCAGAGCTCAGGTCTCTTCTGTGTCTAATGGAATCACCAAAGACATGGTGCTGATATTTATACTGTTAGTAACCAGACACTTTGCCATGTATATGCAGAAGCACTTTAACTGTCTAACCTGTTGACCTGTTGAAAACAACCTTCACTATAAATATCTGCATCTGTGTTAAAAAGCATGATTCAATGTAACAGACAGGACAGACTAGAATGTCAGAATCTCTCAGGGAAACAAGTGAGGGGACAAAAAGTTGGCTACATAAGAGAACCAGCAGCTCATCACTGCCCGACTCTCCTGGATCCACACAATCATACTGTTAAGCACAGGCACGTGTCTTGTGACCAGACTGAAACCTTCCACTGACATCTCAGCTGTGCCTGATGCCAAGTGCAGAATGTTTCAGTGGGCAGGGCGCCATCTGCAAGATAAAGTTGCAACACATTGCACATAGCAGACGAGCAAGAAGACTGGCATCATGAACTAGATTAGACCAAACAGAGCTCACTGCTGTGGCTGCAATTTGCTGCCATCTAGCTGAAATAAAAGCATATTGCAAATATAACGCAAATAACATCATAATGTTATATTGGCCACATTGGTGCAGTGGTTGGCGCTGCTGCCTCACCCCAAGGTACTGTCTCTTAAAGAGATGAGGAAATGGTCACTTATATGGAGTTCATGAGCTGTGCAGTTGTAAGGAGGAGAGACCAGAACAGCAGGTTAAGTCATCAGTGTGTCCTTTTCTGCATGTCATGAAGTCAATGAATTGATGTCAATTGATGAGCCTAAAACTGTCAAGGCATGATGAAAAATCTCTAGTGTGGGTTATATTAATGTTGTTCAATACCATATTAATTTGCCAACTGTGGTATTTTGCTGATGCATCTTTAGCTAGTGAGAGGATGAAACTTGTTACAAGTAGCAGTAAAACCAGTACCACTACAAACCAATCATGATAAGAGCTATAAATGAGGGGATGACACAACTTTCTCTCTCTCCACACACAGCTCTCTCTTCTGCTCCTTCCTCGTCCACTGATACACATGAGCACCCTCAACACCTGACACACACCACATGACACAAGAACACCTGCACACAAACACAGCTAACATGTCTCGAAACACCAGACATAATCTCCTTCAGAGGCCTCAGTCTTTATTTTACACCAGCAGGAGGAGACCTAATTCAACAAAAGTGATGAGCAGAACATCAACACATTGACAATATGAATATTGATCCACAAACCAGGGTCCCTCCCACCTGCAATACTTTCATCTTCTCTGACAGACAATACATGAGCGAAGGTCTCAGAGTGAAGACAACATGGATTTCATAAAACACGTTACTTTAATTCTTCTGCTCAGGATCGAAGGTACAACCAGTCCCAATCCTTCCCAACTGTATCATCTCTCCAGTTAGCACAGCTAAATGGTCTGCTCTCCTCACAGGTCTGATGGCTGGGGACGACGTCATCCAGAACTCCACACTTTGGACAACTGAAGGGGAAAACGCCACAATGGACAGCAGACACACAAAGGGTGAAACTATCTGATGTACTGGTTCCGACAGCTGCCGGGAGAAGGCATGAAACAGATGGTGCTCACTGTACCCAAGTCCGAACCAAAATTTGAGCCAGTCGATTCTCGACTACCAAGACCAACGCCCTCAGTGGGACGTTGACTGTTGACTGGATTTTTATAAGGGCAGTTTTGGTGCTCATGCAAAAACCTTTTTGGCTACTTTTTCGAGGATTTTGGAAATGAAAGGTGGTTGGAGAAGGGAATGAGATTAGTGTAAATATTGGGATACGAGCCAGTTTTTCAGGATTTGGGTGATGGTGGCAGTTTTGAAGGAAGAAAGAACTATTCCATTGGTGAGAGGAGAGTTAACAATGACAGATTGGCAGTCACACAAAGGAGAGGCATGACTTGCTCTTGTTATAGTTCTGTTATTGGGTCACAGTACTTTTCCACTCAGCATGCCAGCCACTCCTACCTCATCAGCCAACTCCACTCACCTGTGCTCACAGCTGCTCTTCATCTGCAATCAGCTCAGTATATATGCTCCTGCTCCACACCCATTCTTTGCCAGATTATTCTTTATTCTCATGCAAGACCTTCCCGCAGGTCTCTGCATGCGCACCTGTTGCTGACCGAGCCCGGTCCTGCTTGGATTTCCCGGTGTTCTGACCTGCCTGCTCCTGCTCCCCAACCACCAGACCAGCCTTCAGCCCCCGAACAGCCTCCACCGTCAGCTCCCTGACAACCCGACCAGCCTTCTGCCTGATCCAGCACCTTCTCCCTTACCTGCCATTTCACCTGCGGACTGTTCTAATAAAGGTCATTACAATCTCTACTACGCTGTTTGTGCTGCATTTGGGTTCACACCACTCCCCATTTTAGCTTCAGAGGTTTGAAAGACATCAGAAAGTTGGGAATTGGAACCATTGTGACAGTGCTGAGGGGAGATTGAGTGCATGTGTGGGCACAGGGAGTTTGAAATAGGTATGAGAAAATATTGGTGTGTGTTGGAAATTTTCTTTTAAAAGCTGCTTTAGGGCTGATTTTACAGGAGGAGACCTTCAACAAAAGTGACAAGCAAACCAGGAAGTAACATTAAAGATGATCTCTCCCACCTCCAAGATAACATTGATTTTATTTGACTGCAGTGTGAAACTCTGCAGAGATGAACTGAAACCACAGTGGAGATGTTACTTATAACCAGATGTACTGGTTTTGGCATCGGGGGGGAAAGCATGAGCATGGCTGTCTGCACATTTTATGGTGGGAAACCTGGCAACAAGGGAGCCGACAGAAGGTATTCAGCAACCAAAGAAAAATTCTCCACTGGCGCTCTGACTGTGAAAGACCTGCAGCTGGAGGACAGGGGCATTTACTTTTGTGCTGTAAGCAAACATGGTAATGCGAGATGCAGAGCGGCTGAACAAAAACTGATTGGGCAGCGGAATCAGGAAGTGACTTAACTCTTACCAGAAGCTGGAGCACCAGAAATACTCTGAGAATAGGGCAGAGGAACCAACATGAAGCCACATCTCCCGACCACATCATATTATCTTCATCGTTTATCATTATTCACATTAGACTTTGAACTCCATGTATGATCTCCACATGATGCTTATGTTTCTGTTCCTCATCACATTCAAAGAACTTCCTCACTGTCTACTGAAATGTTGAGCTTCACATGTTAACAATGTGACGTGATGACAACATCACTTCCTGTCTCTTCCTTTGGTTGAAAAAGCAGCACAAACAACTCCAGCTGGGTCACTGAACTCAACATGACGCTATTCACATCATGTTAAAACCTCATCATCTCCAGGATGAAAGGTGACGTATTTATACAGTGTTTCAATTCATTACTGACCTGAGAGAAACAACTTATTTCTCACTGTTAAAGTCTTTTGAATGTTTTCCCAGTAATTTAATCCAAACAAGCAACTTCACATGCTAAGACAGACACTCCACCACTATCACACTAATCTAGCAACTTAATGTTGCCTTCTAATTCCTTCCAGGAGTTTCTACCTCAGTAAAGGTCAACAAGTTTTCCAGACTCCCACCGACCTGATAGTGAAACCAAACCAAGAAGTCCACCTGAGCTTCAGACATACCATCCCAGGCTATGACACCATTCTATGGTACCAGTGCTCACTAGGAGATTCTGCCCTCAAGCTTATTGGTTATATGTATTATGACTCTCCTACAATCCTGGAAGCCCAGAAAATAAATCCAGAAGCAGATGTGTTCCTTACTTATGATAATTTACATTTAAACACAACATTGGAAAATATAAAGAATTTACTTTCATTTTGTCTCTGAATGTTTTATATAAAAATATCATAATTAGAAAATCAAAAACTTGCACAACCATCTTGACGGCTGACATTTCACCAACAGGGGGAGGCAGAGACCAGGTAAGACAGCTTTTCACCGCTGCTGCCCACTGCTCCCTCAGAGGATGATGGGTCAAATGCAGAGGACAATTCACATCCTTCAGGATGTGACAATCACTGGTTGTTAAACTTTAACTTACTTCTCATCTCTTTTTATTAAGTGAGCTCAAACACCGTCTCAACTTAAAACAGCAGCAAAAAATATTTTCCTTGTTTTTTTTTCTCTCTCTTTGCATCAACAATCTTGTTGTCCCTCCTCCTGGTGAGCACAGTGACCTTCAAGGACTCTCCTCAACAGATAGTAGGAGAGAACACCACAGTCTGCCTATCCTGCAGTCATAATGACAACAACCTTCAGGTGATGCTCTGCTACCAGCAGAAAGTGGACGGCCGGTCTCTGGATCTCATTGGTTACACATATGGTCAGAGTTCCCCGACCTATGAGAAGCAGTTCAAAGACCAATTCAAGCTGATGAGAGAAGATGTGACTTATATGTGGCTTCAAGCCCCTCCCTCACTAAAAGCCCTGATCTCTTCCTGTTACTGGGACATGAGAATGAGCAGAAGAAGTTTCATCACTTTCATCCACAGCGGCTCCAACATGTCTCCGTCTCTGACTGGACTTCTCCTCATCTTACTGCCATGTAACGTCCAAAACATTGAAAACACTCATTTCATTGTTGTGTTGAATTTCTAAATCAACTGAATTGTACATCTTTAATTTTAATTCAGCTGAATTTTAATGCAATTTCCTTTTTTTCTGACAGATGAGGCGCTGACTGAGATTTGAGCCGTCCTTCCCAAAAATAGTCAACGCGGCAACAAGGGTAAAAATCAGCTGCAGCCACGATGACAGCAGCTTGACTGTAATGCTGTGGTACCAGCAGAAGGACAAGGGCTCGATCAGCTTGATTGGATACAACTATTATGGCAGTAGCCCTGACTATGAGGATCAGTTTAGGAATCACTTTGAGATCACCAGGGAAAGCAAGCAAAAAGGAGCGCTGATAATTCCCAGAGCTGATCCGTCACACTCAGGTGTGTATTTCTGCGCTGCAAGAAAGAGCACAGTGATGTGGTTTAATGTCTTCACTTCACTTAAAACCCACATCTCCTTGAGACCCTGACTGCACCAATGATTAAAGTGTGGAGGAAAAATAGGCTGAGAAACGTCTCCGACATCAGAGCTCTGTCTGCTTTAATATTATTATCATTATTGTTGATTTTACATGAGTTGATCATTGATCAGAAATTTCCAATCCATGAATTATGTTGGTATCAGAATCCAACGCAAACACTGGATTGGATCGACCCCACCCTGACTTATAATAGCAGCATTATGCAATTGACAACAGACTTTATGGAGCTCACAAGGACAGTCGGAACTGCAACATATCCCAACCTGCAGTAAATGTACCCAAAGTCTACTTCAAGTAGTGGAATCCATACACGTGAGCGACTAAAACCAAATCAAGAGAAGCTGCTGACTCTCTGACCCTCCTTCTCTAAGTGTGTCTGAACCCATAATGGAAGAGCTGCAATGTCAGCATGAAGAACATAAAATGAAATTTCCTTGTGAATTATGGAATCACAGGAATGTCAAAATTAAAAATGAATGAATGAATGAATGAATACAAATATAAAGGTACATTTTGTCTTTGCCTTTTCTGTTTTGTCATTGTAAAAGACTAATGGAAAAAACAATGACAAAAGTTTTTTGCCTTTGCCTTTTCCTTTTGTCCTTTTTTTGTCCTTTTTTCCTTTTGTATTGTGCTTTTACCGTCTGGTAAAAGCAAAATGCACTCAGAAGGCTGTGGGTGGGGCTTTCTGACCAGGATTAGTAATCGACACCAGATCGCTCCATGGCTAGCTCTGGGCGCATTTCCAGCGGCGCTTCTTCTCTTCTTCTTGTTGTCCCCATAATAATATGTTTAACTTTTTTGTGTTTCAAAACATTTTAGTCGGCCTTAAAATTCTTTGTTTAATGCTGTTGACTTGTTTCAAATCACTGTCCTCGCTGTGAAAATCAAGACAATGAAACAATCCATCGAGTCATAAAATCTTTTATTTTTAGCCACAAAGCACTAAACAGTAACAGCTTAATTCAACAGATGTTGACACAAGTGCGTTAAAATCGCTCACAAAGCGAAACTTAAGAGGCAGCAAACTGCTGCTTCTTAAGTTTCGCTGCCAGCGAACACAAAACACAAAAAGAACATTGAGTAAGCGGTGGTAGCTAACAATTTTTTAACATGACACAGCAGTTGTAATGTGCAAATAGCCTTAAAAAGAAAGTTGCTTGAGGTCACAATACACTCACACAATAAAGCTATTTGATTTGATTTTTTTTTTGGTCATCGGCCGATCCATCTAAAAAGGAGTTGTATCACCTACTGATCAGCTGTTTGTCTCCTGTTGCCAGGAGAGACAGGCTAGGAAGAGAGAGAGGTGTGACCAGCTGTGATGTCACTTCCCCAAACAAGCCAAAACAAACACAAACAGGCCAGTTGAACTTCCTTTTCCCTCCCTGTACTCTTCTTTTCTCAGCCGCTGTCACACAGAAATAGCAGCAGGCGGCCGACTGCTGCAGCTGCTCCCACACAGATGGAGGCTGAGATGTGGAGGGAGGGTTGAGCAGGCAGCCAAACACACGGCAGGTTTTTGTGTGGTGCATTTTCACTGTGGATACTTGGGACCCACGTGATACAATCCCATTGAGCCACCGTACAAAAACCTCCCAGCATTAGCACTCAGTGTGGAGGATGCTGCACGCTGCCTGCCACTCCAGTTTAGCAGGAAACATCACCCAGGTGAAGGTGTGTGAGGCATCAGGACACTCTGACCTTAGAAAAGTCAATTTTTATTCACAACATATGCTGGAAAACATGCAGAATTACTCTTCAAACTCTTGTGAGGAGTGTTTGGATGTTCCTCCAGCTCATTTGGATGAAAAGCAAACAGGACTTTGGACATGGTTGAACTCATCCTTTCTCCTTCCTCTGGATTATTATATCAACTCAATGTGCAGATTATAGAAAGTCTGGAGACTTTTTGGTCAAGGAGACATTAAGGGCATTAAGGGTTCATTGGAACTGAAGCATACTTTGGAATATGAACCAACCACATTGTTTTTGGTGAGTCTGACTTTTAACTATTTGATTAAACAGAAAAAAACATTCATTTAGTTTGGTTGTTGTTGTAAAGGAGGAGGATCCATCAGTCTGAAGAAGCTGCAATAATGAGCTGAGGTGAAAACACTGTGGGCTACACTGAGCCTACTCACTTCAGCCAAGGAACCAAGCTGACAGTTCTAGGTAAATATGCCCATTCATGTTCTACAAAGGCCCTGCGATGAACTGGCGACTTGTCCAGGGTGTCACCCTGCCTTCGCCCTAAGACAGCTGGGATAGGCTCCAGCAGACCCCCGTGACCCTGAATAGGAATAAGCGGGTATGGAAGATGGATGAATGAATGTTCTACAAAGATATGAAAACATTTTTGCATTGACCAGAGGGAAAGGTTTTAGTTTGATGCTGCGTTTCTGCACTGTGATAATCTTAACAAAGCCTACTTTGGAAAAGGGACAAATCTCACTGTTCTTGGTGAAAACGGTTTACTTTGGCCAAGGAATCAAAATGATTGTTTTAGGTGAGTCGACATACATCAACAAACAAAAAAAAGGTTGGGCCAAACTATTTGTCTATTTGGCACCATGCTCACACTTTGTGCCCATTACTAAGCTCACTTTGGCTCAGGAACCAAACTGGCTGTTCTCAGTGAGTAAAGCACCAAAATCTCCTCTCATCGTTCCTCCCTCAACAACACTACAACAATGCTGTTTTAAACTGATGGCCAAGATGAAAAGGCAAATTCTAAAGGAACGTCTCAGTTTGGGTGCTGGTGAGGTTTACAAAAACATTAAGAGCTGTTAATGTGGTTAAATTGTGTGAGGAAAGAATGCACGTCCAATAAGAGTGAATGAGTGTGAAGTGTAGAAGAAACGCTGCTAGCAGCTTTTTTCTGCAGTGTTGTATCAGTGTGAACAATTATTATCCTGCTTACTTTGGCAGAGGGACCAGACTCACTGCTGGGTGAGAAAATCCTTCAAATATTTGACACGTCCGCGCTTCTTTACCTAATTGAGTGTTAACTCTGAGAGCTGTCGTATGAACAACATGTTGTTTAGTGGTATAAACGTCATTGATGTGTGTGGTCAGAGCAGAACTTGAGGAAAACTGAAAAACATAGAATATTTGGGCGGCAGGACTGGATGAAGGCTGCTGACACGACTCTAAACTGTTGGCAAGCTGATTATTCTGCGGTGCTTTGTGCTTTCAAACCACTTCGAGTGTGAAGCAGCCGGTCGGTAGATTAGTGAGTTTTTCACACGCCAGTCGGCAGTATGCTCGACTTCTTATCCTCCCGTCTTCAGAGAAGAAACCAGGCTGACGGTTCTCAGTAAGACTTCCTAAGAGACTTTTTACACAAACCGCCATGGTGACCTGAAATTGCGTCAACTCTGAAAGGTCACTCGATTCTCTGTCACCCTCCCACATCCTGCACCACTACCAGACTGGAACTACTGCACAGCTTTCACACTGACTTGAATGTTTGTTTCTGCAGAAGAAAATCGCCAAGTGACATCACCGACGGTGCAGATTATTAAACCTTCAGAGGAGCAATGCAGAAACCAGAAGGACAAAGACATAAAGAAGACGCTGGTGTGCGTGGCCTCTGGCTTCTACCCAGACCACGCCTCCATGTCCTGGGAACAGAACGGGAAGGAGGTCAAGGATGGCGTGGCAATGGACACTGCCACCCTACGACCTGAGGGGGAGCAATACTACATCATGTGCAGCAGACTGAGGGTCTCCGCTGACACCTGGTTCAATCCTGGCACCCAGTTCACATGCATCGTCAAGTTATTTGATGGGACCAATAACAGAATTAAGATGGATCAAGTGAATGGTGAATCAAGTGAGTTGACTGGGCTTTGCTGGAGCCAAGAGATTAATTGGTTATTTCCCAGTCAGTCAACAGGTTGGACATTTTCTCCTCCTGCCAGTCTGACCACAGGTAAAGATGTCTTTTGTCTATTTTGCTGCAGAAGAAAATTGCCAAGTGACCGCACCAACCGTGAATCTTATGAAGCCTCCAGAGGAGGAATGCAGAAACAACAAGGACAAGGGCAGAAAGAAGACGCTGGTGTGCATGGCCTCTGGCTTCTACCCGGAACAGGTCTCCGTGTCCTGGGAGCAGAACGGTGAGGAGGTCAAGGATGGCGTGGCGACAGACACTGCAGCACTGCAACCTGAGGGGGAGAAATTCTACAAGATCAGCAGCAGGTTGAGGGTCTCTGCTGACACCTGGTTCAATCCTGGCACCCAGTTCAAATGTATTGTCAAGATTTTAAACGGGACCAGTGATATAATTACAACTGATACAGTCAATGGTGAACCAGGTGAGTTGACTTTGGGGTGGAGAAGATGTCCAACCTGATGGCTGGCTGGGGAATAACCATGTGTTGGAGTTCAGTCTGCCTCTCAGCTCCAGCAAAGTAAAGTTTCACCAGAGGTAAAGAGTTTTTTTTTACATTTCTCTGCAGAGGAAACTTGCCAAGTGACACCACCGACGGTGAATCTTATAACACCTTCAGAGGAGGAATGCAGAAGCAGGAAGGACAACGGAAGAATCAAGACGCTTGTGTGTGTGGCCTCAGTCGTTTACCCAGACCACGTCTCCGTGTCCTGGGAGCAGAATGGGGAGGAGGTCAAGGATGGCGTGGCAACAGACACTGCTCCACTGCGGCCTCAGGGGGAGCAATACTACAAGATCAGCAGCAGGCTAACGGTCTCTGCTGACACCTGGTTCAATCCTGACACCCAGTTCAAATGCATCGTCAAGATCTTCAATGGAACCAGTGACATAATTACAACAGATACGGTCAATGGTGAACCAGGTGAGTCCACTGGGGCGATGAGAAGATGTCCAACCTGACGACTGGCTGGGAAATAACCATGTGTTTGTGTTCATTCTGCCTCTCAGCTCCAGTAATGGACAGTCTGACCAGAGGTGAGAATGTCTTAGATTTCAGGTGTGATATGTTCCCAGTGAGGAACTTCAAAATTTTAACTGTCTGCTTAAAACCCCCATAGAGAAATACTTGAAGATCAGCCAGTCGGCTAAACTCTCCTACATCGTCTTCATCGCCAAGAGCTGCGTCTACTGTGCCTTTGTGGCATTTCTGCTATACAGGCTTCAGGTTGGTTTCTAGCACAGTGCCACCTTTGACCTCTGCCTCTTTTCCTCTCCTCTTAAAAACACTGTGTGTCTTCATGCTTTCAGAGGTCAGCGGGGAAGCTGAGCCCCTGAGAGAGACAAGCAGAGGGGCTGCTGGGAAATGAAGACTGTTCAAATCTGGAAACCCTCACATTCACCACTTCTTCTTCTACTTCTTCTTCTTTTTATTTGTGTTCATACAAGTGTTTTTTCAGAGCACAGTTTTTTTTAGTTTTTTTTTGTTTAATAAAGTCAGTGTGTGTATCTTCACCCTGGTACCTTATTGATTTAAGAGTGTGTGAGCACATCAAGTGTGAAACTGGGGCCAAAATGCTGCAGAGGTGCAGGATGTGGTCACGCAGCCTTGTTTCTCTGCTGAGAAACGATGAAACTGTCTTCTTGTTTGTTTCCGCAGCCACGCTCCTCGCATTGCACCTGCTTATCCGCAGTACACACACACACACACGCCCTCTCTCTGTCCACACAGCTGGGAAAACATTCATTTCTGTGTCAACTGTCAACTGTGAAGCTGCATTATGAGTTACTGCAGCTCTTTAAACATTGTTTATCCATCACATGAGGTTCAAGTCCTGTGTCAAACAGACAAACCACATTAAAACTAATCAGCATGTGGAAACAATGAGAGCTCTTTGTTGAGAGTATCATTGTCAGGAGTAAATTGAAATAATCACCCCCATCTTCTAATGTCATTAATCGTAAAAACACAAAACAAAATGCAAAAAACACAGAGAACATCCAAGAAGTTGCATATTAGCCCTCTGTTGACAACCTCCAGCCAAAGCCAATACTCTACTGGACTTTTATTACTTCTCAAAAAGCCTTTAGGCCGTTTGTTGGAGCAGTATAAACAAAAAGGCATCTTCTCAACTGAAGACTTGACATTCAGTATTTCTACCCAATCTTCTTGAGTCCCGTAATATCGTGAGTCACAGTTTTATCTTCTGGAAAGTCACTTGTGTTATTTTTAACAGCTATTTTCCACTGGAGGCCTTGGCAGGAACCACAAAAGTTGAAGCTTGTTTTCACCACGATTCCTCCCACCTGATACTGTTATGAGCATCTCTTAACTACATGCGTCAAATCATCATAATTTAGCAACTAGGAATGAGGAGGTGGACAGTTGTGACATGTGATAGGGATCTCATCATTGGATCACTCGTTGAGGAACCTTGCGAACCATTTGTTTTGTTTTTAGATAACATTGAACAATGTCAAAAACATGTTTGCGCTCGTCAGAGTGAAACAAACAGGAAACAGCAGATTTGCAACCACAAAGTATATGCAGCATCTCAACATCTGAGCCACAAAACCTCATCCTGCAGAGACAAGCTGTTGCTTCTACTGCTAAAACCAGAGCTCAGGTCTCTTCTGTGTCTAATGGAATCACCAAAGACATGGTGCTGATATTAATACTGTTGGTAACCAGACACTTTGGCATGTATATGCAGAAGCACTTTAACTGTCTAACCTGTTGACAGTCCTATTGAAAACAACCTTCGCTATAAACGTCTGCAACTCTGTGAAAAAGCAGGATTCAATGTAACAGACAGGACAGACTAGAATGTCAGAATCTCTCAGGGAAACAAGTGAGGGGACAAAAAGTTGGCTACATAAGAGAACCAGCAGCTCATCACTGCCCGACTCTCCTGGATCCACACAATCATAATGTTGAGCCTGGGCACGTGTGTCTTGTGACCAGACTGAAACTTTCCACTGACATCTCAGCTGTGCCTGATGCCAAGTGCAGAATGTTTCAGTGGGCAGGGCGCCATCTGCAGGATAAACTTGCAACGCATTGCACATAGCAGACGAGCAAGAAGACTGGCATAATGAACTAGATTAGACCAAACAGCGCACTGTCAGAAGCATCAATGGCTGCAATTTGCTTCCATCTAGCGGGAATAAAAGCACATTGCAAAGCAAATAACGTCATTATGTTATATTGGCCACAAGGTGGTGCAATGGTTGGTGCTGCTGCCTCACACCAAGAACGTCCAAGGTGTCTCCCTGCCTCTCCTTGCCCTATGACACCTGGGATAGGCTCCAGCAGAACCCTGTGACCCTGAGTTAAGAAATAATGTATTGGAAATGGATGGATGGATGGATGGGTGGACGGGTGGATAGATGGATGTTATTACTGTGATTATTAATGAGCAGTAGAGTAGGGGGCAGTTGTGTAGAAGGAAAACGGACCATATTTTGATTGTGGCAGGAGAGTTGAGAATCCTGTTCAAAAAATGGGCTTGGATCAATTTATTTTCCATGTTGGAGCAGATAGCATCCATGGTAATGTCGTCTAATTTCCTGAATGAACCGCAGGAAGTTTACTTCATTTTACAGAGACAGAGTACTGTTCGAAAAGAGATGGGGAAGTCATCAGTGTGTCCTTTTCTGCATGTCAGAAAGTTGAATTGAATTGAGGGGTCTAAAACTGTCAAGGCATGATGAAAAATTTCAAAAAAATTTCTAGTTCAATACCATATTAATTTGCTAAATGTTGTGACTTGCTGCTTGCATCTTTAGCTAGTGAGAGGATGAAAATTGTGTCAAGTAGCAGTAAAACCAGTACCACTACAAACCAATCATGATAAGAGCTATAAATGGAGGGGGGGGGGGGATGACACAACTCTCTTTCTCTCCACACACAGCTCTCTCTTTCTGCTCCTTCCTCGTCCACTGACACACACCACATGACACAAACACACTTGACACACACACACAGCTAACGCTGCAGCTTCAAACACCAGACATAATCTCCTTCAGAGGCCTCAGTTTTTATCTTACACCAGCAGGAGGAGACCTTATTTAACAAAAGTGATGAGCAGAACATCAACACATTGACAATATGAATATTGATCCACAAACCAGGGTCCCTCCCACCTGCAATACTTTCATCTTCTCTGACAGACAATACATGAGCGAAGGTCTCAGAGTGCAGACAACATGGATTTCATAAAACACGTTACTTTGATTCTTCTGCTCAGGATATCGAAGGTACAACCAGTCCCAATCCTTCCCGACTGTATCATCTCTCCAGTTAGCACAGCTAAATGGTCTGCTCTCCTCACAGGTCTGATGGCTGGGGACGACGTCATCCAGAACTCCACACTTTGGACAACTGAAGGGGAAAACGCCACAATGGACTGCAGACACACAAAGGGTGAATTCTACTACCAGATGTACTGGTTCCGACAGCTGCCGGGAGAAGGCATGAAACAGATGGTGCTCACTGCACCCAAGTCCGAACCAAAATTTGAGCCAGAGTTCAAGGGGAAACGATTCTCGACCAACAAGACCAACGCCCTCAGTGGGACGTTGACTGTGGAGAAAGTGGAGCCACAGGACCAGGGAGTGTATTTCTGTGCCGTGAGTCAACACAGTGACAGAGTCGCATGAGAGCGTTGAGCAAAAACCCCAGTTCATCGTTATCTAAACATTCCATTTCCTCTGCTGCAGAGGAACCTCGTGGCAGACACAATAAAAGAGGAGGGAAAGTCTCGAATGACACGCCCACCACTGATATTTTGACCTCTAACTCCTCCAGTACTTTAACTTGACTAACTGCATCCTTAGGATAGACACAACATGGCTGTCATCATGAAAAATGTGGCACTAATTCTTCTTCTCTGGATTAAAGGTAGAAGCAGCCTCAAACACTGCAACCCTGCGTTACTCTTTGACCTTTACAGAAACGAGACCAATCTGTTCTTCTAGCAGGTCTGACAGGCGCTGATGATGTCACCCAAATGTCCAGCTTGTGGAAACCTGAAGGGGAAGATGCTACAATGGACTGCAGTCACACAAAGACTGCAGGTTACACTCAGATGTACTGGTTCCGACAGCTGCCAGGAGGAACCATGAGGCTGGTCGTCTTCACAGCACTAGGGAGAAAGAACCACGACTTTGGCTCCTTCAACACCAGCAAATTCTCAGCCACCAAACCCGATGCTTACAACGGGTCGTTCACCGTGAGGTGAGTCGAGCCGCAGGATCAGGGAGTGTATTTCTGTGCCGTCAGTAAACACAGTGCTGCAGGGCCTTGCAAAGACTGAACACAAACCCACGTATCCTGTAGGGGTCCTCGTAGAGTAATGACAGCTCCCAGTCAGACCGCACGGGTTTGACTCGGCAGCCAACAGCAGGCAG
>NW_027466184.1:0-12500 GCF_046127955.1 Nelusetta ayraudi
CACATTTAGCTGGAGAACCACCGTTGTTTGGTCGAAGTGAATCATTTTGATGAATCATTCAAACTGCCGGCAGTTCACGGGAAAAATCTTATCTTCAGGTCTCCAGTCTGGTTTTGCTGTTCTTTCTCTCTGGAACTCTGATATTACCAAACTACGTCTGTCTGAGTCATTCCTTGGATAATGACACCATGAAACCAGAAAGACTCAGGATGAGTACCAGTGAGTCACTGAGAAGGTCAGTGAGTCACTGAGTCGGGAAACCGCCTCCACACCTGCAGTCACGATCAGCTGACACATTTCATTATGAATATAATTTGAGATTCACCAGCATACATCATCCCTCTAAACACTCACAGTGCCCACTAGTGGCAAATGTCAATACTAAACGTCACCTTTTCTCCTCAATACCTCGTTAGAAAAGCCGTTTCCAAGATTTCAAATCTCAGAGATGGTTAGATGACTGACAGGTGGTTCGTTCAATCACTCGTAGTCCCGCCCACTTCCCAATCAACCCGCCCCCTCCTCCCCTGATGGACGTGTGAGGGAAACAGAGTGTTTTTTTTTTGTTGTTTTTTTTTTCAGAAAGCAGCAGCAGAAAGCAGCGAAGCTCCTGCAGCTGCAGCTGATTGGAACCTTGCCAAGCTAGTTCTGTTCAAAGTGCACAAACTGGGAAGCGGAAAAAAAAGAAGGCATTTGCGCACATATCAAAACGCCCGACAATGTTTTCATTCTTTTTGCTCCAAAACCAGTAAAGTTTATGGGGTGGCCGTAAAAAAAAAAAAAAAAATAGAGTGGTCACATGACAGCGGCGGCGACATTCAGCCAGATGTTTTTCACTTCCCGGCAGCCGCCGATTCAAACAAGCGGCTCGTAAAACGGCGGCAATCAAAGGTAAAGGATTGTGTGCCTGTGTGTGTGTGTGCGCATGTCTGTGTGTGTTACAGTCTGCCGACTGCTGGTGGCGCCGACGAGCAGCAAGTTCTGAGGTGAAGCGGCCAGAAGAAGAAGAAGAAGAAGAAGAAGAAGAAGAAGAAGGAGGAGGCGGAGCCATGTGTCAGAGTGAGGAACGGCTTCATAAACAGTCGAGTGGAGGCGCAAAAAAAAGATCCACCGGCGCTGAAATACGGTGTTTGTTTAGCAATTTATGGGTTTTTTTCTTTCCCTCCCCGACTGTTAAACACCACCTGTCTTCCTTTACTGCCCCCCCGACCTCTCCGCCACACCACCACCACCACCACCACCACCAAGGACGTGAGAAATAGAAGACGAAGGAGCGGCAGGAAGGAAAAATATTCTGAGCACGCTTCCAAAGGGAAGAAAAGAGTGTTTGGACGGAGATGTTTCTCCGCGTGGAAAAGAAGTGAGAGGAAGTGTAGCAGGAAGTGATGGTTGGAAAAAAAAGAAGTTTCATGAGCTTTGATGACAATGCAGCCAAATGTTGAGTGCAACCAAAATAAAAACACTGCCAGGAGAGTGATTTATGAACACTGATGGTTTGTTTTTTTTTACCATGAGTTACAGGTAGGTACAAGCGAGAGGCGTAATCCACCGCCTGCCCCGCCTCCGCCTCCTCCTCCTCCCCTTGCTCCTCCTCCTGCTCCTCCCCCTGCTCCTCCTCCTCCTCCTCCGAGCCGGGCTCGGCAACCCGCTCTAACAGGATGTTGCCATGGAGGCGGGCCGACTGCGGATGTGATTGGTCAATGACAGATGGCGACGGACAGGAGGGGGAGGGCATTGGAGAACCTGCCGGAGGAAACACAAAGCAGGGGAAGAGACAAAAAGGAGAAAAAAAAAAGGGTGGAGAAGGGGGGGGGGAGAAAAAAATAAATGAAATGATGAATCTGGAGAATGGAGGAAATAAAAGCAGATGACAACAGCAACACAAAAAATATAACGCAAAAAATATAAATCAAATCTTGAAAGAATCAAAAGAAGGGCAGAGTTTGGTGATGCCGGATGTAATTGATGATGCCGATGATGCCGATGATGATGTGATTTAAGTTGCTGCCGCTCCTGAAGCGACCAGCGGACAGTGCCAAGAGAAAAAAAAACAAAATATAAAATCAATTTGTGTGTCAGTACGACAAGCTTCACGTTTAGCAACCTGCCAGTTAAATGTCCGTCGAGCCGAACCTCCGACAACTTGACTGGGGTGAGAGGAAAAAAAATCCTGTTGACGCACAAACAGAAACATTGAGTTTCCATCCATCTCGACAACTTGACGGCTCACTTCTTGGAGGAGAGAAACGAATCAATGTTGGGTTATTTGCAGGAGAACAATTGCAGCGGTGTCTGGCTGGAGGCAATTTTTTTTTTTTTTTTTTTGGTACGGAGGCGCAGCAGAAAAACTCGGAACAACTGGAGCTCATCGATGCACACTAGGTTCCGCAAAAAAACCAGCTAGCCAACCAGTGCAGGGCAGAGAATAAAGAGGAAGAAGTTCCACACGTTCCTCTGAGAGCTTGTGGAGTGGAGGGGAGGGAACGGTCAGATGAGGTGAGCCCTCGAGGACCAATCAAAACAGTCACATTCTCTTTTATGGGGGAAAAGAACCTTTTTCTAATAAGAAATCTTTTCATTTTAAAATATATTTTGTTCCCACTTCCAGCTTCCCGAAAAGTTGTCGGTTGCAATCTAATTGCTCCGCTCTCTGTGGAGAGAGTCTGCGGCCGCGCTTCTAAGTCCTTCTTCTCAGAGATTCCGCTAATTACACATTTGCCGTGTTCGACAAGACCGTTTTGTTTTCTCAGGGATTTAGGAGTCCCGACCGCGCGGTCGGCAGAGCGCTTCCGTCCTGTCTCAGAGCCACAAGGACGCTCGCATCCAGAGCCCCCGGGCGGCCCGGAGGCTGCGGCACCGCCGTCCTTCCACCGGATCCGCACGGTTCACAGGTTAGAAAAGTCTTGCGACTCTGGAATTGGGCGTTTGTTTACGTCTACTTTGTCTGACGAGCAGCAGATAAGAGAGAGAAAACTTTCTCAGGATGCCATCCGTCCAGGTTCCAGATGTTTCTGAGGCCAGGAGGAAGGAGGCGGGAAGAAGGTCTTCCGTAGCCACCAGAGAGATTCACAGGCACCTCTACAAGGTTCTGGTTCTTGTCTCGTTAGCGCCACCCCCCCCCCCCCCCGCCCCCCGTCCACTGGGTAGGAATTCCAGAGTGGAAACCGCCGCTGGAGCCTCCCTTGGACATTGAGGGTTTCGGGACCTCCCCGAAACCCTCAGAAGCCCCCAAGAGCCTGCTTTGTCCACGGTCTGCTGGATGCAACCCAGGAGCCTGAACCCTCTGGGCCTACTATAGATGGAGAAGCCCGGCCTTCCTTCTGCCTCAGCTCTTCCTCCACCGCGGCTGTGTAATAAAAATGTCCACACCACCTGTCCATCTCCCTCCTGGGTCCAATCACCGACAAGACCCCCCGGACTCGTGACCTCGGCGGCGGCCGGACCGCGGCCGTTAACGGATCGCCACTGCAGGACCAAACAAACAGAGACCGCGGTTGTTCTGAAAACTCGACTGCGTGCTAAATTGAAATTCAATCCTCAGAGATCTTGACGTCCTCACCGATATAATCCCCGACATTTTAGGTTGAGCTCTCCTCTACTGCGTCATTTCTCCCTCTCCCTCTCTCAGCTCGGCAATCGGGAGATTCAAAGGCTCTTTGCTTCTCTCCTGGTGGAGACGTCCCAGCGAGAGAGAACGGTAATAAAATATAAATCTACCACCTACTTGTGGCGGCCGTCTCGTGAAACGTGCGTTTGCGAGGGTGTGAAACAGTTTTTTTTTTTTACGGGATTGAAGCAATCCGACGGGACCTTCGTGTCCTTTCAGAGTTCCGATCAGCGGAGTAAAAATAACTTTTTTTTAAGCAGCGGAACCGCTCAGCCTGGCTGCGGCTCCCACCGGCGGCGCGCTCGACTCGACGACGAGGGAAGGTGAAGCCGCCGCGGTCGCGTTACCGCTAATGCAGTCGTTATTTCACGCCCCGATGAGGCGCCCCCCCCCCCGCGTGTAAGTAATTACGCCAGCATTTTTAGTAAACTGTGCTGATCTATAAATGAATCCCCGGCAATTAATTTTTACGATCGGCCATAAAATATTGAGCGCTGGCACTTACGGCGCGGCGCTCGCAAGAGGCATCAGCAGCTTGTCGTACCGGGACGAGAGAGAGAAAGGCTATGGTGTGGGGGGGGGGGGGGGGGGGGGGGGGGGGCGTGGAGGGGTGGAACGACTTAAATACCTGGAATTAGCGACTGCGTTTACATGCACAGCTTCATCAAGCTATGCTCAAAATTCGGTTTTCTCATCTATTCAGACTTCTCTTCTTGTCCCCGTACAGATGCAGCCGAGAATATCGAATTATTGGCGGGAACCTGTCCTTCTCCCCGACACTAGGGGGCGATATGAGTCTTTTCAGCGTGTTCATTTCCGGTTAACTTTAATTTAATTTAATTTAATTTAATTGAAGACTACTCATCTTCAATTAAACAGGGTTTCCTCACCGAACAGCTGCAGTTGTGTTGCGTCAACGTCAGCGGATTCATCAAAAAATTCACAAACATACACAACATAAAGTCACGGGACCCCTTCTACCACGGCGAATATTACTATTGTATGTATGTATGTATTACTATACGTATGTACTATTTTAAGTGCGCACTTCGTACCAGTGACCTAAAACAAAATAAAATATGGTATGCACAAATTTGCGTCGAGCTGGACTTCATTTCACCTGAACGAAAAACTTGCACGGCTTTCTTCGGCTATTAGTGAAGCTAGTTATCATCTAGGTAACGTTTTGATGTGGGCTGTTCTTTCTCTTGACTGTCGTGTTTTCTTTACTTCCATTAAAATCAACAGAAACATGTCGTGCGTGTGTGTGAATTTTTTGTTAGCATACTGCTTCTACAAAGGAGCGGTGTCCTGAGTTACACACAAACTCGTCTTGAACATTTTCGTTCTGGGAGCACAAGCTAGCACGGGGGTGTGGCGCACGCGCACGCGCACTGTACAGTTGAACTCCGACTGAGGCGCGTGCACGAGGGAGAAGTTTGAATTCCAATCACATCATCTGGGTGACTTAATCGGAGTTCTCCAACTCGATTCTCCGACTCCGATTTTAGTTGGACTCGCGTGTTCACGTGCACTTCAGTTCTCCCGTCAGAGTCGGACTGAGGAAATGATTTGGTTTTCTCAAGTGTCATGTAAACGTAGTGAGTGAGGAAGAACCAAACTTCCCACAGCGGGAGATCACGGAGGTTAATACTGCGGGAGTTTATCGACGTGATTGTTGATTGGAATGGATGTTTCCCTCGCGGCTACTTGAAGGGCTAAAGGCCAAAGTTCCACACTGACAGACAGACAGACAGACAGACAGACTTTGGAAGCGCAACAAAAACTTTCCTCAGACTTGGAACGCCAAACTCCCCCGTCGTCACTTTAAAGCGTCTTTTAAACCCAACACAACTGATTTACGACGGAGAAAAACGGAGTCAGACAAACTTCTGGCGGACACATGGCTGCTCACGAGGGTTCGCTCACCCCCCCGAAAAAAACTGTTTTGATGCCAGAGAAACCCCAAAAACTTGGCAGCAAGGAGAATTCCGAGTATTTTCCCCGGAGTACAACGCAACAATTATTAGAGAGATTCCCGACTCAAGTATTACCACAGAATAATTCCCGCCCCTTTTTAACAGTACGATATTCACTAGAATTCCAAATACGCTGACATGCACAAAGTTAGCTAGCTGTCGACTGGCTAACTGGCTAACAGGCTAACTGGGACAGACGAAGCAGCCGCTGTACTGGTCAGGTGATCAGTTGTATATTTAAATGGGAACAAACCGAGAAAAAACACAAAAGTGTGTGATTAAAGTTGGGGAACTGGCGCCCCCTTCTGTTGAAAAAACAAAGCTCAGAAAAAAACATTTATACTGAAGCAGAATGACTCCCTGAAATAAAAAATTTTTTTTTTTACTCTTCACATCATCGCTGCTACCTTGGCGACCGCAAGGAGGCGGAGCTTCTCGCAAGAATTTCTGTCAAACCGATCAGACTGACACGAGCCAATGGCTTCAGCCTCACTGGGATCTTTCCTTAAACCAACACGAGGGGAAAAACATCAAAGTCAAATAAAAACTTTTCACTTTGCAGAATTATTCGGGAAGTCGCGGTGAAGAAAAAAAATGAAAATAAAGGGGCTGCCGATATTAACGCTTTCAGGGGTGACCGGAAAACTTTGGGAGACCTGCTGTGTTACTTTAGTGGGCAACTCATCTACGTCGCCCCCCACAGGGGGAAAAGAAAAGTCATCAGAGCTTTTTAACCTTTTCAGCCTTGTCACAAAAACACAAGAGCAACCTTTGATCTCAGCCAGCTGTGTGTGTGTGTGTGTGTGTGTGTGTGTGTGTGTGTGTGTGTGTGTGTGTGTGTGTGTGTGTGTCTATATATTTTGAACACCTGGCTCCTTCAGTGCCTCCTCATTCTTCATCCCTGCATGGCTTAGTTTTGGCAGACACACACACACACACGCACACACACACACACACTACAAGCTTGCTCTGGTGTGTTGATCTAGCTCCCTCGGTTGTGTTTTCTTTTTTTTAGCCTCTCCCTTCACTGGTTTCCTTCCATTTTTTATCCGGGCCTGTGAACTCCCTCCCACACCCGGCCGCCCAGCTGTGCAGCTCGGTAGGTGTGCGGCGCTTTGATTCATGAAGTTCTGCTCCGGATGAATCAATAATGAGATATCCCGAGTTAGAGATGCAACAAAAAAGACAACAACCAAAAAAACACACACACACGCGCACAGGCTTGGCAGCGACTGCTTTACAAACTTTTCCTGGACAAATGAAGGACAAATAGATAGAGAAGAAACGAAAAAAAAACAGTGGAGGCAGGGAGGGAGAGGCTCCGGAGTCGCTATCGCTAACCCAGAGTTAGCTTTCTGGGTTAGCGATAGCCGAGCAGGCTAGCTCTAAAGCAGCTTCCTTCGCAGTTTCTTCTCCCTGATCCGTTTCGAGAAGTTCCAGAAAAAGTCAGTCAACTTCACAGACGTTGGTGGCCAATTGGCAGAAAGGGGCGGAGCTACAGCATCCAGGCTTTAGCCAAAACCACGCTGAGCCACAGGGCTGCAAAAACCCGACAAAAAGAGTTGTCAGCAGATTGATGTGTCTGAGCAACTTGTCTTCGCCGCATTTCTGCCACACGACCGCTGGTTCATCATCCGCCGGCTGTCTGCGAGCGTGTGTGTGTGTGTGTGTGTGTGTGTGTGTGTGTGTGTGTGTGTGTTTGGACAGTAAACTGTAAGTGTCGGGCCCGGCAGTCAGAGTCAGCGCACGCTAATTAGCGCGGGCTCTACTTTCACACACAGACACGCACCCACAATTACACACGCCATAAATCCTGGTTGTCATCATCATCATCTTCGGCCGAAGAGCACACACACACACACACACACACACACACACACACACACACACACACACACACACACACACGCACACACGCACAATAAACTGTCTGATGGTGCAAAAAAACAAAAAAACCCCAACAAACAGCTGCTTTGAGCAGCAGATCTGCGGAGAATCTTCCCATTTTTTTCCTTTCTCTCTTTTTTTTTTCCGACTCTGTGAAATCCACAACAGGCGGCGATTAAAATGTCGGAGGAAGTCGTCAAACACGCGGCGCCGTCCGGCACTGAGAGCTTTGCGGGGGAACTTGAAACCCACTCCGGTCGCTGCAGGAACCCGTTAAAAAGCTCAAAGATGCTCCTCAGATATTTCACGAGCGGGAGTTTGGCCGTAACTCACGGGCGGGGAGGGTGGAGGGGGTGGAGGGGGTGAGGTGGAGGGTGGAGGGAGGACGGGGTGAGGGGGCGGGGTCAAGAACCTCGGCGCTCACTGGGATCCGAGGGTTTTTTTTTTCTCCCTCTATTCTTTTTATTGGCCGCCGGCTGTTGAAGGCCCCAGAGGAGACGCGTGGCCGGAGGGAGAAAGAAGGAGGAAGAAGAAGAAAGTCGGGCTGCAGAGGGCGGAGCCTCCCCTTTAAGCTCCACCCCCTCGAAGAACCTTACACCCCCCCGGCCCCCGAACCTGCTGCACCGACACCACCAACGCCAACGACTCCACGTTTACGAGTCGCTGACATCACAGCACGAAATCATCCAGCCACATGGCCGCAGGCGATCGGCCGCCTCCTCATTGGCCCCTCAGTGGCCGCTCTGATTGGTCGAACGGCCTGAGGCTGAGTGAGAAAGCGTCTCCCTGTGATTCATAGGACCTGGCTGGAATCTTTGAATAGCAGGTTGTTTTTTTTGTTTTTTGTTTTTTTTTACAAACACACACACACACACACACACACACACACACACACACACACACACACACACACACACACAAACGCCGAACTCAGACTCCGTCATGTCTCCTCAGATCGAGCTGCATCCGTCAACACGTGAAGCGAGAAAGAGGACGAGACGCCGCTGCAGCAGTAGCTAGGTGTGCGCGCGCGTGCGTGTGTGTGTGTGTGTGTGTGTGTGTGTGTGTGTGTGTGTGTGTGTGTGTGTGTCCGCGCGCACATCACTGTCTAACCTGCCGTGAATAAAGAAGAAAAAAAAAGGAGCAGTCGCTGTCACACAATGGTGTCTGCGGGAACACAACACACACTTCCTCACAGACAAACCAGGTCACTGCACAGTGGCTGCGGCCTGAAGGCTGACACTGACCTGTGTGTGTGTGTGTGTGTGTGTGTGTGTGTGTGTGTGTGTGTGTGTGTGTGTGTGTGTGACCTCACAGGGTCCCTGAGCGTCGCCTCCGGTCACATTCTGCCTCTCTTGTCATATCACAGTGAAGCAAGAAGGAGCTGAAGCTCCTCCCCCTCCCACAAGGAGGAGGAGGGGAGGGGGAGGAGGGGGCGGAGCTTCAACCAGCGACAGGAAGTGGAAACACATTCCCGCCCACCGAGTGTGTGTTACGTGTCTCCCAAGGGATCAACGTGCAACAACAACCTGAGGGAGTTTTTAAAGGCTGCTCGGAAGCTCCACGGAAACGCCACCCGAGAGCCCTTTGTGATGTCACCAAGAGCCTCACCCGCACCTCTGACAGGTGACAGCGGCCACCCCCCCGACCAATCCGTCTTGGACATTGGCTCCGCCCTCTTTGAGGTGGAGGATTGAGGCACCTCAGAAAACAAAAAAAAAATCTCTCCCATCAAATCTCATTATTTGCTTTTCATTTTTTTGTCACTTGTTCACTCATCTGGAGTCGCCTCGCGCCGGAATCAACGGCAGGAGAACGGACACGTGTGTGTGTGCAAGTGTGTGTGTGCGTGTGCGTGCGTGCGTGCGTGCGTGCGTGCGTGCGTGTGTGTGTATGTGTGTGTGTGTGTGTGTCAGAGCCGGTCGAGCGGAACAGATGGCAGCAGCCGTGTCACTCTTTGCCATAATCGTCTCTGCAATTCACCGACTCATAATTATCCTGATTGTGGCGGCAGCAGGAAGGAGGAGGCGGGGCCGCTGCTGATTGGCTTCCTGCTGCTTGCCGCGCTGCCGCCGCCGCCGCCGTCCGTCCGTCCCGGCCGATCGGCCGCGGACAGACAGACGGCCGGCCGGACGGACGCGCGGACGGATGAGTGGACGGCAGCAGATGTGCGGCCGTGTTAAGCGGCTAACAGAAGTAATTCTGCAGGCCGCGGGTTCCAGGTCACAGGTTCCAGGTCACGGGTTCCGGGCTCGGGTCCAGACCTGGTCGTCACCAAGGTTACCGTCTCCAGCTGTTCCGCACCTCTGGCTCCCCCCCACCCCCCCCCGCCGCCCCATCCACTCAACCCTGATCTGCTCTGGAGCCAGTGTACGCGGGCACAGCGTTGGGCCGTTTGTTACACACACACACACACACACACACACACACACACACACACACACACACACACACACACAGACACACACTGATTTATTATGCCCGTGGTTCAAGGGCAGAAGATCAACCCGAACACGTTGTTATTACTGCAGGTTTGGATAAAGTTCAGCGCCGCGGTTTTAACACTGAGTCACACCAGGTGACATTTAAAAAACTAGAGAAGAAGAAGAAGAAAAAGAAGACGAAGAAGAAGAAGAAGAAGAAGAAGAAGAAGAAGAAGAAGAAGAAGAAGAAGAAGAAGAAAAGTGTGTCAAACATTTGGGATTTTGCAGCAGCGTAAATGACAGGACACAAAGAAAATAACAGGAGACCTCGTACTTTGTTTTTCGCTTAATTAGAAACAACAGAAAAGCTTGTTTGCTCTTCGCTGTTTAGCTCCGCCCCCAAAAATCCACATTCAACATTATCCGTCTTGGGTTTTGAACTTTGCGAAAAGTGAAAAAGATTTTTTTAAAAAAACTCGGTCAACAGCCTATTGGCCCTCCAGGCCTCCGTAGTTACGGATGCCAAGTCGGGATTGGACAGCCGGAGACGTTCCAGGGCGGGGCTTAGCGGCCGAGGTCACAGGGGTGAATTTGCTGGAAGGGACTCAAGCAGAGCAGCGGGTGTGACTCCATTTCTCCCCCTAGTGGCCGGGTGCAGTACAGCACATTAATGCAGATTGGCCACTATCCCTGTCCGTCTATTGTGAAGATGAACTAAACAAGTAAACGACATCCCGACCAATGACGAGGCCCAAATCCTCTTTTTTGTCCTTTCAAACAACCTTAAAACCGACTTCAAAAAAAAAGAAGAAGCAGAATTGTAACTGAAACATATTTAAACACGTTAGCTCGTCCAATCAGAGGTTTAGAATTTTACAGTGAAAACCAACCTCAGTTCAAACAATCACAGGGAAACTGTGGAGAGGAAGGAGGCGGAATCACGCACAGCCATGGCGTTCATCACACGCCGGACTAAAAATAAGATCCTCACTGTTGTCACTTTTTGACTCAAAAAATGGAAATAATTTCATCATATTACAAACACGCGTTCTCGCTCCAACTCGTTTGTCTTCACCCGCTGATTTATTTGGAAGAGCAAACGTAAGCACCCGAGTCTCCACCTCAGCGGAGCCGGCCCCGCCCCCCTCCGTACGAACCAGCAACACGCGCCAGGCGGCTGGAAAAGGTCGCGACCCCGCAGCCGCGCCGTCCATCCATCAGCTGGGCCGAGGAGCCGCTGGGTGACTGCAAATCAGGCGGCGCAGGGAGGTAGGAAAAAAGAAATAAATAGAAAAATAATAAATAACTCCAACGGATGAGGAAACAGGAGGAGCGGGTGGAGAGGGGGGAGGGGGCAGGGCCACCAGGAGGCAGCCAATCAGGAGCCGCCTTTAATTTGTTTCCCCGCAAATTGCCTCCTGTCTGGTGTGATTGAAGGCGCCGGGGGTGAAGTGATACACCCCGAGGGCTGCTGCTGCTGCTGCCGCCACACACACACACACACACACACACACACACACACACACACACACGCACACACACACACACACGCACAAACACACACACACACACACACACGTGCGCGTTTACGAGAGGATTAGCGCTGCTAACACGCATTTACGACATTAATCAACATTAAAACTAAACTTGTTGTGTGATGTTTGTTTGCTGGAGCGACAAACTCCTCTTTGTGCGTGTGTGCGTGCGTGCGTGTGTGTGTGTGTGCGTGCGTCAAACAAAGCCACTGCTCCTCATTCAGACAAATGGGTCAGCAGTTAAAATGCCAACGCTGACCCTGCTGTCACTTCACATGCAAGCCTGCTGCCCGTGTGTGTGTGTGTGTGCGTGCGTGCGCGCGCGCGCGTGCGTGTGTGTGGCACGCAGCTCCGGCTCTGCCCTCCGACTGGTTTGAAGTTAAGGATTAGGACGCGGAGATATTATGCGGAGGAACAAAGCAGTCGACCGGACAGATAATTTCTGTGTATTAGCATTTTAATAGCGCGATAAAGCCCAGACACACACACACACACACACGCACACACACACAAACGCGCGCACACGCATACACGCACGCACACACTCCCGCCCTTCCTTGTAGTTGTGCGATATGTCACATGAAAGACCCTGATGTCTCCTCCTTTTCTTTTTGTGCCAAACGCTGACGATTTCTCCTCCTCCTTCTTTATTTCACTCCTACCAAAAAAAAAAAAATCCTCACTGTTTTTATTTTCCTGTTAAACTTCATCTCTTTCCCTCTCATCCTTCACATAAGAACTGTTGTCGTCTAACGAAAAGCAAAAACATGACAAATGGCTGGTTTCATCCCTCATTGGATCTGTTGTTGTTGTTGTTGTTTTGGGGGATGTGAGCTGAAAATATTTCCATAAAAGTAAAAAAAAAAACAAAAAACAAAAAAAAAAACAAGCCTCTCTTCAGAGTGGGAAAGTGGCAGTGTTGGATTCTGGGTGACAACTTCCTGTTACGATGACTTGGAACGAAGAAAAAAAAAAAAAAACTACAGTGAAATGGCAGAAAAAATGAAAAGCACTAAATAAATATATTTGTTGGGCGCTGGAACCATGCCGCTGGAGCTCCCGGGATGCA
>NW_027466184.1:17500-22500 GCF_046127955.1 Nelusetta ayraudi
GCTGCTGTGAAGGGAAGAGGAACTTTTTTTCCGGCTTTGTCCTGGAGAGGCGTCGCTCGCCCTCACCGCCGCTGCTGCACTCTCACCTGGCAAACCCCCCCCCCCGCCCGCCCGCCGACTGGCTCAGATATGAGAGCATGGAGAAGCTCCCGCTGACGGGACTTCTTGCCAGTCAAACAAATTAAAAGCCGAAAGAGCCGCAGGTTTATTTTCTTTTTTCTCTCGTTCTCTTTTCTTTTCTGTTTCGTGACGTCTCTTTGGGAGCAGCGAGCGTGGCGTGCACATCTCTCTGGACGCCGCCGCTGCCGCTGCCGCTGCCACCGCCGCCGCCGCTGCTTCTGCTGCTGCAGGGCTGCTCTGCTTCACGGCGGCTCCACAATGTTGACAGCCCGGATGAAGTGTTCTCAAGTGCTGCGTTCAAGTGATTTAGAAAAGCGCTGTGTAAGCGACCCGGCTGCAGGACGACGCACTGCTCCGACGCTAATTGGCTGCTGCAAAAACGTGCGACTGTGGATGTTTTGTTTTTTTTGTTGTTGTGTAGTGCAGTGACGTCCTGGAACCGGTTGGTTCCAATGCCTGAAAATAAAATAGTCGCAGCGGCAGCGGGAGGGTTTGCGGTTTCGTTTCCTTTTGAAACTCCAAAGTGAAAGCCCAGCAACCCCTGGGGGAGTCAGGGGGGCGGACTGGGGGGGGGGGGGGGCAGCGCCCTGGAATAACCCCCCCTGCACTCGTCAGGCTGAATGTTCCCAGGCGCAGTGAGGAGCTCCGGCCCTGCTGCGTGCGTAGCTGTGGGCTAGTGGCTACGCGACGCTACGCTAGCCGGCAGACACTAACGAGGAGGAACTGAGGCGGTGAAAACGAGGCTGCGGAGAAGTGGTGGGTGGTGGGGGAGGGGGAGGATTTGGAGCGGTGGGAGCGGCAGCGCTCGCTCGGACCGCAAGTAAGTGTCGGCTCCTCCAGGTTACAGCCTGATCCAGAGAGAGAGAGAGAGAGAGAGAGAGAGAGAGAGAGAGAGAGAGAGAGAGAGAGACAAGAGTCGCGCTTATCGTCGGCGTGCAGCCTGGGATTGTGTATCGTGACGTCGCCGTCCTCTGTGTCTAAACTTTCGTGGGGGGAGGGGCGGGCAATCGCTGAAACTTTCTCCTCCTAGCTGCCGTGTGAGTGACAGAGCAGCTGGAATAGTTTCCATCCTGGAGAGACGACAGCAATAAAAAAAAAAAAAAAAAGAAAGAAAGAAAAAAAGAAACTTGGACGGGAATGAAACGACGGCTCACTGAATCAAAGAGCACCAATCAGGTTTCCTCTCTGGTCAGCCTGCCGGCGTCCTACTAGGTGCGGGGGGGCGGGGGTGACGCTCAGTGTGTGTGTGTGAGTGTGGTGGGCGGAGATTAAATAAAGTCAGTAAGTTTTTTTTTTTTTTTTTTTTTTAAAAAAAAGGTGGGCAGAGCTTGCAGCAAAAAGGAACGCCAACTGCGAGAAGTACAGAAAAAAACTGTGTTGCATCATTTGGCCAGTAGGGGGCATTACAGCCGGTTGCAAAAAGACTAATAATGACTGGCTGTCAAAACGGAAATTCATATCTATTAGAAAACACATTAGGCCTAAATTCATAGGAAGAAAAAAAAAAAGGACAGATGATTCCGCCCACCCTTTTAAACAGCCAATGGCCAGGAGGAGAGAAACAGGGAGTGTCTAGCAGTAGCTGTCTATGTCACATGGCTGAAAGGACAGAAGTCACTACCTGGAGCCAGACAATCTGATTGGTCCACTAGATGGATGAGGGAGGAGGGGAGGGGAGAGGGAAATGGGGAGGGGGAAGGGGGATGGGTGGAGAGTAGAAGAGGAGGGGGGGGGAGGACGGGGGAGGGGGGGGGGGACGAGTGGTAGCTGCGGAGCCATCAGTCAACGCAACAATCTGTTTAAAGGTAAAAGAAGCAGCAACATGCTAACAAAGACTCCCATATGTCAACGCAGGTCACACACACACACACCCTCACACACACACCCACACCCACACCCTCACACACACACACACACACACACACACACACACTCTTCCTGTAAGCTGACCCGGTGGCCTGGCGAACTCACTTCTCTCCTGTTGCTGGGGCCGAACAAAGAGATGGTTGGTGACCGTGAGGAGGACACGGGGTTAAGTGTGTGTGTGCGTGTGTGTGCGTGTGTGTGTGTGTGTGTGCGTGCGCTTGTGCGTGTGTAAATGCAGACGGATGCTCTTTTTTCTGTTGTGTAACAAACACATCAGGATCACGTGACCTTTTGAACAAGAGAAATGATGTCCTGAAACAAAATGGGACCATTTTTCCCATAATCCCCTGCTCCGTCCCCTCCCCCGACCCCCCCGACCCCCCCCGCACTCCTCCAACACTTCAATTCTAACAAGAATTTTCCCCTCTGTGTTGCTGCCAATCGTCTCGCGGCTCCTCCAGAATAAAATTGTTGCACGCGTAGCAGCTTTCAAAATTCCGACAAAATTCTCGCGCAAAATGATTCTTTTATCTCGATACAAGTTGGCACTCACTGCATTACTCAGCTACTTTGGCCTGAAATTTAGAGACAAAGAAAAAAAAATGAAAGAAAAAAAAGTTTACTCATTTTATCCATAACAACCAGACACAGCAAACAGCTACAAGCGCGACGCCCTTAAATTGTTGTGCATCCCAGGCAGTGTATGAAATACAAGGGGTCCCAGGGTGGGGGTCGGACCCCCCCCCCCCAACCCATGAGACCCCCCGAAAAGCCTCGAAGCAAAATTTAAGGGGGCCTGATTTATTTTTTTTAAAAAGCTAAAAAATAAATAAATATATATATATATATATAAATATATATATATTATTGTCACTAAAATGTCTTTAAAATTAGCCCGGCTAATGTTCAATTTTTCTTAAAATTTATTCACAAGTTTCTGGCCAAGCCGCACTTACGTAGACTGTCACGGCTTGCATCCATGAAAGATTCCAAGGTTATTATAGGCTAATGTTAAGGAAATTTAAGGAACAATCAGTGGGAACGGGACCCCACTTCCCCCGCCGGGGTCCCAGGCCACGCCCCCTCGTTGGCGATTAGCAGTAAATGTGAGCATTGCCGGTCAAGCGGGCCGCCCATCTCGAGTGTGTTGCGTTCCCGCTGGAGCGGGCGGCGATGAGAGACGACACACTCGACTGGCCTCCGACATTACAGCCTCTTACAACAAACACTTCCACAAGGTCCCAGCTCCCCGAGGAACCCGCTGATTAGGAGCCGCTGGGAACCAGAGGAGTGACGGGAGCCAGCCGGAGGGGCGTGTGTGCTCGTGTGCTCGTGTGTGTGTGTGTGTGTGTGTGTGTGTGTGTGTGTGTGTGTGTGCGTGTGCGTGTGCGTGTGACGTGACGAACACGACGGCAACCGGAGCAGAACTCCATCCCGCGAAAAAACAACAGGTCGTCGGGATCCTACAATCATGGATGACGTGATTTAAAAAAATAAAAAAATAAAAATGTGAAAATAAAACTTTGACAAAATTTTGTTTGTTTAAAACTGGTGATGTGGATAACAATTTTTTTTTTTTTTTTTTTGTTACAGCTTCATGGCGGAAGCTTATCGCGTCGCATTGCAATACTGTTGTGTTAAGACAGTGAAAGATGCAATTTGGAACTTTTGTCAGGGTTCAATCGGTGAAAATTAAAAAAGATCTTTTATTTCCTCCCGACAGTTCCAGATAACGGTTATTTCACAGTTTTTTTTTATTTATTTATTTATTTTTTGTGCGTTCGCGAATCGCGGATATTTTGTCGCACTGCAGTTTCCGGAGGGAGAAATGAAAAAAATCATCCGCCGACTGTCAAGGCGCTTGATGCATCTGTGTCTGATTATGAGACCAAGGAAAAAAAAAAAAAAAACGGAGGAATAAAACCCAACGGGACAGAGATAAAACTCGACCGCTTGGATTTCAAACACTCACACACACACACACACATATGAGGACACACACAGACACATGACACAAAACCATCCGCGGCTCCTGGTTCGTTCTCCAGTCACGTCATCCGTCTTCATTCCCTCACAGCAGCGATAAGACCAGCCAGTCGGCCGGAGGTACCAGGGACGTACGCGCTTGTGTGCGTGTGCATGTGTGCGTGTGTGTGTGTGTGTGTGTGTGTGTGTGTGTGTGTGTGTGTGTTTGCCCCCCCCCCAAACCCCCTCCCTTCAACTTTTGTCCTCGCTCTTTAAGACGTTCACTGACGGCGGCCGTTTGTCTTTAAAGCTGCAACAGCTTATTTCAAATGTGGAGTTTAACCTTCAAACGTCGGGACGTTTTTCTCTTTCTTTCCTTCCTTTTGCGCGGTTGATTCACGCAATTTTAACATTTCCTTCAAATTGTGTGTTTTTTTTTTCTTCCTAATTACACACTGACTCGTGATTTTCCAGTCAACTGCACGGAGGCCACAGGTTTTGACGCCGACTTCGCCAAATGTGGTGAAAGCGTCGGCCGCTCAGGAGCAACGATGCTGGGACGTGACGTCATCAGAAGGAGGTCCCGAAGGTCGAGGTTGACTGAACCACGGCTAGCCTCATTCCGAACAATAAAGACAAGCTTCCCGGGGGACAAACCTTCACGGTATTGAAGACGTGAAAACACGCGATGGCCGAGAAAAGAAACGCTTTAATGCAAAATGAATTAGCAGTATCGGCACTTGTGCGGGCGTCATTCCGCGAACAAAAATAATAATCATAGAAGTAATTAATTTTGTTTGACGCTCGACATTGAAACTTCACACAGTCACGCAGTTTTTCCGGCAGGATCTCAGATTCTCTAAACCACAAACACTTTGACTGGGGGCCCACGATGGGTTCTAAAATACGACTGACAATTTGAAACGACTCCTGAAAAAAAAAAAATTGGCCCCCGGGGCCGTAGTTTGCCCACGTCTGGTCAAAGTGGACACGCCCCCTGTGGAGCTTCCCGCCCCGCAGCCCGTCGTTGAAACAACAGCCGGCGGTCG
>NW_027466184.1:35000-37500 GCF_046127955.1 Nelusetta ayraudi
CATGCTACCACCCATATGTTTGCAGCTATTGCTGTCATTGCATCAATTTAATAATATTTATTACACAAGAAAAAAAAAAACTTATTTCCGACTAACATTACTAAAAAATTTAAAAAAGAAAAAAAAGAAAAAGAAAAAAATACACACACACAAACAACAAGGCAAAGAAATTTTTTTTTTTTTTTTTTTTGAGTCTCGCTTCTGACTTTAAACACTAACCACCAGATCGTTACACAGCCGACTACACAAAGACAAATATCCGCCCTCTGATTGGCCGGCACACTGAGGGAAAACCCACTCGAGCCGAGGATCCATCAATCAGCCTCACATTTACACGACTTAATGTCGTCAGTGTATCGTTTTATTTTCTCTCTCTCTCTTCCCAGGCAGGAGATCCCGCCCACACTCCCCTTATGGACCAATCATGCATCCAACAAGCCAGTGAGTAACTGAGCACCGAAGGTGTTTTTCAACTTAATGACAGAGACTCACATTAGACAAACACACATTTCCAACTCAACAAGAAGCAGTTTTTCTACGCTGAAACACACAGTGTACCTTTTTCATCCTGCAGCATATTTCCCAGCGCCACTCGCCGCTAGCGCCGTCGGCTAACACGATACTTTGGCTAACAGCTGCCGAGGTTTAAGCTGGGGGTTTAAAAAAATAACAAAAAAAAAATGCCAATTACGTGGGAGCTCAACTGGAGGGTGGAGGCAGTCGAGAGTCTTGACCTCCAGAGCGTTAAAGGTCGTATCACCGCGAGAATGTAACACTGGCGCTCGTGTTTCAGTGTTTCCATGAACGAAGTATCGCAACGGGAAAAAAAAATTATAAATAAAATGACTTACACAAAGCCGTCACCGACACAAACAGGTACTTTCACTACACTTCTTCTTTCCAAAGTGATAGAATCACTTCAATGTGAACATTGAAGAATATTTAAACAATCAAACATTAAAAAAACAAACAAAAAGGAGGCGGAGACTCATTTTTATCCCATCTTGATCTTCATCCTTTCGTTATCCAGCCCCCCCTTCCCTCCTCCTCACACACACACACACACACACACACACACCCCACTGACAAATACAATATAGACTATAAGCCCTTCAGAGGCCCGGTGTGTGTGTGTGTGTGTGTGTGTGTGTGTGTGTGTGTGTGATCGATAAAGACAGGATGTGTGTGTGTGTGTGTGTTTCAGTGCAAGTTCAGCTGTTCCCGCCATTTAAAAACCCTCCTCCCGTACGTGTGTGTGTGTGTGTGTGTGTGTGTGTGTGTGTGCCCGTGCGTGCGTGATACGGGTGCCTAAGCTCTTTCATTTCATTGTATGGGACCCCTACTGGGCAAGTTCACAACCCTGGAGAAAGAGAAGGCGAGAGAGGGATGGAAATGAAAGAGAACTCGGGTGGAGGTGGAGGGGAGGTGTGGGGGTGGTTATAGGAGAGGTAGAGAGAGAGGGACAGGGGGAGTGAGAGGGGTGGCTTAAACAACTGGCGAATTAGAGAGAGGGGCTAAAAAAAAGGGCAATGAGGCGAGAAGTAGAAGAAGAAGAAGAAGAAGAAGAAGAAGAAGGAGAAGAAGAAGAAGAAGAAGAAGAAGAGAAACGTGAGTTTCTCCACATCCTCTAATCCCTTATTCAACATTTGGGGGGATTTGCAGTCAGTCGATGGTGAGATAGCGCAGCGTAAGTCGCTCTCACTGGATCTGCACTGTGTGTGTGTGTGTGTGTGTGTTTGTGTGCACATTTCTGAGAGTTTGGACATTTCAGGCCTCCTGGCCAGACTGCAAAATAACAGTAATCATCTTGACCAGTGCTCCCTGTGGCTGAGTGAGTGCGTGTGTGTGTGTGTGTGTGTGTGTGTGTGTGTGTGTGTGTGAGTGTGTGTGTGAGTGAGGGCCGCACTGTCCAGTTGTGAATAACAGTGATTTCTCTGATCATACAGTGTTTGGACGGTTTGGATAAACTATGAACACCTGCTGCTCGGCCCACCTGTGGACACACACAGACACACACACACACAGACACACAGACACACGCACACACACTTGTCTACACAACCCGCACACAGTGCGATCTAAGTGAGAGAGAGTGTGTCATGTGACGTGGATGGATGTTATTTTCTACTGTGACATCATGTTGGAAAGTCGACAACACAAATTTCCTGTGAGTGTGTGTGTGTGTGTGTGTGTGTGTGTGTGTGTGTGTGTGTGTGTGTATACTTGTCTCTCTATTGCTGCACCGACTGTGGTGTTGCTCCTTGTTCACTTTGATCGCGTGTGAATTTTTGTTGCTAACGCTAGCATAGCCTAGCGCTAAACCAAACATCTCCAGGGGGGGGGAAGCCAAATCCGTGAGAAAACACGAAAGCGCCCCCCTCAGGCTGGCTTCATCGCTACCCACTTAACGCCAACGGCTGTGTTGTGTCTACTGCGTCCTGGTTGGTGAACGGAGCCGAGGGACTGCAGGGAGCAAAAACTATGACACCTAGTGGTGGAA
>NW_027466184.1:42500-60000 GCF_046127955.1 Nelusetta ayraudi
AAGTTTTTGTACACTCGTTTAGGCAGCATAGGCTCCTCCCTACTGCCGATTGGCCCTGGGTGACCTCAAGGAAAACTCTGCCCACCACTGCCTGGTTCAACGTCAAATGTCAAAATGTGTCTAAAAATCCTCTACTTGTCTTTTTGAGCAGTTGTCTCCGGGATCTTTTACCAGGCGGATTCAGACTTTACGCAAACCGCTCCCTGCTCCGCAAACAGCGTCTCGTCCCCGTTGAGTCGCTCGAGATCAGGAAAAAAAAAAAAAAAATCGGCGTATATTGCTTGTGGGGCCGGCAGTGCAGGCAGGAGAAGAAGGGGCGCGGCTGAAAAGACGGCGAGCCGCGGTGAAAAGGCTCCTCGTCTGTCGCCGCCTGTGAAAAACGCCATCGCCTATCAGGAGTCGGAACCCAGAGGGAGAGAGCGAGAGAGAGAGAGAGAGAGAGAGAGAGAGAGAGAGAGAGAGCGACTCCCTCTGAGTCGCTGTCTGCTGCGTCTTCCCTCGCTCCCTCGCGTCTGTGCGTGTGCGCGCGCGTGTGTGTCTGTGTGTGTGTGTGTGTGTGCGCGCGCGTGTTCGTGTTCGTGTTTGTGCGCCTGCCTCCGCCGCTCCTTCTCCCACTGCACTTCTGGTAATGGATTCTGCCTAAATGGGTTCTGAGAAACTCGAGTGAAGGGGGAGGAGGGAGGAGGACGGAGGGGGAGGAGTTGGAGGATAGGAGTTGGGGGAGCGAGGTCAGGGGGGGCAAGCGATGGAGGACTTGTTGCTCGCGTCCTTGTGGATTTTTTCGGCGGATTCAGTCGCAAAAACAACGACAAACTGCGGTGTTGTTGTGATTTTGCCCGTCAAAAGCGACACCCGGAGATTATGCCGAGCTGCACTCTTCTATCAAATGTTTTTCTTTTTCTTTTTCTTTTTATCCCACACCTATTGTGAGGCGGATGAGTCAAAAAGAAAAATGCCTCTTTTGGAGCTTTTTAACTAACTGGCCTGAAAGGAATCACAGAAGGGGCGGCAGGAAACGACTTTGGTGAGATTTTTATCCAGTAAATCCTGAAAAATCCTTTAGTGCCTTTAGTCCGTTGTAGCTTTTCTGATGAGCTGCAGAGTCCACATCTGACGCCATTTAAACTACAACATCCACACTGACGCTGTTTAACCTGAAACGTCCGCGCTGATGCTGTCTAAACTACAACATCCATGCTGACGGTATTTGAACTACAACAGCCACGCTGACGACTGTTCAAGGCGAAACAATGGCATAAAGATTGTTTCCACTGCAGCATTCACACTGACACTTCACACTGCAACATCCACACTGACACTGTTTAAACTGCAACATCCGCACTGACACTGTTTACACTGCAACATCCACACTGACACTGTTGAAACTGCAACATCCACACTGACACTGTTGAAACTGCAACATCCATACTGACACTGTTTACACTGCAACATCCACACTGACACTGTTGAAACTGCAACATCCACACTGACACTGTTGAAACTGCAACATCCACACTGACACTGTTTACACTGCAACATCCATACTGACACTGTTTAAACTGCAACATCCACACTGACAATGTTTAAACTGCAACATCCACGCTGACACTGTTTCCACTGCAGCATCCAGAATGACACTGTTTAAACTGCAACATCCACACTGACACTGTTTAAACTGCAACATCCACACTGACACCGTTTAAACTGCAACATCCACACTGACACTGTTGAAACTGAAACATCCGCACTGACACTGTTGAAACTGCAACATCCATACTGACACTGTTTACACTGCAACATCCACACTGACACCGTTTAAACTGAAACATCCACACTGACACTGTTTAAACTGCAACATCCACACTGACACCGTTTAAACTGCAACATCCACACTGACACTGTTGAAACTGAAACATCCACACTGACACTGTTGAAACTGCAACATCCACACTGACACCGTTTAAACTGCAACATCCACACTGACACTGTTGAAACTGAAACATTCACACTGACACTGTTTAAACTGCAACATCCGCACTGACACTGTTCAAACTGCAACATCCACACTGACACTGTTGAAACTGAAACATCCACACTGACACTGTTTACACTGCAACATCCACACTGACACTGTTGAAACTGAAACATCCACACTGACACTGTTGAAACTGAAACATCCACACTGACAATGTTTAAACTGCAACATCCACACTGACACTGTTGAAACTGCAACATCCACACTGACACCGTTGAAACTGCAACATCCACACTGACAATGTTTAAACTGCAACATCCACACTGACACTGTTGAAACTGAAACATCCACACTGACAATGTTTAAACTGCAACATCCACACTGACACTGTTGAAACTGCAACATCCACACTGACACCGTTGAAACTGCAACATCCACACTGACAATGTTTAAACTGCAACATCCACACTGACACTGTTGAAACTGCAACATCCACACTGACACCGTTGAAACTGCAACATCCACACTGACAATGTTTAAACTGCAACATCCACACTGACACTGTTTACACTGCAACATCCACACTGACACTGTTGAAACTGCAACATCCACACTGACACTGTTGAAACTGAAACATCCACACTGACAATGTTTAAACTGCAACATCCACACTGACACTGTTGAAACTGCAACATCCACACTGACAATGTTTAAACTGCAACATCCACACTGACACTGTTGAAACTGCAACATCCACACTGACACTGTTGAAACTGCAACATCCACACTGACACTGTTGAAACTGCAACATCCACACTGACACTGTTGAAACTGAAACATCCACACTGACACTGTTGAAACTGAAACAGCCACACTGACAATGTTGAAACTGAAACATCCACACTGACACTGTTTAAACTGCAACATCCACGCTGACACTGTTTAAATTGCGACAGCCTCACGGACACTGTTTACACTGCAGCATCCATACGGACACTGTTTAAACTGAAACATCCTCACTGACACTGTTTCCACTGCAGCATCCAGAATGACACTGTCTCAACTCCAGTATCCACATTGACACTTTAAACTGCAACATCCACGCTAACATTGACACTGACACTTTAAACTGCAACATCCACGCTGACATTGACACTGACACAATTTTTAAGCTGGCAGCAGCAGCAGCAACAGTCACCTTTTGGTCTTTTGTGGTTTTTCAAAGCTGTGCGCCAAAACTGCTTCCTGTTTATTTGTCACCATTAAAACAAAGTTTCACAAGATAAAGATTGACGGGGGAAGAAAAACGTTTGTTCTGAGCTGGATGAAAGAGGTGAAACGTCAACAACCCAGCTGATTGACAGCTGAAGAAAACGTCTGCTGACACAATCAAAAAAAGAGATGTCAAACGTTTCTAATGCAACACTTTAAAAAAAAAACGCATCAAAAGTGGCGACGTGGGCTCACCTGAGTCGTTTTCCGACGACGCAAGACGAGATGGGCAAAAAAAAAAAAAAAAAGAATAAGCGGTGCGTAAGAGAAAGAAGAAATGTGTGTCGACTCCCGCAGCACAGCGTCGTGAACAAAAGAGAGGAGAGAAAGGAGGAGAGGCAGGGAGGATGAGGAGCGAGAAAATGAGCCGAGGAAGAGAAGGAGGAGGAGGAAGAGCGGAGGGGCGGCTGATGCTGCAGGCTGGACGATTTAATGTCGGCCACTTGATGGAATGAAGTGCTTCCCTGTGGAAGCGGCGCCAAAGTTAAACCCTCTAGTCAGTTAGTCTGTTAGCCATCGATTTCTCTGGTCAGCACCAGATTGCTATTGCATATGACTGGCACCAGGGCCGTGTGCCTGTGTGTGTGTGTGTGAGTGTGTTTGTGTGTGTGTGTGTGTGTGAGAGCGAGAGTGTGTGTATCCATTGAAGTCCTGCACATACCGTAAGGGCTCGCTGGTGGGAAAAAGACTGTATTTATTTAACCTTCGCCTCGCCACTGACAAACACACACACGCACGCACGCACACACACACACACACACACACACACACACACACACAGGGTTCTTGGAAGACGACCTCGGCTGTCAGCAAACGCGGCTCTTCGCACATTGAGACAAAACGAAACGCTGTTTTTTCCGGCGAGGTTGTGCGCGTTGTGCACGCCGTGGGGTGGCTGAGACCCTCCTTGAACGCATTCCACCCAACGGTCATGTATAATCTGGCCGCAGTTTACATATGCAGCAGGGTTATTGGAACCATCCCTCTCGGCCGCACTGATGTATACCGCCGCCTGCTTGGCTGCACCCGGCGCCGGGTAACCAGCAAATAAATGAAGCCGCCCGTCTGCAGGCGTGAGTAAATACACGGCGGGACAGTGTTGGCGGCGGTGGCAGTGGCGCCACCTGATGTATGTAGTTTAATAATCCGCCAGGTTATGAATATTTCAGGGATTATGTTTAATTCTGGCCGGAGTTTGTCGGCAGCCGCACAAATCTGACTGAGTTTATGGACGTTGCTAGCAGCGGGGGGGCGGGTGGTGGTGGGGGGGTTCCGGGGGGGGCTCAATCCGGCATGGCCATCCATCGATAGCCACACCCATTCGTCGACCGCAGTTGCTGCAGTGGGCAATACTGTGGATTTTGGTATCGATTCATTACCAAGTATCGTATAATACCGACTTTTCACTTGAAATGTCACGATCATTGAATCATTTTTGCGATGTTTCGCCTTTGGTTAGAAATATTGTGATCATGGTGAAACACAGGGCCGAGATTTTAGGAGAAATTTTAAAAAGTTACACGTACAAATTTGTTTTTTTCTTTTTTGTACAAACGAACTACAAAACAAAGCCATTTAAACGCGATTTACACGTCTGCGGCGCGTTCGCGACTCCGCAGCAGACCGCGGCCATCAAAGTCAGCGTGCGTGTTCCCACCACCAGGGGGCAGCGCAGGCACTGTTGCCGCTGTTTTGTGAACCGGTCGAACGGCCGCGCTTGACGCCCAGCTCGGAAAGATGTTCAGTGTGAGACGGCAGAGCCGTGCCGCACTGTACCGCAGATGCTTTCAGTGTGAATCAGCCTTAAAGGTCACAGGCAAAGTCACTGTTGCAAAATAGTAAAAAAAAAAAAAAAAAAAAAAAAAAGCAAACACTAACAAAATACAAATTGAACAATATCAACAACGTAACAAAAACGACCTTCCATTTCATGTCGGTATTTGTGAAAAATAAAATACGCCGTTTACGTTTCAACTACGTACAAAGTTGGAGTCATTTTACCGAACGCCTGGAAGAGAAACTGCAACAGAAGTATTGCTCCCATACTGATATATCACCTCCGTGTCGATACTTTACGACACTACACAGTTTCCACTGGCAAAACACGTGGGAACGAAAAATCTGTGGCAGTGAGTCGTGGCAGCTCCTCGCAGCGTGGTGCGGCACGGCGCCCCCTGGTGTCATTCAGCTGACAGAACCGGAGCAGAGGGAAGAGCGGCGACACCAGCAGGTCCATCCATCATTATTTGTGCGACGTCCCTGACTGTCTCCATCTGTTGCTGCCCTGTTGGGGGCTGCCACGGCCACCGCGCCCCCCCCCCCCCTCCCCCCGCTGGCGGTTTTGCTGCAGTGTAGGTCTGCGGCTGCCAGGTGGCACCGGCAGCTTTGCTTAGAGTGTGACGGACGGCGGAGGTGGGAGGCAGCGGTGGCCGTTTTTATACATCAGGTGAGATCGTCTAGACCGGATCAACCAGATACAAGACACGAAACTCCAATCGGAACCGTTCAGCGGCTCCCCGCGATTGGAAGTCGGAAAACTTTTACCTTTATTCTATCCTGAAACCAGAGCCGTCCGGTCGTCGCCTCGACTTGAACCCGCTGATATGAAGTTTGGAAGGAAAAAAACGCTCGAATCAGCCACACAAACACACACAGACTTTAAAAACTTGACCAAAAAAAAAAAAAGAAGAGGCTAAACTGCGACGCGCTGAAGGTTCAACTCTGTGGAAGCACGACGGGAAAAATCTTGCGAGGCCTCGGAGAACCTGAGAGTTCACGGTCGATTTTACATGAAACACAACGGATAAGTGCTGCACAAAACACACTGAGCACCGCGATCTCTCTCCCCGTGTGTGTGTGTGTGTGTGTGTGTGTGTGTGTCTAACAGCTAAGGTTATAGTGTTAAGCAGCTTAGGGAGACCAAGTGGATTAAGTGTTTTGTTGACACATAGAAAAGTAATCTGGTTAGCAGAGACTAGACACTGTTTATTTATTTAATTCTTTTTTTTTTTTTTTTACCCCCCCGCCGTCTACTTCGCGCATCATTTTTTTTTTTTTTTTTAATCTCAGCACCCTGAAATTAAACTCTTTTTACGCTATTAAAGCTAAGAAAGTCATACGCTACCTCGGATCAAGAGCACTGGCACTCACGGCGCCCTCTGCCATCGATCTCAAACAGGTACTTCCAATATTTCCACAACACCAAGACGCATTTCCTAGCGTTGCCTTTAACTGAATTGCATAAAAATCTCTGATGATCCACTGTTTTTATGTTTTACTTAACAGAGTTACATGTGACTCTTTTTTTTTTATAATGAATTTTTTTCAGAACCGGAAGACTCAACAGCTCGTTGACCCTGACAAAGGTTTTCACGCAGAGAGAGGAAGTTCCTGAACGCCTCCATCCTCGCCGACGAAGCTCATTGCGTGGAGCCGCTAACGAGGACGGCGGCGGCTCTGGTGGACGTGATGTGTTCCATCAAAGTGCTCTCGAGTGCTGCCGCCTAAACTCGGCTCCATTATTTTTTTTTTTTTCAATTTAGGGTGACGCAGGGCAGAGACAAAGAGTTCAGAGTGATTCTGAGTACTTGTTTTTCTCAGAAGCTCGGACTCATTTAGAACTCGTTCAGAACTCATTCAGGACTCATTCAGAACTCGTACAGGACTAATGCATGAGCCATTCAGGACTTGTTCAGGACTCATTCAGGATTCAATCAGGACTCGTTCAGAACTCGTTCAAAACACATTCAGGAATATTCAGGTTTCAATCAGAACTCAAACAGGACTCATTCAGGAATCATTCAAAACTCGTTCAGGACTAATTCATGACCCGTTCAGGACTCACTCAGGACTCATTCAGGATTCATTCAGGGGTCCAGGTTAATGGATCTTATTATATTGTGGTTGAAAACACAAATATCAGGTAACCAGGCAGGCGACAGCCGGACACCCAGGGGTCCAGGCACACCACAAAGGTGTTTACGACTGCCAGTGTGTGTGTGCGTGCGCGCGCGTGTGTGTGTGTGTCCACCAGGGGACCCTGCCAGACGTCTGGGGTCTAATATTTCCTCTCAGGAGGACAAATAACGCAGCGAGGTCCCTCTCCCCCTTTTCCCCTCCTCGACAGCCTTGACCGTCTGATCTCTGCTCACAAAAGCCACGGATGAAATCGCACACGTCGCGCCGAGTCAGTGCACACAAACAGACCGGTGCAGAATCAGCGTTTGAGGGAGAGGATCGGCGGCGGCAGTGGCATCTCGACCGCAGAAACCGGATAATCAGCAGAGGGGAAGAAGAAGAAGAAGAAGAAGAAGAAGAAGAAGAAGAAGAAATGTTTGAATTCAGTTGATAATTGACAATTTCAAACTAGGCCAAGCCGTTGCGTCGTCAGTTTGTAAAATGGATGTTTGGAAATGAACAAGACGAGAAACAAAATGTCTGCGTCACTTGCAGAGTCCAGTCTGGGTCAGTACCTGCTGGTACTCAGAGTGGAGCCCCACTCCAAGGACTCATCCAGCAACACTCGGCAGGTTTCAGGTTTCTGAGTTGGGCTAATCTATCACCACAAAAAGTCACAAACAAAAGGCTGCCAGTAAACTTTTCTCCCCCTTTTGTTCCTTCTTCGAGCCAGAACAACTGTTGTCTCCAGTGATGCAAGAGTTCCAGACCAAGTGCACACACACCAACATGGTTTGAGTTACTGAGGAGAGGCAGAGCAGATGTCCTGCTATGCAGTAAAATTAAGTTTTTTTGGCCAAGCTCCCCAAAAGTTTCTGACATTGTTCTAATTGATGCAAGAGTGTTACTGATTATTTCAGCAACATAACCAGAAACACTCAAAACAAGTGCATCAGACCACTGTACCAGTGTGTAATGAGCCACGGTGTCCACTGAGGGCGCTGCTGAAGTCGGTCAGAGTTCAAATAAAAGTAAATAAAATTGTGAAGGTTTTAGTGTTGCGGGATCAAAAGAAGATGGTTGAAGTTATTGAGACAAATAAATGTTGCAGTCAAGAGACAATTCAGCATTGAAACTAAAAAAATTCAGGAAAAAAAATAAATCTTGAACTTCTGCATTCCCGCGTGGAAAAGCCGAGAGCTGTCGCTCAACCTCCGAATGAATTTCACTTTTTTTTTTTTACAGGGTGCTAATATTAATAACAATTCCGACAAAGACAAATATCACAGAAGGAGGGAAAAAAAAAAGTGTAAAAGCGGGAATCAGCGGCGGACGTGTCGCTCGCACTCACAGCTGCGTTCCATCTGAGGCAATTAGCCCGGAAAACTCAACTCTGACAGCCGCCGACAGGAAGTGTTTCCTCCGGAGAGGAAACGCAACCACACGCACACACACGCGCGCGCACACGCACAATGCCATTTAATAAAACCATTATCAAAGGCAACGCGGCCACTCAGCACTTTCCACCCGACGTTAATTACAACACGACACCCTCGTCTGGATGAAAAGCCCACTGCGTTGTGCGCAACTCGTCCGCCTTAATGAAAACACAGGATTTTTTTTTCTCCCCCCCTGCGTTCTGAGCGTGTCCTTTATTAAGTGTGGAATTCACACCTGTTTAGGAAAATTACCTCGGGGATAATGAAAGGCTTTACCACACACACACACACACACACACACACAAAGGCAGAAAATGCAAACACAAGCAAGCAAAAAAGAACATTCACAAGCCAAATTAGAATGTGTTTTTTTTCCCCTGCTGACCCTGAGAAAAAAAAAAAAGCAACAATAAAGAGCAAACTAGCGCAGCTCAACTCTGATCATTAATTCAATTAATTAGCAAGATTTTCTGTTGTGTCTCACTCCCACCCTGCACCCCGCCACTTCCCCACCCCACCCACGCCCCCTCCGGGCCCCAAACTCCGACGGCAACCGCAGCAACTCCCAACCAACATAAATATGGACGTAAATCACGTTCACGTGTCACTGCAAAGTTGTTTTTTTTTCTGTCCGTATCTCTTCACGTGGCTCAGCGTGCGCAGCAATTAGGAGAGAAATTTCACCAAAAATAAATAAATAAATAAAACACAACAGAGTGCACCAACACAACACAACACAACACAACCAGCGCAAATGTACAGGGACAGTTTTTGTTTTTTTTACCATTTCTAGCAACAAAGTTTTCAGAAATTGGTAAAAAATTTGTTGGATAAAATTCAAAAGAAAAGAAATTCTGCTAAAAACCCAAATTAATTTGTGTCTTTTTTTCATTTTGCTCACTGTTTCCTTACTCATTTTGCTAGAAAAAAAAATTTAAGCTTAATTTGGGAAAAGTAGAAAAATTAATAAAAAAATAAAATAAAATAAAATAAAATAACATAAAAACAAACTTGTATGGTGGTCCTACCGTTGTCGCTGTCCGACTTGTTCTCGTGCTCCGTGTCGGTGAGCGTCAGCACCGAGTTGGAGCGGCTCGACAGGCACGAGCTCCTCCCCGAGGACTTGGCCACGCCCCCTCGCCCCCACAGCCGCATGGCTCGCTCCGGCGACATGACGGCCTGGCCGTCGGCGTCCACGTCCGGCGCCGCGCCCACCGAGAAGCCGCGGTGGGGGAGGCCAACGTCGGAGCAGAAGGCCAGGCCGCGGCGGGGCGGCGGCGGCTCGCAGATCCCCAGCTGCCGCAGGCTGAAGTGTTGACCTGCAGTGGACACGCCCAAAGAGGCGTCGCCTTCAGGTGGCGCCAAAACCATCTGACCATGTCACATTGATCTTGTGCTTAATTAGCTAGTTTTGTTATCTACACCAAGTTCATTTCTGTTGAATTGTTTTTGAATGAAAAAAGCAACTGCACAAAACAACAAAGCAAACAAAGGAAAGGGCAGTAGGTAGCATTAAAAAATATTTAAATATATAAAAGAGAAAGCTTTGTTTGTGACAAATTGTTAACAGACAAATCAATTATATCATAAATCTAAATCTAAATAACTTGAAAATATTTTCTGTATTTAAAAATCTTAGGAATTTACGGAAACATTTTAACATTTTGAGGTTTTCCGGTGTTATAATAATAATAATAATAATAATAATAATAATAACAATAATAATAATAATAATAATGCTTTCTTTATTCGGGACTGAGCCCCGGCTGTTTTGTTTCCACATTCTGTGGTCGAATTTTGTAAATGAGGTAAGAATAACAGTTTTCTGAACACATCTGTCCAAACTAAAAAAAAAACACAATATCTTAAAAAGTGAGGATCTCAAGAAGTTAATAGTCTTATTCTCACAATGACTATTATTACAAAATGTAAGGACAAAATCTTGTAACAGCAACTTTAATTCAGCAATTCTGGGAAGACTGCCCACATTAGCAGCAGAATTAGATTAGGTATAGTCCCAAAAGTAGCTTTTATGAAGTTTCTTTAATAAAAAGTTTAAGACTTACTTATTTATTAAATTTCATTTTTGTAAAAGACAATGTTTATTTATCATATGCAAAACTTGTGGACACATCAAATGCATTACTTTCATATTTATCATTTTGTTTATATGTACAGAAAAGAGTTTTGATTATATTTAGTGACAGAAATCAAATCAGTATTAATGGCAGATTCACTTGCTTGAAAACAATGTTCTGACCAGCGTCTGCACGACAGTTTGAGGCCATGGAGGACAAAAGTCAGGAGGTGCCGCTCCGCCGCGGAGCCTCTGAAATATGAAGATGAGCCCAGACAGATGATCCGCCACCAGTCGCTTTGCGCGGCTTCATCTTCCATCATCATCCAGCAGCCAGAAGAGGAATTATTAAAGCTCCCGTAATTAACGTCACGGGCAGAGATAACGACAGCTGGCGTTCAATTAAAAGTTTTATTAATTTTAAATGAACTCCAATTAGGCCAGCGGTGAAAAGCAAGGCGATAAGACCGTCGTGTAATTATGATTTTATTTTTTCGTTCTTCACGTATTGACGCCGCGTTAACTGGAAGCTGCGCAACAGCGGGTTCAATCTGACGCACAACTTTGTTGAGTTTTAGAGGCCCCATTTAAACAACCTGCCATTTGTTTTTTTTGTTGAGATATTTAAATGTTGCATTATTTTTAATGGCTCACGTGCTGTATAGGGACAGTGCTTTGAGATTTGTGGGGGAAAAAAAAACAAACAAAAAAACCAAGATGACGCAAAACAGGAAGTAGGTTGAGCAACTGGTCAGCCAATGGGGGCAGAGGGCGGGATCATCTTATTTATCTCTGTGTTCCTGTGTGTGTGTGTGTGTGTGTGTGTGTGTGTGTCTCACCGTGGCGGCTGTAGTCGTCCGGCTCGTGGTGCACCATGTCCTTCCGCCCCTTGGTGGTCCCGTAAAGTAGCCTGGTAGGAGGTCAAAGGTCACATCAGGGGGGTGGAGACTGGTTCAAGTTACACACACACACACACACACACACACACACACACACACTGAACAAGCACCACAATTTGACTCAACACACATGACGGCAAATTTTTCGGACAAATCTGGAAAATTTGTACGTCAAAAATGTTTGCGAAAATTTGTATGTGATAAAAATTAATTTTTACGAGCTGAACTGCTGTCAAAATACCCTTCAGGCATCAACTGCCTCTTCCTGGCTTTTATTCCTTATTTCCAGGAACGACACTGACCGCCAGCACGTTCACCTCGCACAAAATCATACATTTTCCCGAAACGATTAAAAGCTCAAATTTGACCTTTTTTCCGCTGAAGTCGTGGGCCACAATGCTTTTCATTAAAAGATCATAAACTGGAGTGTGTTTTGGCGCCGATGCACTCCACTTGTTCTAATTTATTCAAGGGAGAAGAGGAGGATTAAAGGCTTCTGAGAGAGTTTCTTCTCCCGTATCTTCGTCCTAGGCTCCCCTGAGACTCCTCCCCCTTTACCTCCCCCTCCCCCTCCCCCTCCCCCGTCCTCCCGCTCCCCTCGAGGTGAAAGTATGTGTAGACAGAGTCGCTGCAGCGGCTGGAACAGGAAGTGGTTCCCCACCTGGTCTGGTCCTGGTGATGGTCGAAGGCCTTCAGGGTCTCGCTGGACGAGTAGGACTTCTGAGTGGGGACACAGAGGCCCTGCGAGCCGATCACACAGTCCTCGCTGTCCCCCGACGAGCCTGCAGAGGGGGCGGACTCGCGCTCAGCGTCATCGACCAATCAGGATGCAGCCACCGCGTCGCATGTTACACCGGATAAGATGCAACTTGGCGGAATATGTCGTGCTAAATCTCTGGAGACGCTATGAAATCAACTCTAAAATATTGTTGTGGTTATGGTTAGGGTTTGCAAATAAACAACAAAAAAAGGAAAAATGAAATATGTCTCTTAAAATTTGGAGTTAACAAAATGTCCTTCTACCCTTGCAGCACTAGAGGGCGTAATGAGGACTAGAGCTCTTCCATCTCATGGAACATTTCTTTCTCTTTCGCCAACAAATTCTGACAAGTTTTTCGACGCGTTTTAAGATTCAATCATTTATTAAAAAAAAAACAAACATCTGACGCCAAAGATGGCAAATCTTTCTGTTTCAATTGGGAAACTTTCTGCGGCGGTGGTGGAGAGTCAGCGGCGCCTCACCAGCGTACGGTCCCTCCTTGTCCTTGCGGCTCTTGGAGAGCGAGCAGTAGGGGCGGCGCTCTTTCACTTCCATCATTCTTCTGCTGGTGCCGCAGGGAAACATAAAGACATGCTGGTGTGAGCTGCACACGATGGACGGATGGATGGATGGACGGATGGACGGAGGCTGGGAGCAGAGGGGGCGGAGCTTCTGGAGCAGGGAGGATCTTCACCTGGAAACAACGAGAAAAAAAGATGTATGCATTTACTTATTTTTTTTATTTATTCTTTTATTTATTATTTATTATGACCGAGCCAATCAGAGGCAATGGGAGGAGAAAGAGGTGGAGCAACAGCGCGCTGATGCCCTTCAACCAATAGGAAGCTCTTCCGCTCGGGTAGAGAACTAATTTGTCTGTTATCGGAAACACAGTTTATTCTTTCCGTTTTTTGTTAAATCAGGGATCCCCAAACTACGGCCCGCGGGCCACATCCGGCCCGCTGCGTGTCTCTGTGCGGCCCGCGTGAAGGCTGTCATAACCCCCCTCCCCACCCCCCCACGCCCCCCCGCCACGTAACTTTGCCGACACGTTAGTGTAGCGCGACAGCCATAGCGGGCTCCCGACGTTAGCGCTTGTTCCCCCCACCCCACCCCAAGGTGGGGGTTTGGTGGATGTAGGCGGGACCGGTGGTGACGAGGTGCGAGTTTGAAAACCCAGATTGCTGGACTGGAGCTTCGCTTCCCCTCAGTGAACTCGGCTATGCCAACAAATGTTAGCCGTCGTACAGCTCGACCCACTAGAGCCACCGGGGGGCAGTGTTTGGCTGGAGGTCGACTTCGATCAGCAGAGAGTATATTGAGTAGAGAATGAGGTCACGTGGGAAAGTTGACAAACAGCGACACCGTTTTGGGGCGGGACCATCGGTGTCTGAAAGGCGGATGGTCGCGGGTACGAGGCCGCAGTTTTTGCCGCTGAGAAAAGCAGAGAGAAATCCCAGAAGACGACACAAATTTGGGGCAAGAAACACCAAAAAAAAAACCCAACTGAAATAAAAAAAAACAAAAAACATCAGTGGTGGAGTCTTGAGAGGAAAGAGTCGGAGGCAAAGACGGCCGACGGTGACCGGGCACTTTTTATAATCCGCCAACTTAATCTGCAGCCTCTAATCCTCAAACCTTCTGGACCCCGGACACACAACCATTGTGTGTCGGTGCGCTGCGATGCACTCCACGGACCAGAGTGCATCGCACTCCTCATCACATCTGGGAGAAAAGTGAGACAAGAGGGGAAGGAGGGGCTGATGGGGGCAGGGGGGAGGAGAAAGGACTCCTGCTGCTGTGGATTACAGGTGTGCTGTGTGAATCAGAGAGGGCTCCAAGATGCGCCAAGATCCACACACACACACACACACACACACACACACACACACACACACACACCAGCAGCAGCAGCAGCAGCAGCAGCAGCCAATCAGCAGGCAGGAGGAGCTGAGCCCGAACCAGATACATTATATTCACGTGTTCCCACCCCCACCTTCTCATCCTCCTCATCCTCCGCCTCCTCTCCTCTTCCTCCTTCTTCTCCCCCCTCCCCCTCCCCTTCCACCTCCCCCTCTCCCCCTCTCCCGCTCCCCTTCCTCCTCCCCCACGTCGGGACGCAGATTCGCAGGTCTGCCGTGTCGTCAGACGGACTCGTGTTGGCGGGAAGCCGCTGAATGATTCAGAGGAACAGGAGGCGCCGCGCATATTTAAAAAATCTCAGATCCCCGGTTTGGTTTCCATGCCGCTGACGCAACGACACAATCCGAACATGAATGATCAAAAAGAAAAAGAGACAAAAAAAATGAGGAAAAGAGACACAGCATCATGTCCACCGTGTTCCGAGCTCCCACGATGCCTTGCGTGAAAGGCGAGCGGAACATTTAGTGAAGCAGGACCAGAGTTTATATGTACGCTAAAGAAAAGAAAAGAAATAATATAATGAAATAAAAAAAATAAAAAATAAAACAATATGGAGAGGATTAAGAAATTAATATAATTTAAAAGAAAATGGGGGAAATGAATAAAACATTATTTTAAATACACTTTGATGACTTTGACTCGAAGATTTCAATTTTAAACTTTTTAATTATTCCATGTTTGGCTTTCAGATCTTGGAAGTGGTATTATTACTATTATTATTATTATTATTATTATTATTATTATTATTATTATTATCATTATTATTATTATTATTATTATTATTGTGAAAAAGACTTTTACTGACCCAACAGAAGGACTTGCAACTCCGTCAGCAGACGCTTCAACACGTGTGAAGGTCAAAACCGGAGCGTGAAGGTCACGCACGCGCTTCCGTCTGATGTTTTCTGATGTGTGTGTCTGTGTCTGTGTGTGTGTGTGTGTGTGTGTGTGTGTGTGTGTGTGTGTGTGTGTGCCAGTGTGTGTGTGCCAGTGTTTCAGAGGGGAGCTGCAGCTTTGAGGAAGCTTGGGGAGACGATTTACGACAACACAACTACGATTCTGCACCTGCTGCTCTTCTTAATCACATCTGCTGCCAAAGTCCGGCGGCGTTGACACACGCACACACACACACACACACACACACACACACACACACACACACCCACACACTCAGGACTCCTCTTCCCGTCATCTTCGTCCACCTGCGATTATTTACCCCCCCCCCATCCCCCACCACCACCACCACCACCCTTCCTCCCTTCAGGGACTGGAACCAGCCAACCTGCTGCTCTCCCACCGACTCTGACTGCCTCTGATGAAGTTAAACCTTAACGCCGTCACGGCCACGGAACAAAGCTTCTTGTTGCAGTCAGGTTATCTATTAAAGCAGCTCCATTACGGCGCTACAGTTACAAGCCTCTTTCAATTCAATTGCCTTGTGTTTTTGAGTCATGTTGTTCACTTTACATCACTGTGCATCACTTGATGCACTCGGGGAACTACACGAGTGGAAACTCGCTGCTCAGCTGTAACCTTGCACAGAGCATCTCTGCCTGTTCTCGAGGGTTAATGCTGAGGTTAAACTCACTCATTGATGCACTTTTGAACTCATGGTTCTTGTTTTCTCCTCTTTTTTGGTTGTACTCATGTCTTTATATCTTGCTTGTATGTTTCTATACGCACTGCAGCAGCCAGTGTTGTTGGGATCACTCCATAAAAGTAATCCAACTACTGATGACTGATTACTCCTTAAAAAGTAATCTAATTACTCCTTTAACTACTTTGTTTCATAAGTGATCGATTACTAATTACGAATTACTTTAGTTAAAAAAGATAAAGTAGCAGTTGAGACAACAAATCACAATATTCTTTCATTGAGACGAGATTAATTCAACTCAAAATAATGTTTGCATTTCCAGCTACAAACGCAATCGCTGTTTCTTCTCTTTTTGCCGCCGCCGTGCTTGTTTTGGTGCGTCGTCGCATATCCATATCAATGGTGTTGCATGCGCGGCTGCATCGTCCATCTGCGACACTGTTTTCGGTTGTTTTTCTGAATTTCAGACATTTTGTGCAAAGTAATGAGACATTTTTAGCTTGCAAAATATTTCAGAAAAGTAATGGAATCGTTACTTGATAAAGTAATTATGATATCAATACCAGTTTTGCCAGAGTAATCCCGCTACATTACTGTGTTAATAAAAAAGTAGTATTAATCACAGTAGAGGATTACTCCGTAATAGATTACTCGCCCACGCTGGCAGCAGCGACGTCCCTTGAGAGACGTAGTTTTAGGCCTGTCCCGATACAATATTTTCAATTCCGATACGATACCGATATTTCAACGCCTGAATATCGTCCGATACCGATATCAATCCGATATCAGCATGCTACAAATGAAACATACTTTCATTATTTATTCTAAAAGTACTGCCACACGGCCGACATTATTTCTTCCTCGAGCACATAGACTGTTACTGTTGAGGTCACGTGAGCTCTACATGCTGGAGCCGAGCACTCTTCTTTGGCGAGCGCACCAGGTGTATTACCGCCACCTACCGCTGTGTTGGAGTATGAACCACAGTCACCTATTTGCATAGGGCGGAAGCGTCGGAGTAGAATGGACTGCTTTCTATCGGAGTGTTAATATCAGAGACTTAAGATGACGTCTGATATAATCCGATCTTCCTTTTTTGGCTGATATCAGACCGATATCCGATATCAATATCGGATCGGGACAGCCCTACGTAATTTCAATCCTTTGCATGCGTTCACACATATTGGACAATTGCACAACAACCAGGCTGCGCAATAGCTGTGGGACGTGTTTCTGGTTTGTGTGTGTGTGTGTTGGACGGAGGGGCGAGACGGGACGGCACGGGCATAATGCACACCAGGCCTGATGGACCCTGCGGGGACCTGACAAGGCTCTGTAGGGACTGGGCCCGGCACGGCAAGGACGGAGGAGGAGCTCGGCAAGCGAGTGCCGCACAACGACGTCCAGCGGCCGGCAGGCTGGGAACTTCTGGACGCGCACAGGTGCGAGTGGAAGTTGACGACTTGACGACAGGCCCCGTCGACCTGATGCAGCAGGTGCACGCCGCCACTCTCGCGTCCCCTCGGAGGCGTCGGACGGCAGCCGACAGCAGGCCGGCGCCGTCTGGAATTAGAGCGACTCAGACACGCGCCGTAAATTATTTCCTCGGCTCTTCGCGCGGCAGCTGAGCAGCTCCACTGGAGTTCCGCCGCCGCGAGGCG
>NW_027466184.1:65000-160000 GCF_046127955.1 Nelusetta ayraudi
CCCCCCCCCACCCGAGTAGAGAAACTTTCCTTCGGGAAGAATCGAGATGGACGACAGTCACTGGCTGAGAAACCGGAGCTGAAACTGGAGTCGGCAGCTCCTCAGACACCCGTCAGAGGTGAAGCAGCTCCACTCCGGCCAACAATGACTCCATTGATATTGAGCAAAGCCCCCTCCCGCCCTCCCCCTGTCCCCCCCCCCCCCCCCCCCCCCCACCCCCTTTGATGCTCGCCGCAGCTACAGCGCTGAATATAGTGGCAGAGAAAAAAAGGGTCGAATCCAGAGGCAGTTTCGGACCCCCCCCCCCCCTTCCACCCCCCGCACATCGCCGCCTGTTATCACCACCCCCCCCCCCCCCCCACCTCCAGGTAGCAGCTTTCCTCTCCCCCCGACACAAAGGCTGGGTTGTCCCGCTGCTTGTCGTTTGTCTCAGCGTGTCGCTGCGCAGTTCTTGTTTTTTTTTTCCTTGCGACACAATTTTTCTGCTCAGAAGGTCGGTGGGAAGGGGGCGGAGCCTAGCGGAGGGGGGAGGGAATGCACACGCAGGAAAGAAAGAGCCAATGTAACCTGTCAGCGTGTGAATGAAAATGTCACTTCGATTTCACGTTGGAAAAAGACAAAACAAAAAAAAATAATTACTGATTCTACTTCCTGAATGAAACGAGGGGAAAAGATGTTGAACGTCAATGTCAGTTTGAGCGAAACCACCCCGACTGTTTCCCTCTGACTCACCCCGGAACAGACATCTGTAAGTGAATCAGACAGATCTCTGGTGAATCAGAGACAAGACCTGGCAACCCGGCCCAAGCGGTAGCTCCACCCCACTCCAAATTAGACCGAAACCTTTCTTTTTTAACCTTTTTTTTTTATTCTGCAAGAGGTTTAAACCAAAAAATAAATAAATAAATAAATTTTGAGCCAGGTCTAATGGTGTGAATGTAGGGCTCCTTTCTGTATTGACAACCAGTCAGATTTAGTGTTTTTGCAACCAACGTTGGCGACCCCTGCTGGCAAAACCAAAGAATGCATGATTTTGATACTTCCTTTTTTTAAAAAAAAAAAAAGAAAATAAAAGCTCTGCCCATCTTCTTGTACAGTGAAATCCTTTTTCAGCTTGACAAACGAAATCTTTAATTTTTTTTTTTTTTAACACACTGCTTTCTCGGGACTTGGTTTATGAAAAGAGTGGCACCACCTTCAGCCGGCAGTAACTGGAGTGGTGGGAGAAAAATGGCAGTGAAATTACTGAATGACAGAAAATTTCACCAGCAGACAACCAGAACAAACCCTGCGAGGGGAAAAAAGGAGGGAAAAAAGGAGGAGGGCGGCTCAGGTGTCAGTCGGTCGGTGTTCCCGTCTCTTCTTCCAGACGGAGGCCAGAAATCGTTCCCGTCTGAGAGATGCTTTTCTCTCTCCGGCTGCTGGAGGGAATTCCGACGAGCTAATCGGCCAAAATGTCCAGGCCAAAAGTGTAAAGTGGACGTGAGAGATCTCTCCACCAATCAGAGCAGAGTGTTTGCTCCGCCCCCTCTGGAACTCCTCCCTCTTCCACACATGTGGAAGGTGCAAGAAAGCATCTGGTTTCAGCTGGTAAAAGTACACTGGGTTTTTGAATGAGAAATGGCATGTGCCCTTAGCATGGTTAGCTAGCTAACCTCCTCCTCTGTCAAGAACTACAGGATCCACTGATGAATTCTAAATATTCGGATTATGGGTTTCTGAGGGGGGGGGGGGACTGGAATGGAGCAAAAAAAGAAAACGGATAAAAAAAAAAAAAAGACTCGCTCCTGTAAATATTTGAAATTTTGTTTTGATGGCTGATCTTTGGATTTGATTCTATGAAACCGAGAAGAATGGGCCTGTTGGATCTTTTTTTATTGGCTCTGTTTTAATTAAATGAAAAAAAAAAAGAAAAGAAAAGAAAAACAATTCAGCTGTGTTTCTGGCATTTGTTATTTCTGTTGCCCTTTAGAAAGTCCCTCCACCAAAACACGCCAAGGACTCTAAATACAAAAAGATGTTGTTTAAATATTTGTTTTGCTGGATTCTTGCAGCTTCTCTGCTTCCGACAGAGGAAACAGCCGACGGCCGCTGTTGCCGGGCAGATCAGTGGTCGCACATACCTGCGGCTGCGTTTTGCAGTTGGCCTCAAACCGGATCATTGCTGTCGCTAAACTCCAACGGTTCTCCTTAAAATCCCCTTTTTTCTTCCTGGACAGAAAAGGCTCTTTGCCGTAAAAGGCCGAAGCGAATTGAGGCGTCAGAGTATTTAAGTCCGTCGCCACTGAAACACCTGCAATTTGAAGTTTGACCATGACGGTCGGATAAACTTTAATCGAGTTGTGTCAGCGGGCCGATAAATACACAATGTCCTCCTTCGACTTTCACTTTCACAGAAGGAAAAAGATAAATAAAACACAAGATTAAAATCTAGCAAGGAGGCTGGTGGCCATCAACCATCAAGGCCTCTTTCAACAAGTCTGCCAAGGTTCCCGGAAAACCGGGTTCACTTTGGTCTGAGACTTTATTAAAGCGTTAATTCCCACCTGAGGACGCTGCTGCAGCGTAGAGGAAAGGCTTCACAGTCGTTGTTTTTTTTTTTTTTTTTTTTTTGTTTACTGGGAGGGACAGTGAATCACGGCTACAGTCAGCAGTTAGCTAGCACTACTGTTAGCAGTTAGCTACCCCTACAGCTTCAGCAGGCAATTAGCAGTTAGCTTGCCCGACAGCTACTGTTAGCAATTAGCTATCCCTACAGCTACTGTTAGTGTTTAGCTAGCTCTACACCTACTGGTAGCAGTTAGCTACCCTACCGCAACAGCTACAGTCGGCTAACCCTTCAGCTACACTTAGCAGTTAGCAAACTTGACAGCTACAGTCATTCATTCTATTCACTTTCATTTCAGGATTTACTGATTTTAGCTCATCTTTCTTCAAGCCAATTTTTTTTTAGTTTAACAAACATTTTTGTCTTGAATCTATCAGGATTTTTGATCAAAAGACCGGGCAGCTACTTCATCCGTCACTATTATCCCTATACACTATTTTCCTTCCTCACAAAAAAGCCTGACTTCATCAGTCCAGTCAAGCCTGAACACCCAATCAAAACTCAAACCTTGCACACAAAAAGAACTGAGGAAGTCGGTCACCTGACCGGACGGCGATGACAGAGGGAAATTGTTACTTTTTAATCTTCAGTCGTTCACGGACGTGGCGCTCCCTGGAGGCCAAGCCTACAGCCGGGGCTCCAGGTGGACTGGAAATTGCCTCCTGTTTTTATTGTTACCGCTGTTAATATTTAAATGTTTCCTCCTTCTGTTCCCTGTTCATTTTTTTTTTCCTTGATTCCTCGTTTGCATCTTTCATTGCCCCCAAAAAAAGAGAGAGCAAAAAGCGGCGAACGAGTGCGGCTTCGCTGCACATGTGGGACTCGATTTGAAACCTGCTGCAACTGTGAATGTTTTAACAGGTGAAATTATTCATGTATTCATGTCATTTTATTATTATTTATAATTAATTTCCTCCCTCCCACCTGGTCCACCGGCGGAGCATCATCATCATTGCGGAGAGCGAAGCCTGTGATTGCACCAATAAACACAGCGGGGGCGCCGTGCGGCCCGTCAGGTGGCGGGAGGAGGCGTGTCCCCGGGAATAACGACCCGGCCAACCAGAACGACAAGTGTCTGCCGACTAACGACTGTAAACTAATGGAGCCCTCGGACGTTTTTTTTTTTTTTTTTTCGATGTCTGGTTGGAAAAGATCGAGTATCAACGAGGAGTTCATTAAAAAGCAATAAATAAATAGAAAAAAATACACTTGAATAAAGTGTTTGGATCATGTGTCAGCGGACAGCAAAAAAAAAAAATAAAGCTAATAAAAATGTGTGCAGCCTTTTGACTTCAATAAATGGAAAAAAAAAATAGCCAAGTCAAAGCAGGTTTCCATCACTCAGTTGTTTCCTCTGCAAATCATTTTTGACCTGAAAGCGTGATTATAAAGACAAAAGAACGAATTTAGTGGCTGATATCAGCCTCATGCAAGTAAGTCATTTTTTTTTTTTAAATAATGAAAAACATTAAAGGCTGATTGAAGGCTTGGAAAAATATTTTCAACTGTTAGATCTGCTGTGCCGCCTGCACAGGAAACCATCAGGGTACAGTGGGGGGGCAAAGTCACAAACGGTAAGAAAAGTAAAAATCGCAGTGAAGAAGCAAAAAAAAACAACTTGTGATTAAATTATAAACATCAGTTGCACATTTTTCTCCCTCATCTTCCGACCGCCAACAAGGGCACGCTATGACATCAGACAAGGACCTGGATGTTGTTGGAAACATTTTCTGCTTCCTGCGGCCAAGCATCGAAAAACAGCGACAGCACTGAAACCTGACAGACAGATTTTTCCACCGAAATAATCATCAGGCACCACCAGCCCAGGAGGTCAAAAAGCAAAAAATTCTCAAGTTCCATAAAGTGCCAAAGTTCTGAAGAGCCAGTGGAGGTTATTTATGGTTAAAAAAAAAAAAAAAAGAAGAAGAAGAAGCTGCACAAGAGGCGATAAAACCGAAGTAGCAGTTTTGGTTTGAGGCTAAAAAAATCTAAAACATTTATTAGTTTCTGTTCGAGAAGCGTGTGAGCCAATCAGCAGCCTGAGACCAGGATCCCCCTCGCCACACACACACACACACACACACACACACGCACACTTCACTCCTCTAACGACTGCGATATCTACAGTTTCATTGTGTTTGCTCTCCTGTGTCGTGGACGAGCGACAGAACGCGGCTTCTGCTGTAAACATCCGTCTTGTCGAGCGGCAGCAGAGAAAGTCTCATCTCTCAGATTCTCCTGTACGTGAAAGCTGTTTGATCGCCGGCACACAAGCCGATGATTAACACATCAAGGCTTGACGGATGGCAGAAAAAAACCAAGAAAACACACGAAAGAAAACAAATAAAAAAAACACTCGGAAAAAAAGACCGACAACTCTGAACGCACACTGAATTTCACCCGACAAACTGGCGGACTGGGCTCCGGGCCAGTAGCAGTGCAGCAGGGGTCCCACACACACACACACACACACACACACACACAAATGCGGCTGCAGAGCCTCAGGGTTTCAGCGACCTCAGAGTATGTATGTGTGTGTGTGTGTGTGTGTGTGTGTGTGTGTATGTTTGCTTCTATACGTGTGTGTATGTGAGTGTGTGACTCTGAAACGCAGAGTGGGCGGAGTTAAGCCGAGGGTCAAGCCTGGACCAGTGATGTCACTCAGGTCAGATGTAGAATCATGTTTCAGATATGTGTAGAAATACAATGCAATACAATTTGCTGCAATTTGCTGTGTTTACGGCGGATGGAAAAATATTCTGTGAGATTAAAAATATGCATTTCATGTGTTTGTAACATTTCAGAATTCGCAACATTCGCCTGTCAATGCACTTATTGCGCACACAGTGACGGTTCCGCGACATTCTTCTCGTTGCTTCCGGCAGAGAGACAGAAATTTAATCGTCAAAAATCTTCAATCGGAATTGTCAAATCGTCAAAATGGAGATTTTTGAAATTTCTGTGAGAAATGTTGAGTGGTAACGAGCCGAGAAAAAAAAAAACCCCGATCATTCCCGTTCCGAGTCACAAAAGACAAATCTGATAACCACACACACACACACAGACACGCACACACACACACACACACACACACACACACACACACACACACACACACACATTCCTCCTCAACAGGAACAGAAATTGGCAATTCATTCATTTGCTTGTTAGTTTTCTCTCTCTCTCTCTCTCTCTCTCTCTCTCTCTCTCTCACTCTGTCAGCTTGTTTTTTTTTCATTGATCGCAATCATTTCCTCTCCTTCTGCACGTGCTCAAATTGCACAGCACCCCCCCACCCCGACTCACCCCACCCACCACCACCACCACCACCACCCCACCTCCACCTCCAACTGGGAGAAGAATAGGCTAATCAAGACAGATTGGCGCTAATCTTCTCACTCTTTAACACCGTTGCGGAACCGAGCGAAAGAGCGAAAAAGCAGCGGTTTTACTGGCGGAAAAAAAAACCCAACAAAAAATGAAGAAGAAGAAGAAGAAGAAGAAGAAGAAGCAAAGGAAGACGGAGGAGCCGCAGTGGACCTACCGACTGGTGGAGGTGTCTAGTGGTCGGAGGGAGCTGCTCGGTTGGTCGTCCGTTCAGGCAACTCTGAAACACAAAAGACACAATTTTTAACTATAAACGAAGTCACAGTCTGCGGCTGCACCTCACTGACCCCGCCCCCTTTTCGACATTGGGTGTAAAATTACGATTGTGCCAAGGAAAACTTCCATCCATCCATCCATCCATCCATCCACCCCTTTATCCAGAGTCGGGTCGTGGGGGCTTCCCTGGCCCCAGTCACCTCCTCCAGCTCATCCGGTGGGTGCCCAAGGCGTTCCCAGGCCAGCCGAGAGACACAGTCCCTCCAGCGTGTCCTGGGTCTTCCTCGAGGCCTCCTCCCGCTAGGACATGCCCGGGACACTTCTCCAGGGAGGCGTCCAGGAGGCATCCGAAGCAGATGCCTCGAGCCGCCTCAACTGGCTCCTCTCCTTGTGGAGGAGCAGCGGCTCTACTCCAAGCTCCTCCTGATTAACTGAGCTCCTCGCCCTGTCCCTAAGGGGGCGCCCAGCCAACCTGCGGAGGAAACTCATTTCGGCTGCTTGTATCCGCGATCCCGTTCTTTCGGTCATTACCCGAAGCTCGTGGCCATAAGTGAGGGTGGGAACGTAGATCGACCTGTAAATCGAGAGCTTCGCCTTTGGGATTAGCTCCCTCTCCACCACGATAGATCGGTACAGCGACCGCATCACTGCAGACGGTGCACCGACCCGCCTGCCGATCTCGCGCTCCATCTTTCCCTCACTCGTGAACGAGACCCCGAGGAACTCCTCCACCTGAGGCAGGGCCTCTCCACCAACCCCAGAGGCGGGCAGCCACCTTTGACTGGTCGAGAACCATGGCCTCGGACTTGGAGAAAACTTCCAAAACGCCCCCCCCCCCAAAAAAAAAAAAAAAATAATAATAATAATAATAAAAATTGGATCGATGATTTTGAAAACTCATCCGAATTATAAAAACTTAAACAATTCCATTTTCAAACAAGAATCAGAATCTGAGTGGACCAATCAGCATTATTTGAGGAGGAAAAGAGGCGGAGCTACTGTGATATTTTCTACTGAACTAACCGAAGAGAAGAAATTTATTTCTAAACCGCGGAGGCCGATTTCAAACGTGGTGACTCATCACTTGGTCGTGGCTCGACCCCTATTTGATTGTTACACACATTACATTGTATTACGTCAGCGAACCCGAACCCAGGAGGAGCGCCACCTGCAGGCGGGGAGTGTTTCTCAGAAGTGCAACGACACCACAGCTCACAACCAGAAAGCAGGGAGCCGCTGCCGAGACGCCCAGAAGCTTCGCCGTCCTCCCGAACAAACGACTGCGAGCGAGTCCAGAACTTTTCGGCTCGGAGACGCAGAGGACGACCTCCTCGAGGACACCACGTCTGCGACGGCTTTGTCCAATCAGAACGACTTCAGCCGCCTTCATGAAAGAGTGTGAAAAACACTGTCACATCTTTTCACATCTTTTTCCTCCATCGAGAAAAGACTTTCCATCTCCCGGCGTCGCTCCTTCCTTCCATCCTCGCCTTGGCTTCTCTTCTTCCCAGCACCACAGTTTTAACTCCCAGGAACAGTTTGGAATTCCAGCCTGAAAACCCCTTTGAAGTGAGAAGCTTTTTTTGTGTGCTTTTTTGTTTCGCGGCTGCTGACAGTCGGCATTTGTTTTTGCTTCAGAAACAAACAAACGCAAAACATGTGCTTGTCCACATCAAATTATATAAATTGAAAAAAAGCATTTAAGTATTTTTTTTTTTCATTGTATTTCTGGTCAAAGGATCCTTGTTTAGAAGGAGAATTCTGCCAGCGCAGCTCTTTTCTCTGTGTGGTTTGAACTTATCCTCCAAACAGCTTTTTTAAGGTCACTGAAACCAAAACGTTTTGTAATAGAAAAAAAAGGTTTTGTTTCTTTTAGTATGAGTTATGAAGTGTGTGTGTGTGTGTGTGTGTGTGTGTGTGTGTGTGTGTGTGTGTGGGGGGGGTGACACCTCTGTGTGCCACTTTATCTCCTGAAGCAGCAGCAAGAAATCAGAACAAAATAGTTTCCAGGTGGAACTTTTCTAAGTAGACTTTTTACTTCATCGACTTGAAAAAAAAAAAAAAAAAAACATTGTTTAACAATTAGCAGGAATTCGACTTTATTGTTTTATTTTTCAGGGCTTCTGATTGGCGAACATGTTTCCTTCTTTTACAGTTTTGAGCGCCACCTGCTGCTTAACACCCCAAGTTGGTTATCACCTGACGCACAAGCCGTGTAAAAAATACAATATATTTTGAGGAATGACTCAGCTCTGATGTCGATTCCTGCCAGGAGGGCGGTCTGCAAAACTCCCCCTAATGGAGACGCAGAGAATAAAAAAAGTTTCCTGAGGTTTTGTGCAGCTTGTCATCTCAAATAAGAAAGTGTATTTAAGTGGAATTGACACGAAATAAATGGAATCAAAGACACCGGCGAAAGTTTTAGAAGAAGAAGAAGAAGATGAAATGTTATGCAAAATATAGAAAATATACATATATATGTATAATTCAGATGTGGCCTGTGTCCAGTCCGTGGCTGGCTAATGAATATGCATGAATTTTTAATTTTTTCATGAATTTCTAGTGACCCAATCAGAGAGCAAATTGCTCATGTCAAGGTTAAATGCGTGCGAGTGGATCTGGATTTTTAACGTTCATATATATTCTTTCCTAGTATTCTTTGTTTTGTTACCAAAAACAAACACTCAAACTTTAGCTGCCAGACTTTTTTTTTTTTTTTTTTTGTAAGATCGTAACTCAGAAAGAAAGTAAATACAGATGGTGAATAAATAAATAAAACAGGATAAACCAAATTAAAAAAGGCAAAAACAACAAAGTAAAGCGCAACCACGCACAAAAGCGGGAACAGGAATGATGAAAAGCCACGTTTGCCTCAAACTCAGATGCAAAACACTTGTGTGTGTGCCACCAACACACAAACACACGCGCGCGCGCGCCCACACACACGCACACACACAGGAAGTGGAGAGGTCCAACTCTTCAATGTGACATTGAGCTAATCAGATTTGATGGAGGAAAGTGTTTGATAAACAGAATCGCTCTCCTCCTACCTCACACTCACTAATCAGGAGGAGAGCTTTTAGAGTGCGCGCACGCGCACACAGACGCCCACAGACGCGCGCACGCACACACACACACACACACACACACACACACACACACACACACACACACAAACACACACACACACACACACACACACACACACACACACACACAGAGTTTCATATTTACTCCCTAATTCATGTCAACAGCCAAATCTACTTCACCATAAATGGAGGAACCCCCCCCCCCAAACCCAAAGAACTGCAACAACACCAATGCGACTGAGTATTTCCCCCAGAATCCTCCTCTGTCCTCTGACTCCTTCCCAAAGTGCCGCTCACAGCCAATTAGCAGCGGGGAGGCTGCTGCCAGTACGAGCTGCTGTTTATTCCAGACAGATGAATCAGAAATCACACTGAAAACTGTTTGTCTGGAGGCTGTTGAAGCCGCTGCGGCTTACATGGCATCCGGAGCAGGAAGTGACATCACAGAGCAGGAAGTGACATCACAGCAGCCCTCCCTGTGCAAATGGTGGCCACCCAAGATGCTGCAGCCAAAAATACCATGGGGCCCAAAAAGCATTTTTTCCCCATAGGAGCGCAATACAAAATCAAACTCCTGTAAAAACCGTAAAAAAAACAAAAAAACTTTTCAACATAGATTCTTAAGTCGGCCAAAATAACTCAGAAAAGAGTTTATTCCCAGCGTGACGTCACGTCACGTCACGTCACCTGCTGTATCTTGGCTGGTTCTGATTGGCTGATTGGCTGATGCATCTTCCAGCAATATGTGAGATACAGAGGCATGATGGAAAGTGACATTACGGGGCATCCTCATTGGGCCACATAATGCTGAAGTAACCCAGGAGGCCAAAAATGTTTTCAGTGTATGCGCAACATTTAGCGACTCCATTAAAATGAAGGAACCTGCACCTGCCGTCAACCCGTTTGTTTCCGGAAAACTTGCAGCACAAAAAACGATGACATCTAGTGGCCGTAAAGAAATCCGTTTAATTTCACACATCCGTGAGTTCTTAGTTGAAGAGCCCACAGAGAGTTTTTTTTTTTTGAAAAACCTGGAAGGCGATTGGACGAAACCACCTCCTGCCTGTCTGCAACCTTCAAAACCGGCCAATCAGATGCGTCGCTGCCAGTCTGGGGAAGAGAACAACTTCTCCTTCCCTATTTTCTCTGAAATCCTCCTCTTGGTGCGAGAAAACTACCGGCTGCTGGAGGTCGTCAACACGGCCGGGCAGGATTTCAAAAATTTCAAAAGACACACATACACATTCGCACACACACACACACACACACATACACACACACACACACACGGGGTGAGAAAATCTCACCCTGAGTGTTTTTCTGAGGTCATTTTTTTTTCTCGGTGGGGGAGGAAGCAAGCGAGGACGCCGGGTTGAAGGAGCATCTGGTCTGTGGCGAGAGACAAGTCACGGCGTCACCTCCCGCCACCGTCCTGAGCATGACTCTAGCGACACCTTTCAGCCCGCCCACACAGCAGGCGGCCATAAGAATAAATAAAGATCGAATGAAACCAATGAAGCCGTCGGTGGTTGAAGACGAGATTTCTTTCTTTTTTGAGGAAAAAGTTCCAGGATGTTTCTGGTTCCTGGTTCTTCTTCAGACCATCAGGGTGAAGAACTTTCATGTCCTGAAAGACCTGGACTCTGGTCTTCTTTAGAACCCACCCCCATCGCTCTCCCGGCCCTCCAACCCACACCCACCCGGCTGTGAAAGACCAGCATGACACATGTTTTTTGAGCCGAGAGCAGATTGAGATGGAAGCCCAGTGCATTCTGGGTAAAATCCAGTTAAGGGTTCCACTTGACCAACAGTTTTTTTTTTTTTTTTTTTTTTTTCATTGACTCGAAGCAGCACATTTTTTTCAGCAGGGAAAAAGCAAAGAAAACCTTCATCTCTGCTCTGCGGCCACCAATTCCTGTTTCTTTTTTTTCTTAACTGAAATAATCCTGTAAAACTCTATTTTATTTAAATTTTTTGAGCAGGTGCAAATTTTCACATGTGAGACTCAGTGTTTCTCTCACTCTGATGAGGAGGTCATCATGACAATCATGGAGGGAAGTTGTTTTTTTTCCTACTGCAATTTTGCCATCTGACAAAAAATGTCTTGAAAAACGTTTCAGTTTCTTCCCCCCCCCCCTCCATTTGGCTTTTGCGCTCTGCACCGAGCACGTGGCTGCATTCTCAAAGAGACCACCAGGGTGCTGTTTGGTGTTTAGGGCCCCCTTCGTATGGCAAGGGGTAGCAACACATTCACTCACTGACAGCCAGGATGGACGGTGACGAGATAAACGTGATGCTAAGCTAGCGTGCTAGCATATTAGCGCGTTAGTGCAGTCAGAGCGAACGTTCTCGCTTTGCTGGAACTTCCTGATGAAAAGGACCAAAAAAAAAAAACTCTGCGAAAAACAGAACAAAAACTCAATCCTGCCGTCCTGCTTCAGTCCTGGCGGACAGCAGCAGCAGCAGCTCGACTGGTCCCACATCCACCTGCTGCCTGTGGCCCAGTTCATCTGTTGTTCATGGAACTGTGTTCAAACCAGCAGAAATACCTTCTCTTCCACCTCCTCTTCATCCTCCTCCATTTCCTTCACCACTTTCTTCTTCTTTTCCTCCTCCTCTTTTCCCTCCTCCTCCTCCTCCGTCTTCTTCTCTTTATGCAGCTCTCCCACCTCCTTCTACTCCACCTCCTCTTCTTCCTCCATGTCCTCCTCTTTATCCTCCTCTTCCTCCTTCTCCTCCTCTTCTTCTACCTCCTCCTCTCCCTCCATCTCCTCCTCCTCCTCCTTCCCCTCCTCCCCCTCTTCCTCTGCAGTCCCGTGTCTGTTCCGGTGGAAGCCTGATGAACATTCTGCTCGTGGGAGTTCTGGCTGAGTCGAGCTATTCCTCGTCCATATTTATGACTGGGAGGTGCGGAAGGAGTCGCTTCCTCACCCCTCCTCCCTGCCTCCCTCATTCCGTCCCCCCCTCTCAACCCACCACCACCTCCCTCCCTGCTCTTCCTCCAACGATCCCTCCATCCATCTGTCCGTCCTTCAGAGGTTCCCGCTGATCAGCAGCTTCATCCAACCGCCCGCAATCTTTCTTTTTTCTTTCTCCTTTTTAAATTTCTCCTCCTCTCCTTGTGGCCTGGTGAGCTTCTGAAATCTTGTGTTCTGTGTGAGTATGTGTGTGTGTGTGTGTGTGTGTGTGTGTGTGTGTGTGTGGCCCAAAGTGATGATTCGTCAAGTCCCACATTCTTTTTAAGTCCGATGTATTGACTCCAGTGTGTGGAGCGACTCGTTCAGATCTAAAGAGTCAACAGCTTTTCAATGTGATGCAGGGAAAAAGGGAGAAAATAAAAGCATTTTGCAACCCGGCGAGGGTCCTGAAGACACAGAAGGTGTGAAAAAGTTCTGTTCGGCCGTTGAACTTTCTCTTTTTAGCTCTGTGTTTACAGCCACCTGCTCAAATTGAGGTTTTGTTGGAGGAGGTGCCAGCATTGAGGGTTGGAACGACACCGATCTGTGAGGACCTTTGAAAGGCATCTTCACTGTGAATGACTTCTTAGCTTCAAAACTTGTTTGACATCCGGAGACTTTCGACGCTGTTCCTGAAACTAAACGGCAACAAAACAAAGTTAATTTCGTTCCTCCAGATTGGCTTCAGGGTTAATGACCAATCAGAGGGGTGTTGCGGAGGGAAGGGTGGCTTGGGGGTGGCGACTAAACAGCAACAACAACACATAATCAAAGCCGGCGGGGACTAGAAAAAACTAAACTAAAAAAAAACACAGGCTTTACCGAACAGGTCGGAACGTATAATTTTAATCACAGTGCAAAACGCTGGTGCGACTTTATTGATTGGCATGTTTAACGCAGCGACGGAAAGCTGAAGAAAAAAAAAAAATGTAAAAAAAAAAAAAAAAATCCCCAGGTGTTGTCGTGGTGCGTCGAGACCTTTTAACGTCACCGTTTTTCAACAGCCGCAGCTGCCACAGACTTTTTCCTCTTCTGCAGATTGGAATGAAAAAAACTCCAGGGCGCCCCCGCAGGTCAGGGATGAAAAAATCAAAACGTAACCAGCAACTCCGGGGGTCATAACGGCAAGGAGACATTCTAATATTGGGGTGAACTGTCCCTTTAATGACCTGAGGCCCCCCCCCCCCCCCATCACCCCACTCCAATTTACAAAATGTGTTTTATTCCATCGTGTGTGTCTGCTTCACTTTGCTAGCAGACAAACACACACACACACGCAGATACACGCAGGCAGAGCCTGACGAGGTGGGGGTGGCGGCGAACGACCTCACGTGACCCCGACAGGTTGTCATGGCAACGGGAGCCTCGTTCCCACAACAACACGCAGCCGCTCCATCAGCCGGCAGCATCATTTATTTATGAAACTTTCACTTTACAGACGAGGGGGAAGAGAACAAGAGCATGTGTGTGTGTGTGTGTGCGTGTGTGCGTGTGTGTGTGCGTGTGTGTGTGTGACGGATTGATGGAGGCGTCAAGCGAAGGAGGCGACTTCATTTCTGGCCGATTGGCGGCGGCGCGGCATCAATCTGGCCGGTCGCTGATGAGCAGCAGCGGCTGTTTGCTGCAGTTTGATAAATAATTGATATTTAACGTTTTGATGGAGAGGCGTTTGGGGTTGTTTTTTTTTTTTTTTTTTTTTTTTTTCAGTTATCAAAGGGCCGGCCTTCAATCTGAGGCGGTGGCACCGGGGGAAATAAAAATAAATAAATAAATAAAATAAAATAGGTGGCGGGAACAAAAACAAGACGACGACGGCGGCGCTTTTTGATTTATAGCGAGGAGGAATTAGAATCCGCCACCAGTGGAAGCGACTGTTTGCCGTTTGACGAGCTGAGAGCGAAAAAAAGCTAACTGGCAGAAGAAGACGGAGGGGGCGGGACAGGAAGTGAGGTCAGATAGAGAGAAAACATCATTGGGTGTCAGAATTCTTTTTTTTTTTTAAGGCAAATCACAACGATTGTCGTTGTTTCCGTCAGGATTATTTGAACGTGGCAAGTTTTCTCAAGACGAATGAGATTCGCTACATTTTATCAAAAGAAAAAGCAGTCATTATTTAAAAAAAACCCCCACAAAAACAAAAGTATCTCATCCTGTTTCAAAATAGACAAAAAAAAAGTCCTTATTTTCTCAGATTGCTTTTTGTGTATTGCAAAGAATGGTGCCACACAGTGTGTTGACGTGTTGATTTATCATGTTTACAGCATAATAAAAAGAAATTCTCCGGCAGAGAAGATCAACAATGAAAACATGTTGCTGTGTATAATCTCATAAATAACCGACCAATAGAAACCTTCCGCTTCATGGAGAAATCACAAACACACACTGTCCTGTATTATATTTACCCTCATGGTGTTTGTGTGTGTGTGTGTGTGTGTGTGTGTGTGTGTGTGTGTGTGTGCGTGCGTGTGTGTGTGTCCAGATGCTGTAACCAGATGCTTTCCATCAGACTGCAGGCGCCTCACATCGTGACAGAGAGCGGGCACATGCAAGGTTATCACCGACACACACACAGACGCACGCGCGCACACACACACACACAAACACACACACACACACACACTCACACACAGCCTGGACGCGTGTTTGGACGAGCCGGTGAGTGGACAGCAAGGTTATCTGTGATCAGAGCCTGCAGTAACGGCCGACAAACACACACACACACACACACACACACACACACACACACGCACACGCACACGCACACACACTCTTTTTAGCCATCGTCTCAGGCGTGTTTTTGCGTGAGGGGGTCAAAGTTTTCCACCTCGGAGACGACAGCAGCAGCAGATCTGACGTCTGAATCATCCGACTGAATCGCTCAGGTCGAACGACTCTTCTGACCCCCGATAAGAGTGAGCGCACTCTGGGAGCCAGGAGGGTGAGGAGTGGGAGGAGGAGTAAGGAGAGGAGCAGGAAGGGTAAGTGGTGGTGGAGGAGCTGGGGGAGGAGCAGGAGGAGGAGGAGGAGGATGATGATGGTGGTGATGGTGATGGTGATGGTGATGATGATGATGATGATAAGGAGGACGAGGAGGAAGAGACCCTCCCTGCTAGAAGTCGCTGCAGTGACCTGAGACAAAGTTGACGAAGCTGCTTCTTCAATCAGCTAAATCAGCAGTGAGAGAAGGAACCATTGATGAAAACCTTCATCATCAGCATCAGCAGCAGCAGCAGCAGATTTAACAAGGTGACACCATACCATTACAAAAAAGAAGAAAAAAAAAAAGAGAATTGCTGGTCTGCAGAACTAACTGAGGAAAAGAATTGATGGAATTTTAATAAATGAAATCCACATTATTGTAAGAACCAAAATTAAGAAGGAAGTGTGGCCACGCCCACCAATAGTCAATCACAGATTTTCCCTCTTTTTTTCCTACGGCTTCACAGATTCTCCAACTGGACCAACGACCAGGAGCAAAACCTTCAGAAAATCCGACCCGATACATTTTTCAGGTATTCAGGCATACAACCAGTTACCACCTTCCAAACACGTGAGAAATAAAGCCAAAAAAAGAACGGGGAGTCACAACGAGGAGGAGACGTTAGCGCCTGGCTAACAGCAGCACCAAACACCAAAAAAAAAAAAAGTGTTTTCTTCTTCTTCCCTCCGACTCTCCCAAGGCCCCCGGTGGTCGCAGCGGCCGCCGAAGGCACGGAGGAGCTCGCTGAGCGAGACAAGCCGCGACTTCATCATTCCGTCGTCAGCAGGCCGAGATGTGAGTGCGCCGGGGACGAGGGGAGCGAGGGCCAGCCGGAGCCGCGGTAACAAACACACTGTGACAAGTCAATTCCAGCCACTCGCTGGGGGACAATGAGGCGGAGAGACGCCGAGAGGAGGAGAGGTAGAAAAAAAAAATAGTACATTGTAAAAAAAAAAAATGTATCCAGCAGCAGGAAGGAAGTGGGCGGAGCAACATTCCGAAGGAAGGACGAGGGCGGAGTCAGTGCTTTTTTGACGACACTGGCGACTGCAAACAAGCCTGAAGCACAATGAATGTACAGAAAGGAGCACAACCCTCAGCCAGAGAGACACGCAAACACACACACACGCGCACACACAATCTGAAGCACTCGACACGCTGATGATACCAGCTACACTTGAGTTTTACCGTAGCACCAAAAAACAGGAAGTTTGACGGCAACGACATTGAACATATCAAAGTTTGGTTGCAGCACGAGAACAAAACAAATAAAATAATAATAATAATAATTATAACCATAAAAAAAACAAGGATTCCTCCCCGAACAGAATCACCGCCTCATCAAGCAGCCAATCACTGAGGAGGCTTCATCCACCTTCTTCCTTGAGACCTGGAGGGAGTGATCTCTTCCTATTTCGGCCTGCTGTTACAGGAAGTTGCTGGTAGAAAACACAGAAAACAGCGGCACTTCCCGCCAACCAATGGCAACGCTCACCATTGGGACCCTCTGAAGGGGTAAAAAAAAAAAAAAAATAGATAAGACTCTCTATGATCAGTCCGTGGCTGCGACGACGAAAACCGAAAGCAGGAACTTTTTTTTTTCCATTATTTTGTTTGTTTTTTTGTGCTGTAAGTTTAATTTAATAATTTCTTTCATTATTTCCGTTGTTTGTCCTCACTTTACTTTTCTTTTCGGAGACAACTTTACTTTTTTTTTCTTGAATTGTTTTACAAAAACATTTCTTTTTTTGTTTCTGGTTTGCTGGCGGCGGTGCGACCCGATGACGTGCGTCGAGTCTGTGAGTGTTGGAGTTGCCGGAGGTGAAGAGACATGGCAACCCGTTGGTGTCCTCCTTCCCTCCCCCACCTTCCTCCTCCTCCTTGCTGTTGTTTGTCTGGTGGCGGCGAGAAGCAGAAAAGTGCATGGCTAACTTTTTCCTTCCTTTCGTTTTTCCTCCGTTGTGTCCTCGGCGCCACTCTGGGGGCCGACGGCCAATCACAGCGGGTGGCGCTTCCTTACACAAAGCCAACAATCAAGTAAAAACCAAAGCAAGTCGCTACGCAGCCGCTGCCGCCGCTACACATCAATTACGCGTCCAATCACCGCAATTAGTCGTCCAATTAGCGGCTAAGTATACCATTATAGCCACAATATGCTAACGAGCAAACAAGCTCTGATTGCTGCAGGGTTTCGTCGACGGAACATTCGGAACGCAAATTGACTTTCGTTTCCGCGTAACTCGTGACAGACCCAGTGGAGAATCTGCAGTCAAATTAGCCCTTTGTGATGTCACAATGGACGTTCAAACCTCTCTACAACTATTGGCTCCGCCCTCTGAGAAAAAATCCGCCCTTTTCCGAACACGAGGTTGGGTAGTTTTAGCAGGAGGCTGCAAACACTGGGCTAAACACAAGAGAAGCAGTTTTATCAGCTACCTGGAGAGGGAGCCACTCCTGTCTGTCCTCACAAACATCCCTCAAAGCACCTTCACTCAGCCCCGACTCGGCCCTGTCGAGCCAGAACAACGGCGGCGATAAAGGTGAAAACGTACGTAATGTGGGACCTTTAAATGTCAAGTGTGGCGAAGGAAGCGGCGGCGTGGACTCACTGCCAACGAGGACGTTAAAGAACGCGACACGTTCCGAGATGGAGATGGAGAAGCTGAGGTGGGATTACTGGACTTCCTGTTTCCTTGCTTCCTGCAGCGGCTCCCCCTGCTGGCTCCTCCGATAACTGACGACCTTCCGAAAGCCTTCGCAGATGTGACTCGTCCGTCTTTACGCACAATATTTTTCCGTTAAAGCGGAAAAATATTGTGCGTAAAGACGGACGAGTTTTTTTTTTTTTTGCTCTACCTTCCCACCACCAAGGAGAACAACTGAGGTCAGCACGCAAAGTATGCAAAGCAACAAACAACAACAAGATAAACAACAAGCAAAAGTTGAGTAATGATTAAAATCTGTCGCACTGCGAATGTGTACTAGCAGGACAAGCTAACTGGATGTAACCCCTGAATCCAGAATGTGGCCTTCTGTTAATAGAGCTCTGCTACTGCGTGGTGTTTCCAGGGGGATGGCTATAGGTGACGGACCTGCCTCCCCACCGCCCCCGTATCCCCACGTGAGACTTCCTGTTTAGTTCCCAAGCCAGATAAAATGAAACTAAACCTCTCAACAATTTTAGTAGAAACTCAGCATTGCTACAGTTCTGGCAGCAGAGGGCGACCCTCCGGATTTAGGGTTTAATTTCAGCTATCATTAGCATTCAGTTGAAGCATGTTGCATTCTATCAGTCAGTCGCTTCTCGCTGTCTGTAACTGTGGATGGGCAACTGTGCCGTCGGGTGGGACCAGGAGGAAGACATTCACCTGCGCTAACATGCTAACTTTGCAAACAAAAGGATGGAAGGAGCCTGGACGTCAACAGACAGAGGGAGAGGGCGTGTCGTGTGTGCGACAGACCCCTGGAGCTAGCGTTTCACTATTCATAGCATGTAGCTGAAACTGACGAGAACCGCCTGTGTGTGTGTGTGTGCGTGTGTGTAACCTAAAGTGTTTAAAAAATGGGAGGTGCAGAAGGAGGGCGGTGATTAACAGCCAGCAGGGGGAGTTGTCATTTCTCCGTCCGATTTCTCTCTCCTGGTTTATTGGCCTTTATGGGTCCCACAGGACGCAGCCAGACCGTCTTTTACTGTCCCGAAAGGCCGGCGGCAGCCAGGAAGAGAGGAGCGGGAAAGAAAGAGAAGGATTATGGGTAACGGCCCAACCTTGAGAGACGTAGCCGAGGGCGGTTTGGTTGTTTGGACATGTGAAAGGTGACCGAGAGGCTCGGAGGAGATGGAAGTACAGACGAGAAGTAGAAGAAGAGAAGAAGAAGAAAAAGAAGAAGATTATTTTTTTTAACGACCCTAGGTTATAAGTGCAGTCACACTGTTGGCGCTGAGCCGAGTCTGAGGAAGAAGAAGAAGAAGAAGAGGGTCGAGTTTACAACAGCTTTTTCTTCTTCCTCTCCTTCTTCTTCTTCTTCTTCTTCTTTGGTTTTTCAGATCAGCTGTCCGACAGGTGAAGGATGTTAAACTTCCGTCTGTTGGTGAGATTTTTTTAAGGCTCTTCCTGAGTAAAGCTGCTGTTTCGTATTGTATCATATTGGGTGAAAAACATTTATTTCTAATGTTCAAGAGTTTCAAGGGGCTTTTTTCTCATCTAAAAACCCCACTATTGAGGATTCAAATGAGCAGTTTGTCAGTCCTAGTTTTTTTTTTTCCATTATTTGATTTTCATTTTCAAATGTTCCGGTAAAATATGACCTTTTGATTTTGTTCGGTCAGTTCTCTGAGAATAACGGTCCTCAGAGATTTTGAATAAAGATTTTTATTTATTTTTTTATCCTTCAGGCTGAAACCCCCTTCCAAGGAAAAAAAACACTAGAGCCACTTGCAAAATCTCACTGCGCTCAACTTTTCCTGCTTTAAAAAGTCACCTCAGGCCGTGTCACATGCCGAGGAACATGACGCGCCTGCAGCTTCCTCGACCACCCTCCTCAACCGTGACCTTGAAAGACCTCACTGAGAGCCGTCTGCAAAATATGATGCAAAGACTCCTTCAATCGACTTCACAACAAGGTTGAATTTAGTGCATACGAACGCACACACACACACACACACACACACACACACACACACACACACACACACACACACACACACACGCTCTCTAGCACTGAGGATTCTCTCCTCATTAACCGCAGCATCAAAAGGAAGCAGCGCCGCCGTGTGTGTGGACGAGTGAGTGAGGCGACAAACAGCTTTGACTTTGTCGCATGCAGAGAACGATAACGACGACACAATGAGAAGAGAAAGTTCAGTACAAACACAGTTGTGAGGAAACGAGACAATCAGGATGGTTTTACAAGTCAGTTTGCTGTGTTTGTCCAAATAATGCCACACTGTCAACACACACACACACACACACACACACACACACACACACACACACATTATATCATAACTCATCAACTTTCTCATAGTCCAGACCAACACAAGTTAATAAATATGTTGCACACAGATGAAAACAGCCAAAGTATTTTGCTAAAGAAGGCGGAGCCAGACAAGGAGGCGGACCCAGTCAGGTGGGGCAGAGCCTGCGCTGCCTAGCCTAGCGAGCTAAACTGTTCAGCCTCTTCAGAAAAAGCTTTGACAAGTGCCATCATTCAGCCAAGGAGGGAAACCGTCCTCCGTTCAAGAAGGCTTCATATCTGAGTCCTGCCTGAAGTCACTGCAACCGGCCACCAGGGGGATCCACCTCCAGGAAGGATGGGAGGCGGCCGCAGTCGGCAGTCACCTCGGTCGATCCTCATTCTGTTTGCACGAGGCGCTCGAGATGTCAATCCGATCTCGGCATCGTTGTCAGGCCTGTTCTGCAACCGGCCACCGGGGGGCTCCACTTCCACTTCACTTTACAGACTCACACAGACAACAAAACCCATGCAACACGCACAACGAGACAGTCGGAGGAGGAGGAGGCGGAGGCGGAGTTTCGGATGAACGATCCAATTTGTTTTTTCTGGCGTTCGTTTTTGATTTGTGGGATTAAAACCGATGAGAAGTCGATTAGAAACACAGAGGAAGTGAAACACGTCACGTCCCTGCGTTTCTACGTCAAGCAGCAGTTAGACCCATTTAAAGTAAGCGTGTTATTCGTCATCGCAAAATGGCCAACATTTGCGCGCGAACACACACACACACACACACACACTGAGGGCAATATTGCAGGAGAAAATAACTTCAAACACACAAAAAAGTAAATACTGTCTGTTTGGAAGACAGCTGGTTGTGAGTGTGTGTGTGTGTGTGTGTGTGTGTGTGTGTGTGTTTCTATTTCTAACCCTCTGTGGGACTCTTTAGTGTTTTGCTCGGACAACATCATACATCACAGCAGCTCCGCGGCCGTCTGAGGACCCGGTAGGGTGTCAGGTGGCAGGAAGAGAAGATAAAAGAAAGTCTAGAAGACAGATGGAGGCGTCGGCCTCATTTTTTTTTTTTAGATTTATATATTTATATTTATTGCTTGTATTTTTTCATTATCACAGGAATCTGATCTGTGAACAAAACCTGTTTTTTTTTTTTACTTCAAGCTGATTGGGTTTCTTCTCTATCAGCGCAGCCAGTTGGTGGTAATTAATTGGCTGTAGCTCCGCCTCTTTCCCCTCAGCAGAAGGTGTTGATTGGTCCACTCCTACTTTGACACTTTTGGCTGGAAAAAGGTTAACAGATTACGGAGCTTTTCAAGCGCGGATCTGAGCAGGAAATCGCAGCGAACCGAGGAAAAAGGAAACGAATCGTCTTTACACAGTTGTGCAAGGTGTGGACCGTCTTGAAAAACAGAGTTCGTCGGCAGGCTCCTCCGACAAAATTCCGCTCCGGCTCTGGAAATAAAAACAGCTCCAGGAGGAGCGAAGAAGAGTTTGTCCCGGCTTTGAGCCCCGACAAGCCGATACACACCACACACATCTGAGCACGACAATCGACTGCGCGCGTGTGTGTGTGTGTGTGTGTGTATGTGTGTGTGTGTGTGTGTGTGTGTGTGCGCGCGTGCAAACGTGTGTGGCTTAAGTTCCGGGGACTTCCTCAAAGTCCCTGAGCAACGAATGAGAGCCCGAAGAGACTAAAGGAGCTGAACAGAGCCAAGTCTTTTAAAAAACACACACACACACACACACACACACACACACACACACACACACACACACACTCAGAAACTCATTCCCAGGCAAAAAAACAGCCGATTTGCCAACGGTCACCAAAGATCTCTTAGCTTTCCAGCAGAGGAAGAACATCTTTGAGTTGCCACACTAGTGCAGTGTAGTGTGTGCGCGCACGCGTGTGTGTGTGTGTGTGTGTGGGTGTGTGCATTCACATGCTACCTGTGCTGTGTGTGTTTGATGATCTGCGGAGAAAAGTCTTGTGTTGAAGCGTCGGAATCCATTCAGGACGTCTCAGCCGTAGAATCTGCAGAGGGAGTTAAATCAAAAACAGAAAATAAACATTAAATAAAAAAATCCACACTGGATTAAACTGGATTCCGGCATCCCGACTCGTCGCAAAATGTGGAATGTATCGCAAAAAGGCAGAACGTCCACCGACAGCGTGCCACCACGATGCTGAAAATCCCGCCGTCGTCCCAAAACATCAGGCAAACGTGCACATTAGCGTCACACGGGCTGATTGGCCGGCAACCGCGGCTAGGCCCTCATTAACGGCTAAGCTAATAGCCGGTTAGCGAACGTGTGTAGTCACGGCGGCCGGTTAGAGCTCCTCCGGAATTAGACAGCACACAATGCAACTCTATTTATATCATTATGATAATTATTGCAACAGTCCAACACACGCACACGCGCGCACACACACACACACACACGCACACACACACACACACACACACACACAGGAACACAACGGCACATGCTAGCCTAATGATCGGGTCGTCTAAGCAGTAGTTGAGTGTTCAGAGCTTGTTGTCAGTTGTCAGGTGGATGTTTGGGAGTCGTGTCTGATTCTAAGGATTTGATTGGCCAACGGAAAAACATGACGTCAACATCAAGGACGTAAATAATACAAACAATAATAAAAATAATGATAACAATGACAATTATTATTACAAATAAAGTCGGAAAAACCAACAGTTTTTCCTCTTTTCTTCCGTCTTTTGGACGATTCTCTGAATTTGTTTTAGGAGGGTTTTTTTTTTTTCATTCCGTCAAACAAATTCCAGTTTTGCGGCGCTGCTTTCAGAAAACGTCCCGCTGCGATCTGACAGACTGAAGCGACGCTTTGATCTGCCCGCCGAGGCGGCGAGCCGAGCGTCGCCCGACACGCCCGAATCAAAGCTTCAGGTCGGCCTGACGAGGAGCGACCGTGGCGGAAGGCACTTTTCTGGCACCTGTTCTGGCTCCCTGTGGGGTTCCTTTTTTTTTTTTGGTGGGGGAAGATTTTTAAGATTTTAACGATGACTTTTTAAAGCTTCGCTCTGGAACCGGCTCACAGGGATGGAGATGATGAGGAGCTCCAAGCCGGCACTCAGCAACCAGATTCTCAGGTCCGGAAAAAAAAATGGCCTGGGGTCCATTTGCGGCCCACTGAAGCTTTTTAATCTGGCCTGCCGAACTTGAAAAAATTATATTAACAGTAAGTAAGTCATAAAACAGCTGTATTGGGATGTAAATCTTTTTTTTTTTTCAGTGTTTTAAGAATCATTTCAAGAAAGAGTGAAATGCCGTGGGGCTTCAAAGACACTGATTTTGTTGTAACTTTGCTGTTGTTCACTTTCAATAGACATTAAAGCAACATGTTTTCTACAAACCCCATGATGCATTTTTTCCTCCTATGAGGTGGCTCACTAAAACACTCCATCCATCTGCTCCTGCCCCTCTGTCAAATTTTGGAACCCATTGTGGCCCACCAGTCAAAAAGTTTGCCCATTTCTGTCCAAATGGGTACAAGATCCACCCCTTCGGGTGACATCATCAGCTGTCTTCACCTTGGCCAGCATGGTTTTTTTTTGGGAGCCGAGACCCAAAAACGGGTCTCTGAACTGTCGTGCAACTTTTTTTTTTTTTTAACTTATGTCTTTTGGTCATGTGACAATATGGGAGGATGCTGAAATGTACAAAAAACAAAAAAAACAAAAAAATGACAACAATGATAATGTTAGCTAGCGTTAGCTCCACAGCTAAAACATCGCTGTGCAACCAGCATGTTTTTATTCTGCAACATTTTTCCTTTTTTTTTCCCCTTCACACCTTAATACAGACACCCCTGCGGGTGAAGGGTAAAATGGGCGGGGCCAGGAGTGAAAAGGGGCGGAGCCGTCAATCCGCTTTCCTGCTTCGCCGTCAACTTTTGATTTCAATTTTTTTTTTTCCCAAACTCTAAATTGCCATTCTGTCCGACATCGTCAAAACACTTTGTAGCCACGATGTTGAAGATTTGACCTGAATTAAACTCGACTCGTCGCTCGCTTCTTTAATTACCGCTGCTGCCGGTGGAATTGTGATTGGCTGCCACGCATCCAGTCAATAACCCAGATACACTAAGCTGTTTTCACAGCAGGATCACGACAGGTCGGACAAAAGAAGAAAGACAAATTTTTAAAGGTGGAATTTTCTCTCTCTCTCTTTTTCATCCCTTCTGGGGTTTTGATTGAAGTTTCATCATCAAACGCAAGAAGAGATTCAAAAAGAAAAAAAACAAACAACATGAGGCGTAACGAGGCCTCAGCTGCGTTTTCGTTCCCTGAGTACACTTTGAAAAAGAAATAAATAAATGAATGAAAAAAAAAAAGCAGCAGCGGAGCGTCAGAAACAATCTGGTCGGGCTCGTAGCGGCTAAGCGCTAAAGTCTAATTATCCGAAACGATCGGCAAACATGTTGTGTTGTTGTTGTTGTCATCGCTGTCGATCGTTTGACTCGATTCTGCCTGAAGAAACTCGCTTCTGTCCGTAAACAACTCGGTTCAGCTCTCTCTCTCTCACACACACACACACTGGGTGAAGATTATTATTCTAAGGTTATTAAACTGGACCAACACACAATTTCAATCGTTATCACAACCACTGACTATTCTTGACCACTAGGTGGCGATGAGCCGGGGCGCTGCAGTCGCAGTAGAACCTACTGAGCGCGTGCAGTGCGTCTGTCTGTTGGGTCGTAAGAACGCCCTGGTAAGACTCCAGGAAGACGGAACCCAGAGCCGCCGGGGCCACGTTCGACGTGATTAATCTCCTACTGGCCAGCGGCGGGAACTGCACTCACAGTCACACGCTGTCAAAATGCGCCACAGCTCTGCGGCTAAAATATGAAGAAAAACAAGAGGTTCACGTAATAAGAACCAAGTGTATTAAGATGTATTTAATTATACAATTATTAAATGTTATATTATAATATCATTGAATAAAATAATACAATACAGTTTCAAAAATTGAAAAAATAAATATTGTACACACACACACACACACACATATTGTAAAATTATATAAATATGAATTAAAAGGTTGAACCTAATTATGAACCTAGTGAAAAAAAAACAAGTTTAAATATTTACTTTAGTAATCACAATTTGAATGAAGATTTTTTTTAATTCATTAAACATACATTTAAAAAAAACAGTTGCTAATTGTGATGGTTCTTGGATACTGGAGTGACTCTGACGAGTCGTCACCTCAGGTTTCATTTCCATGTTGAGGAGCCTCTGAGGGGGCGGAGCCAGAAGATGGAAACGCTGCCGTTCCATATCTGACTTCCCATGATGCCCTGTGTGCATGTGAGCCAGCGGGCCGAGAGCATGTTGGAATGGGAGATTAAAGACACACACACACACACACACACACACACACACGCTGGTGTTTCTGCCCGGCTGGGCACCAATGAACCTGAGTTTAATGGGACCAACCAGCCAGCGACAGACACACAACCTGAAACACTGCAGGACTGTACTGGTGTGTGTGAGTGTGAGAGAGAGTGTGAGTGTGTGTGAATGTGTGTGAACATTCTAATGTAAGCGGTCAGTCAGCGAGAGAAATCCAGTCCCACTGCAGGCAGGCGTTGGGGTTTTTATACACAGACACACAAAGAAACACAGTTTTTCTCAGTGTGTTGTGTCGTGTTGAAAGCGCCTCGACCTCTGGACTCATTCACCCTCCAAACTGTCATTGCTTAGCCCATTGCTTTTTTTTTTTTATCATGACTGTTCAAACCTAGTGTTAACTCTCCGTACTGTAACTGTGACACTTCCTGAGGGAAAAAAAAAACATATATTGCATTTTGTGAATGACATATATATGAAATAAAAGTATTTTGTATTTACAATATATGCAAAAACATTTTTTATCATGTGAGCCGCAGAGCTGCAGCTCCGACTGAAGGTGTCGCTATAGAGGATAATCTTTTAATTTATCACAAAGAAATGATCTTGTGTGTGTGTGTGTGTGTGTGTGTGTGTGCGTGCGTGCGTGCGCCCAGCATTCACTCCCTGGAAAGTTGTGTAAATGAAAGAGCCAATCAGGCAGCGGAGAGTCTTTGTGCAGAATTTATAGATTTTTTTTGCACCTGACACTTTAAAAGTCTTTGCGGCGTCCAAAAAAAATACACAAAAATAAAAATAAATATCTTAAAATAAATTACAAAATTTAAAAATGTCCCGCGACTGCTGATTTTTTTTTTTTTTTCAGAAATTCTCTGAAATTTCACGAATTTTGTTGCCCTGTTCAGGAGCAGGATTGCTGACTCCTCCCTCCCCCCCCCCCCACCCTCATTGTCCTCCTTCCCTTCCACCTCCTCTTCTTCTTCTTCTTCTTCTTCTTCTTCTTCTTGGAAATGTGGCCAATCTTTTCATATTTAGCCAGTTGGGTTGTTTCTGGTGGAAGTGAAAAAAATATATAATATACATATATATATATATATATATATATATATATATATATATATATATATATATATATATATATATATATATATATACATACATATATATATATATATATATATATATATATATATACGTATATATATATATATGTATATATATATATATATATATATATATATATATATATATATATATATATATATATATATATATACATATATATATATATATATGTATATATATCATCTTCCCTGATGATTTATTATTTTCTTTTTCAAACTCAAACTTTCAGTTTGTGTCTTGAAGCTCCGGGGAGAGACAGGAAGTGGGGAACAAAATGGGCTGATATGGAGGGAGAAATGATTTAAATCTTTATGTCCCCCCCTCCTCCTCCTCCTCCTCTTCCCTGCCACCCCCAAGAAAAATTCCCCTCCAGTCTCTGGGTTGAATATTGGAGTGCGATCGTCTCCGTCGGCTGCACTGACGAGACTAAATTAAAAAAAAAAAAAAAGCAGGCGTCCACGTCCTGCTTCTCTGGGAGCTCAGGTGCGTTTGAGCGCCGTCAGCGTTTTTTTTTTTTGTCTTCTATTTTTTTCCCCTCCCTGCGACTCAAACAATTATTTAAATCCATTTGCGCCGAGGTCGTATAAATAATAGGCGGCAGGAAAACAAGAAACGGGCGCGTCAGCACAACGCCGCCGCTGTTTGCTCAACCAGATGTTTTTTTTTTTTATTTTTCTCTTCTTTTTTTTTTTTGACTGAGGCTCAACTCAGCAGTCACGTGGCCGCCGGCCACGTGACTGCTGATTGGCTCAGAATCGCCCTCAGAATTGGCTCAGAACCGCCGCCAACAACGACTGATCAGATCGTGAACAATCAGACAGGAAGTAGGAAGTGGCGGCTGTTTCCCGTGAAGAAGACCCGGAAGAATTCACAGCAATTTTCAAAATATGACAAAAATGAAAAGGAAAACCTCAAACCGAACAGAAGTGTTGGAGCAAGAGCCTTCGCAGCGCCCTCTACTGCCGCGGTGGCACATGACTTCCTGCCGTTTGCCCTGTATAGGAACGTTCACAGACATTTTCTTTTTAAATTTTGTTGCGAGTTCATCTCTCAGATAAATTGCGAGTGCACTGCAACTGTAGCCGTCACAACTGGGGTTTTTAAAAAGCACTTTCAATTTCAATTTCAACAACAACCCAAACAAAAGAGATAATTTTATCCCTTTCTTCGTCTTTATCTGAATTCCAAACTGATGTAATCTCACACTCAGAAAGTTTGAAGTCGTGAAGACTCTGACTCGCTGTAATTATCGCAGACGGAGACTGAAATGAATTTTTCTTCCCGGTAATCAGCGGCTTCTCCGTCTGCGACACCTGTTCCACTGCCTCTCAACGCACTCTGCCGAGCAGCCAATCACACGGCAGCTGCTCGGCAAATTCAGGTCTACGGGAAGAGCAGGAAGAAGAAAAAAATTGCACCAACTTCGAAAAACTTCAAGGTTGGTGCCGAACTGACGAGACAACAAAGACAAAATTTAGATGAAATGGAAATACAAATCTAACTGATTTCCGACGGTTTGCAACTTGATGGCTGCTGCTGGTTTGTCAGCGAAAAAGATTCATTCAGACAATAAAAAAAAAAATTTAAAAAACGGTGTGATGAGAAAAAAAATGACGATGAGAAACAGGAAGTGGATGACATCATTGATGTCACACACTGAGGAGCAGAAGCGAAAGCAGGTCTGCGAGGGGGCGCTGTTGCATGGAGACTAAGGGAAATCTGTTTAATTTGAAAAACAAAACATCCGCGTAAATACACGTTTAAATTCAGTGACCGATGGTTCTCAGGTTCAGCATGAACAACATCCACTGGCAGAAAACAACCAAGAGCTCATCATGACCATGATTGCTTTGATCTTGATGTAAACGGATTTTTGCTTTAAATCTACTCCACTGCCTAAATATATTTACATCAACACTTCAGTCTTTTTTTTTCTTTTTTTTCTTTTTTTTTGCCAAACTGGAAGCAGAAAAGAGGAATTGTTCTCCCACCACAACCTTGGCAAAACTGCGAATAAATATAAATCAGTGTGTTTTTTAATTAATTTATATTTTTGCAGATATGCGTGTGTGTGTATATACAGTATATATATATATATATATATATATATATATACACAGTATATAAATGTATCATCAATCTTCAATCTTTGATTTAAGCTTTTTCCAAAGTCAAAACTTCATTTACCAGCACTGAAGTAAAATTTGAGTGAATTCCTCACTGAAAATTTGTCATCGGTAATTAATGTATTTTTTTTTTTAACAATTTTTACAATTTCTGCCAGTCTACTGCCAGTTTACGTTTTGACTCCACACACACACACACACACACACACACACACACACACACACACACACACACACACACACACACACACACGTCACTGAAAGAAAGAAAGAAATGACTCGGAAGTCAGACTCGGACTGATTCGTCGGAAGTGAACTGACTCACACAAACATCACGCAGCCTTTCGGAGCACAGAGTGTCAGTGGGACGCCAGCGATCCGCTGGAGGACGGCGTGAAGAGTCGCCTCCTGTGGCCCGAGACAGAGCTGCGGCAGAGAACAGTCAGCCAGCGAATCAGACGGATCAGCGGCACAAACACCGAACCACCGTGCTGCAGCGCTTCCTCATTTCCCTCGTTGAGTTTTTTTTTTTTTTTCTTGAATTAGACACGATTCTTTAAAGAAAAAAAAAATCTGATTAAAGGAATGAATGAAGACAAAATAAATCGATTATAAAAAAAAAAGATGGTGAATGAGGGAATAAACACTAAAATCCATAAATTCTATGACAGAAAAAATTAAATAAAATTATGTGTCAGAGACTCTTTTTTTTTTTTTTTTGCGAGCGCTTCGTCACGACAGCCGGCAGCCAATTAGAGCCGAGCAGCAGCTTCGCCCACGACAGGCGGGCGACGGACACTTTGATTTTTTAAAAAGTGAAGCAGCTCCGTCCAGGACGCCTCCGGTGACGCTGCCTCCAGCTGCTCCTCCCACTAAAGGTTCATTCCGCCACATTTCATCTCACCGTCAGATTGTCGCCAACTCGACGCGCCGCTTTGTGACCGGCGAGTCGACGTCCTGAAGCGTTTTTCGCCTCCGAAGAATCAAATAGTAATGATTTAAAAAAAAAAAAATCATAATAATTGTTCTGTATGGCCCCTCCCCCTCCTCCCCCGGACCGGAACGTTCTGCGCTAACAAGCCATGCCCACAAACTGCGGCGCTTGGACGAAAGCAGCTAGCTAGCTGGCTAACGTCAGCGTTCAGCGAAGTGCGTGTGTCGGTTCTTCATGTTTAGAAAGCGCGTACTTGACTTTAATTGAGGCGTTCAAGGTCACGCGCTTAACGGGCGACGTTACCCTACACAGGAAGTGGGGACTGGTGACCCCCACCCCATTATTGCTCGGCGGCGCTCTTCAAAATAAAATGCAGCGTTAAAAAAATGTTTGAAACGTTTGAAGGGGTAGAAGAAAAAAAAAAAAGGACCTCGACGGTGAAGTGCAGTTACACAATCTGAGGGCACTGCGTGTCCGCTGGTGGCGGAGAGCGAGGGCAGGACGTAGCAGCAGAAGCAGCAAAAAAAAATGTAAATAAATAAATAAAACGCAGAAGAAGAAAAATGAATTGAAAAAAATCCAGCGAGAAGAAAATCTACTGGGGAGAGCGTTTGACCAATCACAGCCGCTGAGAGAGAAATGTAGTACAACATCAATCACACACACACACACACACACACACTCCTTGGTACGAGATGACAAGTCGTCTCCCAGAATCCTCCCTGATTCTCCATCGACGGCGGAGCAGAGGTTAAACTGTCACATTACGCCTCGCCGACTTTCTCGGAATGTTCTCAGCGTGCAGCCGCGCGCGCACACACACACGCGGGGGAGAAATCTGACTATTTACAGTTTGCAGCGGGCTTCCTGCTCGCTAAACCAGCCGTAAACAACGACGACGGCGACGACGACGCACATCAGGAAGGAAGTCACCACGGCCGCGGTTGAACCGAATTCAACTGAATTTTTGGGAAAAGTTTCACGACGTGGAGAGAGAGAGTGGACTCCTCCCTCATTATTACTGCCATTATTATTATTATCGTTTAAATTAACGGCCAGATAGGCACCCACCCTTTATTGACCTTTGACTTTAAACGTGCGACCCCAGTTTTCAGAGTAAAAATTTTCAGGAACCACAGCAGCACTTTTTTTTTTATATAAATGCTTCCAGAGTAACGAGCCGATGCAAATGCAAATCTAAGGTACAAAAAAATTAAATAAATACAATTATGGTATTCTTTTTTTCTGTAAACAGATGCCGATTCACCTGAAAAGACGTATTTTAAAAAAATAATAATAATAGTAATTGATGAATGTTGAACTACAAATATATCACAGCTGGCAGGGAATGTTTGGTCGCGTTCAGTCCTTCATAGGGCAGATTACCGTCAGTATTATGATTTGAATCGACAGGCTTGTTGCTGCCTTTGACGCAGCGGGATTCGGTCGGTGCGGCTTCGGAGTGACTCAGTCTCAACTCCTCCGTCCATCTCACTGCAGCTCCACTCTGTCTTTCTTTCTGTCTGTCTTCCACTAATTCAGCCATGCGGTCACATCGCCTCTCTCATCTCTCTCTTTGATCTCCAAAGTCTGTCGTCCTACCTGTGTGTCCCAGCAGCCACCGCGGCGGATCCTCCTCGGCCGTCGTTCCTCCTTTAAATTCTCCTCCACTTTGGAAAAAAAAAAAAAAAAAAAAAATTGTTGCAACTTTAGAAATAAAAGTCACTCACAAAAAAAGGGGGTGCGAGGGTTCTTCCTCTCTGCTCTTCAGTCTGTCCACTTTAGTTGAAGATAAAAGAAAAAAAAAAGAAAAGAAAATGAGTCGCGTGCGGCGGCGTCCTGCTTCCGCTTGCAACTTTACTTCCTCCAAACGAGCTCACTTTTCCTTTTTCCTTGTGCGCAACAAAAATACATCAGTTCGTCCACGCTTGCAACTAGCGCACAGTGCGCTCGCGCGCGTATTTATCAGGAGGTGAAAAATAAAAGAAGGAAAAAAAATAAATAAAAAGCGCCGCCGTGCGTAAAAAAACAGAGTCGGCGGAGACGGTGCGGGTCCGCGCGGCTCTCGGAGGCTGAGATGCGGACGAGGCGGTTCAGAGTTTTCAGCCGATGCGAAACAGGAGGGGAAAAAATATGAATTAAAAAAAATAACAATAACAATATTTCAGCGAACAAGTTGAAGCGCGGCTCGAGGAGGAGCTCAGGAGCGGAGCGCGCGCCTGCGGCTGCTGCTGCTGCTGCTGCTGCTCGTGCGCGGCGTCATGTCTCTCAGCGCAGCCGCTCAGCTCGCGCCTCCCCCCGCGGCTCGCGCTGCTCGGCTCTCGCGCACCGACACGCACTACGAACGGGGGTAAGAAGGAGAAGAAAAAGAACGAGACGACCGAGTCAGTCAGTGGGAAAGTGGAGGGAGCAGGAGGAGGAGGAGGAGGAGGAGGAGGAGGAGGTGGAGAGGAGGAGGAGGAGGAGGAGGAGAGCTGGTAGTGGAGCTGCTGGATGCAGCCGAGCCTGTCCGCTCTTCCCGCCGCCCTCCGCCGGTGTGAAGCGGCTCATCTCCTCCCGGTAGAAGACGATGATGCGCCAAGCGAGGCAGAAACGGGGAGCCGGGGATCCCCCGCTGCGTCCAATCCTGACGTCTCTACCCGTGCCGCACGCGCCGGCGTGTGTGCGTGCGTGCGCGCGCGCGCGCGCGTGCGCGAGAGCCAGAGAGCCAGGGACATAGAGAGAGAGAGAGAGAGAGAGAGAGAGAGAGAGAGAGAGAGAGAGAGAGAGCGTGGTTGCATGAATGATGTGGTGGCTGCTGCGGGGGTGGCGCGAGGTCATCTCGGCACCGGACGAGGCGCCAAAACTGAGGCGACGTCAATTCAGTTCAAGTCCTCGAGACGATGCTAAAAGAAATTTAGGTCTGAATGTCCGGGATGCAAGGGTGAAAAAAACAAACAAAAACAAATCATTTAACACACCTGTTTCAGGTTTGTAAAGCAGCTTGAGTCACTTCTCAGATCGTTTCTTTTTTTCTTTTTTTTTCAAATATTCAGACACCTCAACTGTTAGCAGCCTCGCCGGCATCCAAAGGCAGAATTTTTTTTCTGTTTTCATTTAGTTAAAACCAAAGAGACCAAAAGTAGTTTGGACAAAGATCAATTGTAAGATTCAATTATTTCTTAATATTATATTTTATTTTTTCAGTTCTACACTAAACAAATTCCTTCTGAGAATTTGGAAATGTTAAAGGAGCTGTTTATTATATTTTTAAACCCCTTGATGTCATTCTGAATGCTGCGGAATTGACCTAAATAAATGAATAAAAAAAAAGGATAATTGTAATGAATAAAGAACCCTGTCGACTATGAATGAAGTGGCAAAAAGCAGCTGTTTGTCACATACACAAATATTTCTGGAAGATTTTTCTGGGAGTCACAGTTCAAGTGTGAGAGCCGTACGGCAACGTACAGAACGGTTCATCGGGCACGGAAATGTTTTTGGGTTGTTTTTTTTTTTTAATGACTTCAAAGATTCTCCAGAGGTGGAAAAATTTAGAAAATATGACAGAAAACATTCAAAAATTTGACGGTTTTTGTCAATGAAAAGCTGCTGATTTCAGGCTAAAACTGTGGTTTTGTTTTGAACTTTTTGAACACAATATCTCCTGGAAGCAGCAACACCACTTTCACTCTTTCTTTCTTTCAGTGACGTGTGTGTGTGTGTGTGTGTGTGTGTGTGTGTGTGTGTGTGTGTGTGTGTGTGTGTGTGTGTGTGTGTGTTTGTCGACCTGTTTGGTGCTTGGCTATGTGTCATGTGAACTCGCAACTTGCATTTGGGAATCTCACTGAGTTGTATGAAACAGACCTGTAAATAAATAGAAATATATATGTATATATATATATGTATATATATATATATATATATATATATATATATATATATATATATAATATATATACATATATATATATATATATACATACATATACATACATATACATATATATATATATATATTTTTTTCCCCCTCCGAGCCAAGGGAAACTTTGCAGAGACAATTGCAATTTCCAAGCCGTAAAATTGATGCTAATGAAGACGTGCCTGCCGCCGCCAGCCGGTGGCCGGGCAGCGAGGAGGCTCTATTTTCCAGCCTCATCACCACCTGATCAGATCAGATCAGCCGTCGCGCAGTTCAACCTTTGTCTCCTCGGGACGCCTCTTAGATACGGAACGCACGGCCGCACGACCTTTGACACCCCCCCCCCCCACCACGACCCCTGAAGAGGATGTTCTGCCGCTCGACGCCACCGAGTCTCACTTACGTCCTCATTACGCTGAGCAACGGTTTTCATTTGTTTCTTTTAGTATTAATATTCATTTCACACAAACGTTTCATATTAGGAAGATTATCAAAAGTACCTTCACAGTATGTCATATTTAAATCTAAAAAAAAGCAATTCTGCAGAAACAGAAGAGAAACCGAAGGCAGATGTGGTCAGGATTCAATCCGACAGCCGTAGTATTTTTTGTGCGTCAAAATATTTTTGTCCTTCTTTAAAAAGGACAAAAAATATCCCAAAAAAAGGAGGGAAGTTTTTGTCGCACCGATGGTGTGAGCAAAGTGCGTTTTCTGTGGTACTTCTTCATTTCAGTTTTTTCGGGGAAAGATTGTAAAGCAACTCAATACACTGGTTCAAAAAATGTTTTCAGAATTTATTTTCCAACCCAGGTTACAATCTGCTATGTGTAATGGTGTATTTTCCGGAGACCTATTTTCTGTGGTCTGGCCTGCGGTTTATGGAAATAAACCAGTTTAAATCCGTCATGATGACAAGTCTCGCCACATTTCACACAATCACACCATCAAAACTCAAGATCAACATCAACCTAAAGTCGGACTCGCCGCCTAAAGTTATATATGAGACGCGGCGTCCTGCTAGCTGAGCTCACAGGTAGCACCAGAAACCAGAGGGGGCAGGCCGGGAAAACAGATAGAGGAAGTAGTAACGCGGTCAAGTATTGGCGGAAAGTACACAAAAGTAACAGAATGTTAGCAGAAGAAGAAGATTAAATTAGAATTCAACGGGATGATTCCCGGGGTTTTGAAAGGTGAAGGAAATAACAAAATGTAGCTCAAAGCTAAGCTAAAAGTTAGATCGCCGTGCACTTCCTGTTTCCTGTAGACCCGTAGAACTCGTCGAAAGCGGCTCCTGTCGCGTTCCCTCTGCCGCCACCAGACCAGGAGCCGCGAGTCACCGAGGCGATAACAAACGGTTCACCGTCGGCCAATCAAGCGGCTCGAGCGCGGCCCTAAGACCCGCCCACAGGCTCCACCTGTATTCCCACACGGGGCCGAGGACTCTGGAAGTGGAGGGATTCCTCCTGACAGCTGAACTTCCTGTCTGACAGCGGCGCTCTCCTGGCCGTGAATCTGCTGGCCGTGAAAGCTCCCACAGCAGCGCCGAGAAACTACAAAACTTCCCCGAGACTGGCAGCAGCTTCTTCTCCTTTTATTTATTTATTCATTTATTATAGACCTGCATCACCTGACACCGAACACAACGTCGTGAAGACCTTAAAAACACACAATGCGAAACTCCTTCCAGTTTAAAATGAGAAAAATCGCAGCGTGGGAGAAATTTTGGAGAGAAAATAATCAGCAAAATTAAGATTTTTTTTATTTATCCTAATTAACTGCTTATTGGCTTATTTTTCTATTATATTGAATTTAATTATAGATATATTATAAAAAAAAAAGTCATTCACTTACAAACTCCGGAAAATTACAATTATTAGCCATTTTTCACATTTTCTGTTATGTTGTTGCTACAACAGATATTTCTCATTAATACTAAATTTCTCTTGCAGCTAAAGGTATTTTAATACAAATTTTGTTTTTCATTTGGCTATATCAATATTTTTCTTTGTCATTCTTCATTTTTCTAATGGCAGAAAAAGGCAGCGGAGCCTCGCCTTCTCTACACGGCTTTTATTTTCTTGTTAAAAAAAAACAAACACAAAAAACAGCTCATAACCCATCCAGAGGGCAGATTAACACAGACTGACATCGATTTTTCCAGCTATGAAAAAAACAAACAAACAAGAAAAAAACAAAACAGGCGGAGACGCCCCGGTGACAACCTCCGCATTGACACGCCACATCAGGGGACATTTTTTAGGGAAACTCATGCAGATTTATTCCTCCTATGGGTCAGAGGAGAGACCACCCCCGGGGGGAAGAGGAGGGGGACGAGTTGGAGGAGGCGGACAGAATGATAAGCAGGAAACGTGTCATCAAGGGAAAAAAGAAAAAAGAGAGTGAATGAAATGAAAACGGGATGAAAAAAAAAAACAATAAAGATCAGGAGAGAGTGTGAGGCGGTTGTACAGGACTTTTGGCCTGTGAGGGGCTGTCTGCGTACAAGAGTACTCCAGAGGCACACACACCAGCACACGCACACACACGCACAGCACACACACACACACACACACACACACACAGGGCCCGTGGTCAGGCTGTGTGCTGTGTAGCAGAGAGCGAAAAGACAGGTGAGCACTGGAGCGGAAACTCTCTGTGTCACTGTCAGCCTCTGAGTGTGTGTGTTTTATGTGTGTGTGTGTGCGCGTGTGTGTGTGTGTGTGTGTGTGTGTGTGTCTCCGGCTGAGGGTCGTGCTCTTCTCTGTACATTCATTGACAACGTGCACTCACTCGGCGTGCATGAATCCGTGCATGTCACCTGGGGACAAGTGCGCCGAGAGCCGAGCAGCGGCGTTGTCACCGTGTCAGTAATCTATGGCCTGTCGCACACGTGCACGCAAATACACACACACACACACACACACACACACACAATTACAGAAGTGCGAGGACAAGACAATGTCATCCCTCTGCGTCGCTTCTTTTCTACCCCGCAGGACGGACATGACGTCGCATCACACACACACACACACACACACACACACACACACGCGCGCGCGCAGCAGCCCAGGTGGGACCACCCTGCGCTTTAATACATGTCACTTTGGGGACCGCTGGCCGGCACTTTGCGAGAATGACGGCCAAACGTTTGAGGAGCTCACGCAGGATGGACGGATGTGAGGTTCAGACCTTCGGGTGGCACCGCAGGGGGGAAACCCAGACAACTCGATAGTGAAGGAGAATCGACCCTCTGGGAAGTCCGAGCGCTCTGGGCTCCAGTTTCCGGCAGCACTGGGGTGGAAATTCCTGTTTTTAAGGGTTGTTTTCGAGGCAGTGGAGCTTCTGCCACCACCGCAAGACGAGGTGTTTTTAAAGGTGATGACACCTCGTGAACGATAAAGAGCTGCTGAGGTCGTTGTTATTTTTCATTCGGTTTATTGACAGAACACATTTGGTTTCACATTGTCCTCTTTACGGCGACGAGAAAAGGCGTGGACTAGCTGATGCTCAGGGACGTTCTGGTGCCGCGGCTGCTGCACTCTGATTGGCTGCTTTTTGGGAAAAAAAATTGAAAAAAAAAAATCAGCAGCCGTTTTGGCACTGTGGTGCTCTTTGGTTGGTTGGAGGAATTTGGGTCAAACATCTTTTTTTTACAGAAACAAAGTTTCTTGTGGGTTTTCTGGAGTTCTTCTCTACAAAAACCGACAATTTCACCCGTATATACGTAATACGTCGGCTAACCCTGAAAGTATCAAAAATGATAAAAACTGAACCACAACTGAGTGTTTTTTTTCCCCCAATGAAAAGCCCTGCAAACCTCCGGGAGTGCATTCATTTACACAAGATCAAGATAAAAACCGACTATAAAAATAAAAACAGGTCAAAATCAAACCTGCTTTCACAGCGTTGTTGCCGATACAAGCCTGTCATTACGACACAGACGCAGCTCTGAAAACATGTCTGAAACCACAGCTGGTGGGCAGAGGGGGGGGTGGGTTGGGGTTTGGGAGGCGCTGGGGGGGGGGTTTCTCGGGGGGTCTCAACTTTTCCCGTGTAACCGTGCGCTCACAAATCCCCGTGCACGGATCGGTTTACTAATCGTTGGGTGTTAAGTGCCGGATGAACGGGTCCGACTGGGACTGACGTGTGTTTCTTTAGCTGCGTGTTTGTGTCTTTGCTCTCTGAGTCACTTCATATAGTATGTTTTTGATCCAATAATTGACATCCGTCACAGCAACACCTCTTTTTTTTTTTCTCGCCCCCCTGAGAACCAGAGAGTTCTACACCCCGGTCTGGGACTGGGTTCCTGCCCCGACCTGGGAGCGGAGCTTCATCACACTCGATTCTCCTTCAGCAGGAGGAGTTTCCAAAGGCTGCCGCCACCAGCCACCTTTCAAAAAAAAGAAAAAGAAAAAAATGAGAGAGGAGTTGAGGCCCGCAGACGTCGACGGCGGTCGGAGAGCGGCAAGGGCGGCGGGTCGGCCGGCGTGCAGCTGGCGGGTGCACGGGTCAGGCCTGGACGGGGCCCCCGGGGGCCGTGGCTCGTCACACATGAGCGGATAGTCGGCCCTGCTCACCCCAATCAGGGAGGGGGCTCGGCAGAGGCGCCCCAAACATAGCCCCGCCCCCCCACCTCCCACCTTCCTGTCTGGGTCACAGCGTCCGTCCGACACGCCGCAGGGACGACAACCTGGCGAGAAGCCAAAACCTGAAGCGAGACACTGCCGGAATTGGAGAGTAGTTAGCCCGGTGTTTGCAGGCAGTCAAGAAACTACAGGGCGGGTCGACTCAAACCTCTGCAATTTGTCCCAAATACCCCTGAAAACTTTGGAATTCCAAAAACAAAACAACACTGTTCCAGGACCAGAAGAGGGCAGAGCCGGACGTCTGCTGAACCCCCTGCAAGACATCCTTCAACATTCCCGACATTCCCACCAGTCCGGTTCCTTTGGTTTTTCAGTACTTCCTCGTCGGACTTCCTTTTCGAAAAAAAAAAAACAGATGCTTGCTCCACTGATTGTGTTTTAACACAATCAGTGGAGTTGTTGTTTTGTTTTATTGTGAAAACAATAATCGATTCTGTCTCCAACCAGTCAGTCATGGCTCTGCTGGGACTAAACGGTGTAAACGAGGCCGGACTCAGTCCACCGCGACTCGCAGTGATCCTCCCCATCCCCCGACGACGCCCTTTCATGTCCCTGCCTCCGTAAATCGGCCGGGCCGTCATATCGATTAGGTGTAAAGTCGGCGAAATGTGCCGCTATTTATACCTGCATCTGGTATCGATTTCAGCTTACGTGCGTGCGTGTGTGCGTGTGTGTCGGTTATTGGCGGATGTGAAGCCGTATCTGTGTTCCGTCCGCTCAGAGGTAATTAATACCAACAAACACGGCGGCCGGGGTCGCTGGCCTCCATTCTTCCATATGAAAAGAAGAGAGGGAGAGACAAAATGTGGAAAAAAAAAAAGACCAACCCACTCCGAGAGCTGAGAAACATATCGAGGAGAGGTCAAAGGTCGGTGGCTGCCAGAAGAGTGAGTAGACAGGGAGAAAGAAAAAGAGAGAGGAGAGCAGAAGAAGAAGAGACACTTATCAGAAGGAGAAGAAAGAGAAAACGCTTGATGGAGAAGAAAAGGCTTGATCGGGACTCGAACCTTTAAATAATAATAACATTCCTTTCGTGCTGGAAGGGAGAAGCACCGCGGCTTCGCCTCAGTCCATAAAGAAAAGAAATTTCAATATTTTCCATTTTAAACGCTCACATTTATTGGCTGCAAAGTAGCCCGTGACGTGGATTATGATTTTTGTTTTTCTTCTTTTGCCTGATGGCCAGAAACTTTTCTCCTCGCAATATTGCCTATTGGACGGAGAACAGCGGCTATTGATCCTCATCTGCTCGTGTAAACACGCTTCAGGATCGCTTGGCGGCAGAGTGAAAATGGTGGGTTGTCCTCCGAGGACATGAATAAATGATGCGGCAAACTTCTCCTGGTCTCCTCCTGGTCCTCCTGGTTCTCCTGTCCAACAACTTTTAATCCAGCCGAGTTCGACGTGGGAAACGGGTGCGATCGACGCCGTCGTCCACCTGAAGGAATTCCGGTTCGGCGGCGCTTCGGATTAGTCGTAAATATTTATGCCGCATTCGTATGTTTTTGCCTCTAGGTGGAGCCGCTCGATCCGCTCCGCCCTCGAAAGGTGCCACATTCTCCACACGTTTAAATAGGAGACAAATCGGAGAGGGGGAGGTTTGGGCTGACCTGACAGTGCCCTTTGTAACATCACTGGAGGGAAAAGTATTGGAGTTTTTGCTGTTGTTCTTTCACTTCTGAGGTACCGGCAGGGTTTCCGTTAGCCTCAGACTCGCACAAAGAACACAGTAGCAAAATAAAAATAATGGAATGAAATAATTAAAAGAAAAACAGAATAAACCCTCTCTAATATCGTTAAAAGGTTTTTAGCCTCTCATGAGGAGGTTTTACAGACGTTCCAATATCATACATCCTAAAAGTGCAATGGAAACACATTTTGTTTCCCACATTTACGCGACACAAGACTTGCCATACATTGTCACATGAGCAGTTTTGTCCGAGACTTCTCTTGCACAGGTCAATCTGAAAAGGTCGAACCCACAGTTCGTTTGATCCCTCGTAAACAATCTCTCCCTTGAAAAGCCTGATACTCAAGTGCTTTCACGTACTCAACGTGCCTCATACAGACGTTGCCATTGACTCTCGTCCGTCTCCTTTGTCTTTTTAATTGAATACTGCCAAGGCGACCGCTGTCGACGTAGCGAGACCGGCACAGACACGCCGCAGGTTTCGATCGTTTGTTCACGAGAGTTGAGAGAAAGAAAAAAACACTCTTCAATGGAAAAAAAAAGCGCATTACAAAATTTTAAAATAAATATTGCTTTTACTTTGCTCAAGAAAAAAGAAATACTGAGAAACCTCCGCTGCTGGCTACCTGTGTATGATGAGACCCAGGAGGAAAAATACATTTAGCAGAGTAGAAAGAAAGACAGAGCCAGAACTTCCAGGGAAATAGGAGGAACTGAACGCAGTTTCTATTTCAGTGTTGATGTTGGAAACGGAGGACGACCCCAAAAATAGTAAAAGAAAAGAAAAAAAAAGTTCTGACATTGACAATGAAATGAAACAAAGTGGACCTGGAGCAGCAGCAGGTTGTGAGTCCTGCTGACTGGGCGCTTCAGATGGAGAATAAAAGAGGACCATAAGATAGAGCCGTTCACACAGACAGACACACACACAGACAGACACACACACACACACACACACACACACACACACACACACACACGCAGGCGGCTCATTGTTCTCGGAGGCATTTCATCTCCTCCGTCCTGGACTTTATGTCGTCAGGTGCGGCGGTTTCTGTCATCATTACAGCAGTAACGCTGTTTATTCACACGCTGCGCCGCTACATCAATATATATAAAACAGAGTTATTAAAGGAGGGGAGGAGGGCGAGCGAGAGAGAGAGAGAGAGAGAGAGAGAGAGAGAGAGAGAGAGAGAGAGAGAGAGAGGAATCATCTCCAGCTTTGCCTCAAACAAACAGGCAGCGAGGAATTCCTTTTTTTTCAGTGAGGCGGCAATTTCAGCTGCGCTAGGAAAATCTAAATGAGAATAAACACACACACACACACACACACCCTCCCCCCCTGCTGAAATTATATTCCACCATCACATGTGTTCACACGACACGTTCACGGCAGTAATAAGTGCAGAAAACACGGCGAGCAGAAGGTGGAACGCAAAACGAAACAACAGAAACAGGTCGGCTGGGTTCCATTTCGCTTTTTTTTTTCTTTTCCTTTGTTTTTTTTGAGTCTGGAATCACATTCCAGCAAGAAGCAGCAGCAGAATTTTTGTGGAAACCCCACCACGCAAAAAAATAAAATATATTAAAATAAATTAAAAAAAAAGCGCCAACAGAAGAGGCCCAAGGTGTTGGCTGATTGGCCGGACTGGAGGATGAGCGACGCCCCCTGACTCCCCCTTCCCTGCCCACCACCACCACCCTGACACCTGCAGGTCTGCTCGCCGTCAAGGCGGCTGTTGCCACGGCAACCGGCAGCGACACACTGAGGGAAATTCACCTTGTTTGCACTTCGCTCTTTCCAAAAGACTTCCTACAAAGTCACAAGAAAAAAAAAAAAAAATCCGCCGTGAGCTCCATGTTCTCAGTGACACGACGAAGCAAACACGTGGATGTACGACAAGAACTGGATACCGGACTGCCAAGTTAGTGGTATTGTGGCGATTTTATTTATCCAGTGGCAATTCCAGGTACTGCAAGCGACGCTTGGGAAAAAAAAACTCTTTCCAAGAGATTTTCTGGCCTTCATTAGTGTCATGGCTCGTTTTGATTGGCCTATGTGTCACATGATTTAATAGGCATGGTGGGAAGTGACTGGGGCCGGGGCAAACAGACAAACACAGGTCAGCCGAGTGGCCGCGACCAGCTTCTTCACCACCATGACACTTGAACAATCGAGAAAACCCTTCTACTTAACACACACACACACACACACAAACACACACACACACACACACACGGTTTATTTTTCGAGGTGACATTTCAATTTGCACGTCTCTCAACACACCTCTGCTGCCCCGACTTGTCGTTCTCGTCAAGAATAAGAAAGCTACGCTCTTGTCGCTCCTGTTCTCTTGTGCTGTGGATGTGTTTGCATCAAGGGGCAAAGTCGTCCTGCTAAAACATCCGGTCCTGAGAACAAAAATGCTGACGACTGCTCTAAAAAGAAACTGCACTTGGAAACTTCAGACTGTTTCTTGGCACGATGCAGTGCATCACAAATGCCAACACAAAACCTTTTTTCCGTCGGCTCTTTTCAAGACAGATGCGCAAAACAAATTCGCTGTGCTGGGTGACGGGATTCTCAATCGTAAACCCCCCCCCCACCCGCCCTCTTGACCGCCGCCCCTGGGTTTGACTCCACCTCTCCGCCACCTCTACCACTGTAAGACACAGAAACCTTTATACGTGGGCTCTTTTCAAGACCAACGTGCTAAACAAAGCTGCTGCGCTGGGTGGAGGGATCCTGATTTGCGACCCGCGCCCAGGTTTGACTCCGCCCCTCCGCTGCCTCCACCACTGTAAGACACCAAAACCTTTTTCCGTGGTCTCTTTATTTAAGACGGACGGGGGGGAAAATGATCCCTCCAACCGGCACCTCAGCTGGGTGGAGGGATCCTCATTCGCGCCCTCCCGCCTTCCCCCACTCTCTCTGGTTTGACTCCGCCCCTCCGCTTCTCCTCCGCCGCTGTCTGTAAATGTGTTTGGTGTGATGAAGAGTCCGCGGCTGCCCGCCGTTAAATCCTCACCGAGGCTGTTTTGGCCCCAAGCTGCCGAGTGGCTGAGGAGCTCATAAAGTCGGCCCGCGCGTCTGATGTGCAGCCGCCGCTCGGATGGAGCAATTTGCAATACCAGCTCTCACCCTGGAGGGGGCGTAAAATGTTGATGTATGTTGCTTCCCGCCGCCGAGTGCGGCCAGAGTTATTCTTCTAGTAAATGCGTCTGAACATGAGCGTTATTTCTGTGCAGGTGATTTTCAGCCTCTGTTTTTTTTAGCCGCCGCCGCAGCCAAAGCTGATGTACAACGGCCCATGAATGACGCACAACACACATAAATGACGGACAACTCAATGTTTAAAAAACATGTCCAATCCATCAAGAGTGAGATTTTTTTTCTAAACCTCCTCCAAATGTAGGCCGGATCCTCTAATCAATAACGAGTTTGAAGAACTGTTCATGTAAAGGGTCGTTCCACAGATTTGATTTCTTGCCACGTGGGCGGCGGCCAAGAAAAACGCTTTTCACATGCTCGTTTACGTGATGGTTAAATGTGCTTACATTCGTTTCCGTGAAACTTTGAGATGAAAAAGTCTCTTGGGAACGTAAAATGCACACACATAAAAGTTTTTTTTATCTTGAAGATGTCTTTTTTAAAAATTCAAAATTTCCATGAACAGACAGGATGTAGCAAGTCTGAAAAGCAGTCTCATGAGAGCGTAAAAAGCATTTTTTATGATTTGAATTTTTGAAAATTGTGGTGTCATTTGCTGGCTTCCCTCCTTCTCTCTCTTACTTTACTTCCGGAGAACTGCTCCGCCTCGTCGTTTCTACCAATGCTAATTGTAATAAAGACTTTTTGTAATACTAGCGACGTGTCCCGGCCTTTGCCCTTGGACAGCTGGGAAAGGCTCCAGCAGATTCCCACAACCCTGAATTCAGGAAGAAGCGGGTTTTGAAAATGGATGGATGGATGGACCTTTTGTGATGTGCAAGATCTTTTTTTTTTTTTAAATGAAGTTACCATGTTCCCATTAGCATATAGGATATCCTTATCTTTATTGTCTTTATTGGCATGTTCTGGAAAAAAAAAAAAGTGCCTCAGGGCGGAATGCATCTTTTTTATAGATCTGAATTTATCAGCAGTTTTGCAAAGTTTTATTTAGACATTTCAGTTGCCGAGCTCCAGGTCAAGCAGGTTCACGTCCACCGCTTCAACTTTGTGCAGTCGGGGTTTTTCTTTCTCCGAGGATTTTCCTTGGCATCACTGTAGCTGTAAACTGTAAACATCTCTACCTCCTTCATCCTCTTTTACTTTTTCTTCTTCTTCTCTACCTCGCCGACATTTCACTCCCATCGGTGGAGTGTGAATGAACGAAAGCGAGAAATCAACGGAGAAGAAATATGTTTTTCTAAGTGAAGCGTCTTAAAAGTCTTTAACCGCCTCACATTTTCTATGCAGCTACTTCTCCTTTTTTCCTCTTCCTTTCATGTCGAACTCATCCCTTCCGACACGACGCCAGCGGAGCGTCGTTAGCAGGTTGGGAAAATTGCAGCTCCTCCTGCTGGAAGCCGCTATAAACACACCAGTGGCCTATTTTTTTCTTATTGATTCCTGACCCGCCATTAAAAAGGCCGATGGCAATGAGGAGGATAAAGTTGCCTTGAATATTTAAGCGAGCCGCATGTTGAGTCCCTGGCTGGAGAGTCGCAGGAGGAGGTGGCTCGACGACACCCGCTGCTTCAAACTTTTTTCTCCGACAGAAACCGAATAAATTTTCTCTCTCTGGCGGACTGGAGCTCATTAGGACGCTGCTCTTGTTGTGCCGGATATTCAGGGGACCATGACCCACTTTTTTTGGTCTCCAATAATAATAATGATGATAATGATAATTATAACATGAAGAAATATTGAACTCCCCCCCCCCCCCCCCCCCCCAAAAAAAACCCAAAACAAAACAAACAAAAAAAAAAAAATCCACATAAAACAAAAACAAAGGCGCGGTGCTGAGCTCGACACCATCGCCTGCTTCACAGTGACAGAAATAACAGGGAAGGCGTCGGGACTTATTAATTTCACATTTCAGTCCTTTTGAAAACAAAAGTCATGCTTCTGAGAATTTAATAAACTAATGATGAGAGCAGGCCTTCGCTGAGGCTCAGTCCCAAATTAGTAAAGAGGAGAACCTAAGAAATGCCAAAGAAAACCCAAAGTTGTGTAAGCACACATATACATTTATATTTTTAGCCATTTCTCACAAAAAAAATTCAACAAATGAAATGTATTTGAAATGTATAATATAGACATCAGTTCAATGTTTATCATCAGACCAGAACTGATAAAATTCTGCCCTCAACATTCAGCATTGGATGTATATTTTGATTGACCACTTTGCTCCAGAACTCTGATCTGTCGACTGAAGTGATCTGGGTATCGAACCAACAACCTCCTGATTAACACCAGACCTTTTATGCACTATGTGCACTGTGAATTTCACAGTCTAAAAAACAAAAAAAATGATTTTGACAATATGACTCTGCTCCGAGTCTGAGGCTGCATTATCAAACACACATTAGCCCATCTTCACACACACACACACACACGCACAGACACACACACACACACACACACACACACACACACACACACACAGCATAACAAGCTTGAGTGTTTTTTTTTTATTATTATTATTATTATTATTGTTTTTGCCAGTCTGCTTGTTATCGAGTGTTTCCATCACCAAGTGGATTTGCAGACACTGGGGTGATTTGTAGAAATTGCTGTTCCTGCCATCTGTCTGAGAGCTTTCCAGAGCACTTACATCACACAAAAGCAACCAGATGATTCGCAGTCACCTCGTAAAAGCAAGGAAGTGAGCTTTCTCTCCGCCCCTCTAAAAAAACAGAACAAAACAAAACCAAAAAAATCCAAACACTATTAGGGTCTTTGTCTGAAGGATAGCATGCATTTAGAAAAAATTATCAGCCACTTGATTGATAGATTGACTCACTAACGGCAAACAATTGAATTTAAACATTTCTGCCCCCCCCCCCCCCCTCGATAGAGGAATTTAAACCTTTTCCACAACATTTTTAACAGAATTTATCGTCGTTATTTGACCCAAACTCAGGCTCAGCTTCCGGCCCTTAGTTAGAGAATCTGGATCCGCTCAAAGGTTTCTGCCACGTGACGCGGCAGTTATTCCTTGTTACCGTCACCTCGGAGGGTGAGTCCCGAATTTTGTCTCTAAAATGTTTACTTCACAGATGTTTTTCCTAATTTTGGAAACAAGTCAGTCAGTGACGTGCAGAGCCTAAACACTGAACGTTAAGGAAAAAATAAACACACGCAGCTGAGTAGCAATTGGCAATTTAAAATCGAAAAAAAAACAACCCAAAAAACAGTGTGCCTGCAGTTGAAAGGCATTGTCTCGTCTCTGAGAACGTTGCCATTGAGTGGAGAAGGTCAGAGCGCCCTGATCTTCTCTTCGTCTCTCGTCCCCTCTATTCTTCTTCTTCTTCTTCTACCCCCCCCCCCCCCACACACACACACACCCACCACTCTTCTTCTTTTAATCAAAGAGTCGCTCCCCGAAGCCACTCCGACGCTGCAAAGCCGCTCCAATAGCTATGGAAATCACGGCTGTGCGTCAGAAGACATGGCCTTTCCTCAAAGACCCCCGAGGAGCTGGAACTGACAATAGGGGACGAGCTGTCAATCACCGCGTCACCAGCCTGAAATCCTCCGTACACACCTGATCGCCCGCATCGTCCTCAAACACGCGCGCGCTCACACACTTTAAGCTCCGACTTCGGTCGGATTCGCTGGTACACAAGGTCAGGAACCACAAAAAGAACCTTTAACTCAGCCTGTATTTTCTGCACTGTGGAGATAAATCATCTCTGTTGTGAGACTCTTGAGAAAGGCCGGATTATGGTAGCCAGTTTTTGGAGGTTTTTGGAGGTTTTAGAGAGTCATCGTTTATGGCGACGAGTTGTAAACGATTTGGTGGGTAAGAACCAGCAACATTCCCCTGGGACCAAACTTTGTTTTGGGTTTATTCTGACACAGTTCGCTAGCGATCTCAAGGTAGCAGGACTGACCAATCACAGGAGGCGTATTAAAAGGTCATTCTCTTTCCAGGCCAACTTGGGGGAGGAGAACAACAAAACAAGAGTTGGGGGAACAAACACAGACGTCGTCCGTCCGCCCGTCTGTGGTACCACTTCCTGCAGAGACGCACGATGGCGCGAACTGAACAAACGTCGAGTGGTAGTTTCACACACGAACATTCAAAGTTTGTGTTTACAAAACAACAGCCGAATCCCGAAACAAAATTGAAAATTGAAAACTTGACGAGTCTGCCAACAAACCTTACATACAAACCGGAAAGTAGCACGCTCTACCTTTCCTTCTAAAACTGGGCGGTAGCATATTATGGCTAATTGATGTACATGTACACTACACCCGATCACATCCGACACCTCCCCATAAAGCGGATGAGAAGCGAAGAAGCCGTCGTTATTTGTGGTATTTTGTCCGCTCGCCAATCTTTCTGTGGGATTTGTGCAACCACAACCCCCGTGAGCTGGAGAAGCCTTTCAGCCGCTTTTATCCCATCAGCCTCTGGGCTGATAGTCGGGTCGCCACGGTTCAGGGTTGCCTTTATTTGGACCTGCGTGTTTGGAATCGCCGCCACCGGATGAAGGACCACAATCAGGCTAAATATTGAGCCACAAGGACGCCGAGGCGTTCAAAAAAAAAAAAAAAAAAAATCTGTTTTGTGAAGTTTGAGGTTTGTGATGGGATTCAAGCAGAGGTTTCATTTCTGGTCTGTCAAAAAAAAATTTAAATAACATTTTGGGAAAAAAAGCAGCATTTTTGCTGGAATAAAGCTGCCCCTTCAGATTTTGATGGAAACATCTTTTAGCGTTTGATAAAATGTGAGACTGCGCTAATGTTTGACCTTTTTTTCTTCCTCTTCCTCTCCTTGTCTCCTCCTTTTTTTTGACTTTTTTTTGCGAGACACAAGTTCACTGATGCTTTTTAATCATTTCCGTCAAAGAATATGCAAGATTCGTTCTGAATCAGAATGACAAAGCAAGCAGAAGGTCAAATCAAGGGTTTGACATTTAGCGCTGCGGGGAAGCCGCTCGCTCCCTGGCTTGGCTCCGCCCCCCGTCTGACAACGACACCGACCTGATGAAAAGTTGTTGCGGCTCCTCGTTGGGAGATAATTATCTTTTAATTGCTCCTCTTGTCCTTCCCTCCCTCCCTTCTTTCCTCCCTTCCTCCCGCCCTCTCTCACCACTTTGGCCTTTTTCCTCTATGCCCCCCATCTTGTTTTACACTTTGCTAAATCTGTCTGTTTGCCAAAAGGTCAAAGTTCGTCAATGGCGACGATGGTGAGGCCACTACGTTCACTCCAGACGGATCGTGCTCTTTTGTTGCGTGCCCTTGTTTTTGCCATGGCAACTACAACCACTGCTAGTCAAGTGGGAGGCGGCGGGACAAAAGGCCAGAAGAAGAAGAAGAAGAAGAAGTAGAAGAAGACAAAATGGAGGGAGAGGAAGGAGCTGACGGACGAATGGACGTAGCACAGAGATAGAGTGTATGTGTGTGTGTGTGTGTGTGTGTGTATGTGTGTGTGTGTCTGGGTCGAGCGTCTCTCCTCGCAGCTTGCGGTCCTGATGCCATGCCCCGCCCTCCTACCCATAATCCCTTTCTCCCCGGGCGCTGCTGCTCTTCAGCAATCCGCCCTCACACTGAGATGAAGTTATCACACGGCGCCCACAAACCCCTCAGCCTGGGCCAAACCCAGTGTGTGTGTTTGTCATGCAGCGGTTTGTATTTTTCGCCCTCTGTTATTATTCCTCCTCCTTTCTTTTCTTTTCTCTCCCTCTCTCTCCTCCATGCGCTCGGACACGCCTGTTTACCACATGATGCGCTGGCGGCGGCTACAAACATCGCAGCTATTCTCGGCGGCTAATGGAGACTGAGAGGCCATGAAGAGCTTCACGTCCTTCTGTCCCCGACACACACACACACACACGCACGCACAAACAGAGCTAGCCAGCGAAAACAAAAAACACCCTGCACCTCGCTCACCAACTGCTCCTCCAGAAAGCGGCTGCAGGTTGCAGGTGTGACACGCAGCGAGCTGCAACCTGTCCTCCGCTTTTTCCCGCCTTCCCGCTCCTGTCAAAGCCTCGGAGGGGGAGGTGTCGGGGGTCAGGGAGGGTGTGTGGAGGGGTGGGGGGTTGGCCCAGAGGTCATCAACACTTGGCTCTCACACCTTCTCCTTTCTTCCCGTCCGGAGGGTTTTCTGTATGATGACGAATGTTGTTTGTTGCCCAGCTTGAAACCAGCTCAGCACTACCGACCTGGCGCCCTTATATGAGTGGCCAGGCAGGTAGTGCTGAGTCTTTTGTTAACGCCTCTTAAAAATTAAATTAAAAAATTGACAGCGTTCACTTTGTGCACTTTCAAGTTCTAGCGTTTACAAAAAAATGTACAAATTTGGCAGATGAAAGAAGACTACTGTGTCATCGGCGTAGCGTTCGACTCCATTGGGACTCTTGAGAAAGAGAGACCACATCCATCTGTGCTTTTCAATCATCTGCTGGTGTCTAATAAGATAATTCAGACGACTCCTGCAGGTGTTTTCCCACTTGGGGGACGATGGTAACAGAAGAAGGTAAGAGAAGTTGAAAACACAAAGACGTTTGAATTTTAGGGGCTGGATGTGAGGCTGGACGGGTCACTGGACAACTACTGGACTTCTCCTTGTGTCCTCGGTGGTGACAGAAACAAATGGAAATGCTATTCGAAGATGGGGTAGGGGGGTGTCGGTGAGGCGGGTGGAAGGGACTGAGTCTTGCTCGGCTCTTCAGAGGCTCGTCACTGAAAAGGAACCGAAACAAACAGACCTGAGGAAACAAAAGATAAGAATAGAAATGGTTGAGAAGAAGAGCTCTGGAGATTTGCTGTGAATGCCAAATGTCACCTCGGCATCTCCGACGCTCTGGTTTGTCCTAGTTTGGCTCTGAGTGTGTGTGTGTGTGTGTGTGTGTGTGTGTGTGTGTGTGTGTGTGTGTTGGTGGGAAATAAAAAAAAAGGAAGACAGGAAGAAAGGACGCAGGCCAGGTTTTTTTTTCCCCCCATAAACATTCTCTTTTCCTTCTCAAGGCTGCAGGATAATCAGCAGCACCGCCCGGAGTCATTAACGAGTCAGGGATCAAAAAATTTAGGTCCGAATTTTCAATAACCCCTCCTCCCCGCCGTCACCCTCTAGAATTCTCTCCGACATCATGTAAAGCTTCGTTCTGAATAATCAGAGACCAATCAGCATCTGGGTCACAGGAGCCAGATCCCTGCACCTGTCCGGACCAGAATCTCCTGATGGACCCCAACCACCCACACATGCTTCAAAAAACCTTCCGTGGCCAGGTTTTTCATCAAATTTAACGACTCCACAAACTTAACGACTGCAAAGTGCAGTTTTAACACCTGCACAAGACGAAGTGGCAGATGAACGGAAGGAAAAGATCAGCGTCCATGGCGGGGAAAAGTGCGCTGAATGTGTTGCCGTTACACTATACACGTATCCAGTATGGTATACTATACTATATCCGTATTCACTACATACGTATTCACATCCATCCCGAAAAAAAAAAAAAATTGTGTGATATTTGGGAGGTTATATTATTTTTTAAATTACCCGAAACTCAGGTGTTTCCACCACCGGTGCAATTAAGATTTTCCACCTCTCGAAGGTTTTTAAATAATGAAGCTAATGGCTAATAATAGCGGCACATGACATCAAGCTGACAGACCAAGCTGACAGACTTTAAGCCTCGTCTCGCTCGAATACCGTTAAACATAAAACGGACATCAGGAACACGGCCTGAAAGGTGCTCCAACATTTATTTTTTTCGTGCCACCTCCTGAAATTGACCTTCTGCTTGCACTGTTGCAGGATGAGGAGCAGAAGGTGCACGAGGTATACAAAGAGGAGGAGGAGGAGGAGGAGGAGGAAGAGGAAGTGCGGTTGGGGGAGGTTTAAAAAAAAAAACACGGGTCAGAAAGGAAGTTACACACAGAGAGTTTTCATCTAACAAAAGTCTGGGGAGGTTTAAGGGGAACAGGTGCTGGACAGCTCCTGCAGCTTCATCTCCACAGAGGTGGGGATGGAGCTGCTGCTGCTGCATGGCCTACTTTGCCTTGAGATGCAGCTGTACAATCTGCCAGAGAGACGACAAATAAGGACCAGAGGGGGTTGAAACACGCACAATTTTTAGAAGGTTGGGTGTGTGTATGTGTATGTGTGTGTGTGTGTGTATGTGCATGTGCGTGCGTGTTAAGTGCACGCAGGGACCCCGCGCGGGACAAACACAAGTGGATCCTGCTGGGACCGACGGTGAGTTGCATGAACCGCCAAAGGACCACCGAACATTGTAGGTTATTACAAAGGAAAAATACATTGGTGATAACACACAGACACACACACAGGAACGGGCACACACACTCACACACACACTCCGCTAACAGAGACCTCGTCGTTTCATGACAGTTTCATAAACTTTCGAAACCTTTTTACATTTTCTGCCTTTTGCGCTCAGTATTCAACGTCTTCTTCTGTTTTTTTTTGTTTTTTTTCGATTTAAGCTACAATAAACCTCCCATTTAAACAGAGTCATTTTTAAAAGGAAAACAGTAAATGTTTAAAGAATTTTATGAGGCGGCCAGTCTATTTTGACGTGGGAAAAAGTGAAACTTGCCGACCTCGCTGCCGTTTGGAGTTGGTCGGCTGATTTGATTTTTGGCTGGATTTTGTTTGCCGCAGGTGTTTTGTCTGTTTTGTTACACCAGATGACAACAACTGGGCGCGTGATATTCACATTGTTGTGTGACGAAACCTCTGAAGCCGTGACGCGGCTTGATTTTTTTTTGTGTGAAACGTCACTGATAGTGGCAGAAGAGAGAAGTGGAAATGAATGGCAAATGAATGAATTGATAAATGATAAATACATTAATTAATTAATGAAAACCAGTCTGTATTGTCTGTCCATTTTAAAATACTAATAAAAATCATTGCTGCTTGGTCAAATTATTTCATTGGCTGTATAAAAAAGAATCAAGTGGGTCTCATCATCGATTATTTCCTGCAGCGTCATTGTGCACTTTTGAACGGACCAGATTTAATCTTAATTTCAATTGCAAAAAAATATGTTAAATACTGTTATTAAAGGGAGATACTAATGTAAAAAATACTTTTTTTTGGTTTTCAACTCGAGGCGGAGAAAAACAAAGACGACGGCAATGTGCTCTGTCTGTATCTGTACCAATGTCCATCCTGCTTCACCTGAAAACCTGCTCAGACGTCACAATCATTTCTCTCCAAACGTGCCGTGTGGTCTGGGGATGGGTGTATGGGGGGCGGATGGGGTTGTCCATCCCAACCCCAACCCACCATCAAACAGATTGGCCAACCTCCTCTGGAAGCTACAATTCAATTGGATGTCAACTCTTCTGGCTTCCAATCGGATCGCGTGAGGTCGCTGAAGCTGCAACATCAGCCCACGTTTTTTTTTTTTTTTCCTAATCCACTGTTGTGGCGAGATGCCTTCCCCGTGGCAACACACAACAACCAATCGACAATGTGCACATGCAACACGAGGCAACGTGATGTCACTTCCTGTCAGGAAGGTTGTGAGTAGAAAGCAAAAAGTCAGGAGAGCCCTCCACGGTTCCTGTTGGCTCCTTCTCCCCGAAAGGTGGAGGAACCATCCACCATAATGAGGGCATTTTTCACTCGTGGTTTTGACTCGAGATCCAGAAGGGAGAAAAGGTCCAAAAATTCAGAGACGCTTCAGGTCAAAGTCATCGCCACAGCCACGCTTCCCCGCCTCAGACAATCTTCTAAGTCGTGTCCTAAGTAGATCTCAGCGGCGCTCCGCCGAGGGCTGAGTGTGTGTCAGCATGTGCCGTGCAAGTGTTTCCACGTGGTGAATAGACGTCAAGGGTTCATTGTGCCACTGCAAGGTTCACTTGGGGTGTCACGCTAGGCCTCAGATAAGAACCTTGAGGAATCAAACATATCTCACCCCTCCCGCGGGTGCTCTTATCAAACAACAAAGTTTTTCTTTTTTTTCTCTCTCTCAGAATGTGTCGAACGGTTGAACTTGGATTAAGGTTGAAAAACATCAAGCAGCAGCTTCTGAAGCAAAACACGGATGAAAAACTCACCGCCACCACCGTTGTTCCTCCAGAAGCAGGTCGGCGTCTCGGTCCACGGGTTGGACCACACGGGTGGGGACTTAAGAAATATTCAAATATTCTTCTGGTGGATCTGAGGGGCCAAAGAGGCTGTCGAGGCCTAGAGTGTGGAGAACAGGGGCTGGAGAGAAAGAAAATAAAGCACAAAAAAAAAATAAAAATCAGTATCCTCGAGCAGAGTAAAGGTTTGTCCACCGCGTTCCCATCAGTGTATCACATCATCTGCGTACAGAAAAACACTGGATTCACAGATAAACGCCTTGGAGGACCTTCGCTAAAGAAAAAAAAAGAAGATAAACAATGAGCTGATGAGCTCGGCCGGACCGTCCCCATCCCGGCCCGGCCCGGCCCGCCGCGGCTTTGTCCGTCAGCAGCATTGTACGGCGGCGGCGGTAGCGGCGCCCTCCGAGGGCCAAGGGACGTCCCAAGCCTGGGGAATAAGGAACGGTCATGGGAAACTCAGTGGGCAGCGAGAGCGGCGCCACGGGGGAGACCCAGGCCCTGCCGGACCCCCCACCGACCGGCACTGTCCCTCTGTCGGATTGGGTTCCATGGCGAGGTGTCATCCCCTCCCCCTCCCTTCTCTCCCTCCCCACAGGGAGAACCGCCAGAGGAACCCCGGGGAAGAGGTCTGACGCCCCACTGCTCAATGGCGGGAGCTTCACCTCCTCAAGGCCTAAGAATTTGTCTCAAGGAGAAACGATCACGTCCAAAGAGCTGCAGAATCATAATAATGGCAATGAATTAATCTCATGTAAAAATTGCTCCTTGTACTTGGGACGTAGTTGGAAAATTTTATAATTTTTTACTTTAAGTCTCCTGTCTTGAACATCAGGTTCCTCTTTCCGCAAAAGCGCAAGAATTGTTGTAAATTTTATGAGATCAAAAATTTAAAATGCCAAAAAAAACAAAATATTTTTTATTTTTATGATTACGTTTCATTTGAGGTCTACAAATGTGCCTTTAACAAGTGGTTTGCATTTCTCTGATATACCATGTCTGTTGAAGTTTAAATTATTCAAAATGGAGTAAAAAATCTCTGATAGAGTGCATTTTAATCTGCACATTTTTTTTTCGAAAATCCCTACCACTGATACAATTTTTTTCTGTATCAGGTATTCGGGAGGATGAATTTTTCAGGCATAAATTATGAAAGTAAACATGAAAAATGAAAAAAAAAAGATTGCCACAATTTAAAACAGTGTTTTTTGGGGCTCAGAATTTTTCTTTTGGAAAAACAATTTTCTTTTATTTGACCGTAACCAAAAAAAAGTCTTGAAAAATTTTGAAAAATAAATAGTGGAAATAAAAATTCTTTCACCGATTTGGGCCACTGTCGCCAATTTTTCTTCAAAAATAATGGATGACGTAACATTTTTTGCTTTAATGCTGCAAAATGTAGAGTAAGTTTAGAACCATTAGATGACATCCATCCATCCATCCATTTTCAATACCCGCTTCTTCCCGAGCTCAGGGTCGGGGGGGTCTGCTGGAGCCTCTACCAGCTGTCATAGGGCGAAGGCAGGGTGACACCCCAGACAAGTCGCCCATTCATCACAAGGCATTAGATAACAAGAAATATAAAATTTTGCTTGACTTTGTGGGACATGAATAAAGACATTCAGTGAATGATGGATGCAGTTATGAAATTTTCATTTTTTAACCTCAGAATTTGTCTCAAGCCTCATTTTGTCCTTTCGCTAACACACACAAAGCCTCCTGAAGTGGTAAAAAAAAATAAAAAAAATAGCTCTACAGTTCTGAAGCACATTTTGACCTGAATACTTGATTTTTTTTTTTTCTGGCTCACACTTTCAGCTTTCCAGGCATGAATTGATGCATTTGGAGGGAACAAAGAGATCAGAAGCCGCCGCTTCTCTGAACATCTTCAGTTCAGCCCGGACATGAAACACATTCAGGGCTTTGTCGCCGCGATCCAGTGGGGACGGATATTAACGAATCACGTGGAGGCACCGTGGCCGTGTCATGTCATGTGACACAGCCCCCCCGCCCCTCGCAGCCCTCCTGGAATTTTAAGTGTTGTCTTTTGCTCCTCGGGAGCGCCGCACTCTGACCCGCAACACAGCCGGACGCCGGCGCTCTGACAAGTCCCATTTCACGGCACACGTCCCACCACATTATGGGGAGGTGGGCGGGGCCACTGGCCGGGATCCGTCGCCTCGAGACCCCCCGTCCTGTCTCCTCGCAGGCAGCCATTTTGGATCGGTGTTGGGGGCGGAGCCGCGGCTGAGGTCTCCATCATCTCGTCGCCGATGGTGATTTCTTTTTTCATTGTTGTTGGCGCTCTGCGGTCGGAGCTACCGGGAGATGGTCCAGGTCGCTGCTCCAGCTTTTAGCTCCGGATTAAAGTCGTAAATGCGGTGGCGGCGGTCACGGTGACTCATCCCACCCGCCGCTCGCCACTTCCTGTCTGACCGGTTGGGTCAAGCTGCCACAGGCGAGGACACGTTGACATTTTTTGCCGTCCGACATGTGGTCACATGTTTACTCAAATCCTGGAAAATTCATGATCAAACACAGTAGCTCACATCCAAAACCGATTAAGTCATTAATGCATTTATTCTCTGGATTCCGTCTGTTTACCTTGTTTGTCTTTTGGATTTTCTTTCTTTCTTTCTTTTTTCTCTTTCGTTATTTTGATGATTGTTTGTTGCCATTGAGCTGTACTGTAGTATGATCGGCTTTTTGCTGTTGTTGTTGCTTTTGCTGGCTGCTGTTGACCTCTTTTTAAAGGTACAGTGCCTATAACAGGGAGAAGGGGGACTCCTAATGTAAACCGGCCCCCCGCTGAAATTCGGCACAGCCGCATCCCTGCAAAATGGGGCGCTGTACACTGTCCTTTTGAAAAGAAATGAATTGAAACTGAAATTTAAAGCGGAAGTGTCCTTTTTCCTCCCTCTGCTTCATTCTTCCCGAATTTACCCCTTACATCATAATTTCTTCCTTTTACTGTTTTGAAATACTGTTGTCCTCCACAGATCTAAAGGACAGGTCCATGCACCATTCATCGCATTAAAAAAACAAACACAAAACAAATCAAAAATTTCCCTTCCTGTGTGAGGCTGGCTGGGAGAATGGCTGAGGGAGAATGTTCGGGTGAGGCGAGGTGAGGAAACACCTTCCTCCCTCTTCCAACGTGTGTTTATTGGGTTTGCAAGCAGCTGTAAGAACAGTGGAGACCAGGGGGTTGTGTGTCGGTAGGTGGTGTTTTCCCAGCGCATACACACATACACATGTGCGCACACACAGACACACAGCTGCAGGGTTTTCGGCACCAATGTTTTTGCTCCCGACAGGGAAGTTGTGTTACCAGAAGACAAAACATGGCGGCAATTTTGTGCGCCCGTCGGCAACGGGCGCGCTATAGGCACGCTTTAAACAATGTGATAAACTACACAAAAAAAACAAAACACTTAATATACAGACAGTGAACACAACACCACAGCTTGTGAAAATCTCCAGTAAAAATAATGAAATATCGAAATAAATGAAATGAAACGTGAAAATGAAATGAAATTGAAATAATCGGCACCCAAAAGGCAATTCTAACGTGAAAATCATGTTGTTCTCACTGTTTCTCCAATCGGCTGAAAGTATTTTTCGGGGCCTTCCACCAAATAATTGATCAATCAACATTGTCTTTTACACTTTCTGAGATGAGAGGTCTTAATTTGCTTGGTAAAAAGCACCTCAGGTTCACAGAAAATAACAGCCTCCGCTGACAGATGAGATGAGAGGGAAAAAAAATGAAATTTCCTTTTGTTATTGAAGACAAACAAACTTGGAAGTTCTAATCAGCTGGAAACCTTTTACGGTAGGAAGCTGAAGTGACCCGGCAGCCGGCTGTTCAACTCACCGGCTCATCGGTCTTTACAACCTTCGACATACGGCAGTTCTATGTTTCCTGAACGACCAGTTCAGGGTCACATGGTTGTGTAAAAACCTACTCTTGAACACAAAGTAGGTCAACACATTGTGAGTTAATAAAAGTTTCGTCTGACCTTCCTTTTGTGCGAAAGGCAAGAACAAAAAAAATACCTTTGTGTATTTGATGACAAATGTTTAAAAAAACACGCACACTGAAAAACAGGTATGTATGTGATTATTTATACATGACTGTTGACTTTGGCTTTCGGCACTGATTGACTGAGAAGTTCTTGGTTTTCGGCAACAGATTTTTTTTTCTTTTTTTATTATTGTATTTATTTTAACGATTTGCTGCTTTGTGTTTTAAAGTGGCTGCACTGTTATTTATTCTTTATTACCTTGGGCAGCGAAAGTGGATTGTTTTCTTTCAAAAAAAAAAAAAGTGCTCCATGTAAAAAAAAACAACAAAAACAAATAAAAACTCACTTGACACACATTTTTGTTACGTGAGGTTCTTTTGTAGTAGTTTCATAAAAGAAGATGACAGGAGCTGAAACCAGGAGGTCACTGGGACCACCAGAGTTAACAGGCTACATCAAACCATCACTAAGAAAATGTCAGAGAAAATAAATTATTATTATTATTATTATTATTATTATTATTATTATTATTATTATTATTATTGCACAGTTGATTTATTTTGTGCTTTTCTGGCCATTGGATTAAAGACAAAAAGACAAATGACTGTTAGGAACCAGAGAAATGGCATCAACCAAATGAGCAGCAACGATGGAGCGAAGCCAAATGTGAAATGATGAATGGATAGTTAATATTCCTATTAATCTGGCCTCCTCCTCCTTCTCCTCCTCCAGGTCTGATTATTTTCCTGCCTCACTCTGCCTCCCGCTTGCAGCCGGCACACAGTACACATAATCATAATCAGGAAAACGCTCAGGATAGTTCCATTGCTCTTGTTACATACAGTGGTGGAAAAATATTTTTGGACACCTTGTGCATTTGTGACATGCTGTGTTGCACTAAGAATCAGTCTGGAGTGTTAAGTGCAGTTTATTTAAGGGCAGTCACCAACATTTCGCCACATGCCTCGTTGCAACACATCCAGAGTACAAGAGTATGAGAACTGACTTTCCTTATTAACAATAATCAACGCACAAAATAATTCTAACATCCCGGTTGTTGTCATAATATTTAATGACAATAACCGGGATTGAGTGAAGCGTTTCCAAAAACGTTTGTCCCACTTCTGTATACGCACGTCTCCTCTTCCCGCTAGCGTCTCCACCAATCAGAGGTGCCTGACAGCTGCTGCAGCTGTTGATGAATTAGAGCATTAAGTAAAGTAGCTTCGCCGCGGCGCTTGTCCTCTCATCTGCTAAAGTGGACGACGATCGGAGAGACAGGAAAAAAAATGACAAAGCCTCCACGATGTTTCGCTGGTGAAGGCAAAGCAGCCAATCAGACGACGGCACCAAAAACAAATGATCTGAAGAGGGGAAACCTAGGATTGGGGAAGGGGCCTACAATCTTTTGAGGCTATTGGACGACACCATCTGTCTCAGCCAATCAGATTTTATTCACCAGCAGTGCAGATAGTTGGTCACGGGATGAGGCTTCCTAGTAGATAGACGCTTCAGGACCGCCCCCTGGTGTCCGGGAGTCTAACTGCAGCTGCATCCAGAGCTAGCAAGCCTCCAGCCTCTAGTGGCCAGACTGACAAACTGCAGCACAGACACTGTTAGCTAGCTAGCAGCAGCTTCCTGTTTCCTGTCACAGCACCCAGGACCCTGACTGCAGCCCTGCCCCCCTTCTAACTCAGAGGATGCTAATTGGTTTGATTAAAAAAGGTTTGGTTTGGAGTTTTTCAACATGGATGTGTGTCCCAGAACCCTGACTCAAACTCCAGCAATACAACTGTGTCATAAAGTTAAAAGCAAAAAACACATTTCTGAAAAGAAAAAAAAAACCCACAAGTGAACAACGTACAAAAAAAACAAACAAACAAGCAAACAAAAAGTCTCACACGTAAAACTCTCCCCAGACATCTCAAACCAAACTGCTTCCTCCCTTCTTGGGCCTCCAGGAACACACTGACGTATTAGCTGCCCGCTAGCTGTTCCCCATTTAGTCATTAGAGGTTTTGGGGCTAACTGGTGTTAGCGTGTCCCGCGGTTTGTTTGCTTTGGCGTGACAGGCGCCGCCGGCAAGAGGAGACACACACACACACACACACACACACACACACAGAAAGAGAGAGAGACGGACGGCTATCAGTTTACCATCGAGGCTAAAAGCCCGAATGTTTAAGTCGGTCGACGTTCTCGTGCGGCGCTTGCAGATACTTATCACACACGGCCCTCGACCTCTAACTGTCCTTGTTCATCAGCGGTTCATAACACGTCATAAAAAGTACAAAAAAAAAAGCATGCCGCTGTCAGAACCAATTCCTGCGCTGCGGCGCAAAATAAAAGCGCGGGGGCGCCGTCTCTCGGAGCGACATGTTGTACGTATCAGTGTTGTTTAAACAAAGACCCTCAGTGGGTAAACGATCCTTCTCCTGGGCAAACAGCCGCTCGGACGCAGGCCCATCCCACCAGGGAGAGGGATGGAAATTGGAATGGAATGAAAGGAGGAGAGGTGGAGGGGTGGGAGGGGAGGGCGGGAGACGGGGGGAGGAAGCGTGAGCCGAAGACAAATAAATCAGGGGGGGAGACGGAAAACAGAGACGGCCTGGAATAAATAGTAGGTGGATGTGGCCTCCACGCACACCTGGTAACAATTCAAAGGTAACCTTATTACACACAATGAGTAGAGCCGACACGCACACACACAGACACACACGTAGACACACACAGACGGCTTATTATCCACGATAACAAGGCCCATTTATGACCCGCATCACACTTTGTCCATTCCACTTTAACAGCTCCGTGTGTTCCCGCTAGCTCATAGGACACACACACACACACACACACACACACACACACACACACACACACACACCACTTGCGCCAACAAGCAAAGCACAGATATTGTTGTTGTTTCCAGGTTATTCTACAAAATGTTAATGAAAAGAAAATTATCGGGAAACAAAAATTTGGTAACTTTTGAACTGAAAAATTAAGAAAACAATTGCAAAATTACACACACACACAATCTGGTGTGTCACTTCCCTTCCAGGTGGAACTGGTTTGAAACCAGTCTAATCAGATTAGGTTTGACTCCGGAGGTGGAGAGGTTAATAAATGTGGCGACTTGGTTATGAATAAAATATCGTGGAAAAAAATAAACAAGCAAACAGAAAAGAAACGCCCATGTGGAGCCAACGCACCTATGAATCACTTCAAATTTGTCGGCGTGGCAAAACGATCAGAAGACGCCGTGAACGTCGTCGTGTTGCGACAACAAAAAGGCAATTCGTATTTACATTCTGATTTCCCCGGCGACGAGGAGTGAATAAAAGGGCCATTCCGCGCTTTTAGGTGTTCGGTTCGCGTTGGATTTGAAATAAACAAAAAATAGAATAGAATCAAAACATAGATTTGAATCCATCACCCGCTGGTGTTTGATTTGGATTTGGGTGATTTGTCGACGACTGTCAATCAAGTCGAGGCCTTTTTTCGACGTTCCATTGAAACCAATCCAGCTGGAGCTGAAACTGCACCAGAACCCTGCTGGCCTCCAGCACCACCCAGAAACAACCGTCGGCAACATCTACGGATTCATTTCACGGCAGCAGATCACTTTAACAGCATCAACACCACCAACACAAAACCACCAGCACACCAACAAACTGGAATCAGTCTGAATAAAACAAAACAAAACAAAACAAAACAAAACATGAGAAACCTAAGGACTATTGTCATTGTATTTTTAAAAGGTAAAACAAAAGAAGATGGTTGCTACTTGGAGGGACAACATGAGAACTGAAGACCAATTTCCAGATTCAAACTGACCCCCAATACTTTGATGAAATACAGTTTGTGGTGAGAAATAATCACAGATCTAGAGTCCGTTTGGTTGGCCAGGTGCTTCTGTCTCTCACTTTTTAAGGCCGACCAATCAGAAACTTATTAGCTTCTTGTTTCCGGGTAAATGTTGGCTCCACGGTGACGGTAGAGCAAGTACAACTTCGCTGTACCACGAAAAAAAAAAAACGCACTATATGGCAGCATTAATATTAATATTTGAAAAGACATTTCCATTCTTTCCTCCCTAACGAGGGCAGCAAACACCCCCGTCTTAAAATTTATTTTTCCACTTCAGCACTTTAGAGGCACTGCTGCCGCCATCGGCGTCGCTCCAGCCTACTTCTGGCAAACGCTCCACCGTCATTTGTCGTGTTTAAATACCACGGCAAACGTAAACAGCCATAAATCTTCCATAAACAAGGCGGTAAACACGTCCCCGGGGGACTTCCTGTTCCTGCAGCCCCCCGCGGGGGGGAGACACTCGCTGTAAATGGCAAATTCCCCTGGAACTCTTTGTCCCAATTTAAGGCGGCCGTGCTCAGGGTCCCGCCCATCATCCCGAGAGGAGGGTGCAAGGGGGGGAGGGAAGGGGTGTTGGGGGGAGTGTACAAATGGCGGCGACCGGGCACACAAACGAGCACATAGACGGGGTTTTCAAGGCTGCTTCAGGAAGTGGGCGGGGCTCCGGTGGAGGTCGAGATGATTGGCGGACGTTTCGGGTCGCGGCGCTTTCAGCCTCGAACGCCGCCAGCAGAGCTCGACCAATGAGGCGACACCTTTCTTGGGAACAATGCAATCACATTTGACCGATGAGGCTTCAGGTTAAAACTAGAGAAGCTGTTTTCTACCATTGGGACCATAGATTGAACAGTGAGCCAGCTAGCTACCTAGCTAGATAGCAGGCTGCTCTTTACAGCTAGACAGATAGTGGTGGATGTTGCTGGGCAGGTAGGTACCGAGAGGTATTATGCCAGCAGGCCAGCAGGAGGCGCAATTGATGCAATTGATACATTGATGCAATTTTCACCAACGAGCGTCAACAAATAGCAGGAACGATTAAGAAAAAACAAAACAAAAAAACAAAACAGACACACTGTTGCTGTAGCTTTTGAGCTTTCCTCCGCAGGGCCCACAACTCGCCGTGGTGTGAAGTGGAAGTCAGGGGGGAGGAGCCTGGGTCACATGATCGCAAGCCAATCACATGGCTGGCGCGTAGGGAGGGAGCCTGAGTAGTCTGAGCCGGCGTTCGCAGGAATGGCTCCATTATGGTTTTATTTTCTCAACAGCCGTGGACTTACATAAACACACACACACGCACACACACACACACACACACACACACACACACACACTCGCACACACACGCACACACGGTGGTATTTTCTTCTTAAGTAAAGAAATTGGAAACGGCTCCAGACTGCAGAACTCAAGTTTGTGTGAAAGCAGACGGAGAAACTGGATCTGTCCACAGTCACACCTGCCAGGAATGACTTACACCCGGCGCCCTGTGTGTGTGTGTGTGTGTGTGTGTGTGTGTGTGTGCGCGCAGGCTCCCACAGACTAGAAACATCGATCTGCCACTTGGCAACTTGCTCCAGAAGCTACAAGCTCAGGACCTGGCGGCCTGCTGGCTCCGCCCCTTCTGTAATTGCCGACGCCCTGATCGGCTTCCACAGCTGCTGTGGGAAAGACAATCTCACGGAGGGACTGACAGACATGCAAAAAAAAAAGGTGCATACATACATGTATATATATATATATATATATATATACATATGTATATATATATATATATGTATATATATATATATATATATATATATATATATATATATATATATATCAAATATCCTGAAGTGGCCTGGATTTTTTTTTTTTTTTTTTTTTTTTTGCGTACTGCTCCTTTAATTCGTCTTGACCGACAACGGCGTTGCTGGACTGAACTGTGTCTTGAACTCAGGCTGAGTTTTCTTTGACGATGATGATTTAAGTGATTTGTAAGTGACGTGTTTGATCAGCCAACGTCGGCAGTGGAGCACGGAGTGGGTGGAGCTTTGCTTCAGCCATCAGCCAATCAGCCGCTGACCTCGTTGAACCTGCATCAATAAGTCAGATGGCGTGTCTGGTGTACTTTATTATTAACGGTGGGGGTGAATATTTCAGTTGCTGCCGTTTAGAAACGCACGCACACAATAATTAAAAAAAAAAACCCGCACAATTTGTCGAGTCATGTTGTTATTGTTGTTGTTGCGTTACTATTTTTGCTACTTCCTCTTTGCAGTCGCTAAGAAGCGAACAGCGACCGTCCTTCCGCAGGAGGAGCTGCAGCACTTTTCAAAGGCGACTGAGTCAGTTTTTCCTCGCCGAGACCGCCGTCCTGACGCAGCAGCCGGGCAGGCCGTGACCTCCGCGTGACCTCCGCTCTTCCCCTCGCTCGCCCCCTCTACCTTTCTCTCTCTCTCTTTCATATTTCAGGAGGTTTTTCGAGCAGCGGCCGGATCTCCGAGGGGAACTCGCCGCTTTTAACGGCCCGTGAAACCTCACTGAGTGTGTCTGTGTCTGTGTGTGTGTGTGTGTGTGTGTGTATCCTTGACACTGTGGGCCAGATCCACAAAGAATAGAGCGGAGGGGTAAAAATTGCGGTCTAGTGGTTGTAATCTCTGCCACCTTTGCATCGTGTCCACAAAGGTTTTTTTTCGCGAATTTTGCCACGCCCCCAAACTCTTTTGATTGGTCCCTGCAACGTCTCTTCCTCTTTTGGGTCATCTTGCTGATTTCCCATTGAGAGCGCTACTTGCGCCACCATCGGTCACCGGGGCAAAGTGAATCGCCTTAGTAGTCATTTATAGTCCATCCATTAGAATGCGGATTAACACACAAACATCAAGCGTCAACGCTGCAAGCGGCCAGGACACTGAGGTCCTGTCCACAACGTGAACATTTTCTTGGTGGAAACGGTAAAGTATTTCACCGTTACGGCGTTTCGTCCACACGGCAACGGCGTTTTGGGTGCCCCGAAACTGTTTTTTTTTTTTTGAAAACGGGTCCCAGAGTGGGAAAATCTGACAACGCCGTTTCGCCGTTTTCACATCGTTGCCGCCTGGACGGTGAAAACGGAGTTTCCTTGTAAAGCGATGACGTCATCGCACCCTCACTAGCCCACATAGCGGCCAGCGGAGTTGTCTTTGTATGGCAGGCGCTTCAAGATTTGTTGGCAATATTACTGCAAAACCTCACGAGACCTCAGACTCACCTTTTTTTCCCGCTACGTCGCCATTTTTGTTTTCTGTGTGTTTGGTGCGTAGCGGAAATGCCCTCTTTTCTAAATCGTGGGTCCGGTGGCTGTGTCAGCGTCTGTTAACAGCGCCACCTTTCGGTGTGGCATACGCATTACATCGTTTTCACCCACCATCCCGTTTCCATCTGTCAGCGTGTGGGCGCCACTTTTTTCCACCCCGGGAAAAGAAAAAAAAACGTCAACGTTCCCGTGTGGACAGGGCCTGAGACTTTGAAAGTCCACTTTTGGAGGTTTGGATTACACACGCAAAAGACTATATTTTCAGCCTAAGAAATGTAGGGATATAGCATACAATGCAACGATAGAAGCTTTCAGTCCATGCAATGCAGCTCAAAGTGCTTCATGAAGTGTAACAGGAAAACGTACAAATCACTGAGTGAAGACATCAAACAATGAAAACATTGAAAACTTCAATATAAGAACGAAACACTTTCAAGGCAGCGCGGACAAGACTAACAGCACTGAGATTTAAAACCCAGAGTGACGGAATGGGTCTTGAGCTGCGCTTTATGTTGTCCACAGACGCTACATGTTGTTCAAGGCGAGCTGTTGCCTCTAGCGCGGATAAACCAAGTGATTTTCCTTCCGCCACCAAAGGTGGCGCACTTGAGGTAGAAGTGAGAGACTTTGCAGCGACCAATCAAATGAGTTCTGGTGAGTTTGGGGCGTGGTTATTCCAAAAACCTCCTTCGCGGGGAAAAAAAAAATCTCGCTTACAGTACACACACACACACACCTTTCCGGGGTCTCTGTCGTCCTTTTAAAGGGGAAGTATAACATGTTAGCCCCACGCTAACGGCAACGCGAACATTAAATCAACAGTGAAACTCATACGAATCTGAACACACGTCAGGAAAGCCACGATACAAGTACGAGTGTAGTTGATCGTGTGGCAAGAACGAACCCGAACCTTCAAATAAATGTAATTAGTCTGATTTGAAAAAGAGAAACTTTGCCGCTCCAGAGCACTCTGGGCATTGCGACCGCTGTCATGAGCGGAAGGCAGTCAAGGCGCGTCAGTATATTCACAGATTTTTTTTTAAATTGTGTTATATATTTTATATATATATATATATATATATATTTTTTTTTTTTTTATATTTAATAGACAGTTACCACCATCTGAGTGCGATTTGTAGCTGCTTGTGCAGCTTCCAAGTCTAAGTGAACTTCTAACTCATCAATGTTTCGCGTTCTTAATAAATAAATCAATACAAATTTGCATTTTATATACGCTAAGGTGTGTTTGTGTCTATGATATTTTGCTATATAGACCCACACACCTCATCATCAGCTCTTCAGAGAGGTGGGAGTCGCTCCGATGCCAGAAACTCTTTGTGGATCCGGCGTTGTTTCAAATGAGGCATATTTGCATAGAGGACAGTGTCACTTTGCACAAAATGACTAATAAATATAAATATATTCAGCTGAGTCGGCGATCGCTTTTAGACAACACAAATACTCTCAACACTTGTCGCATTTTTCCACCTTGTTTCGGCAAGTTGAAGCACTGTGTGTATGAATAATATGATCAAATATTCGCCAGTGATTCGTTTCCTTTCATTGGTGCTTTCAGGGTCCGGCTTCTCCTCACTTGGTCCCGCTGCTCTAATGTTTGTTTCACTATGTTGGAGCGGAAAAAAAAAGATTAAAGAAAAAAAATCTGGAAATTTCAAATGTGATTTCTACTTGTTTCAAGATCTCTGTTTATCGTCTCTAGTGAAACGCCACTAAGACATTTTACAATAAAAACTGCTGCAGATATATAAAAAAAAAAAAGCAGTAATGACAAATATTAATACAAATTCAATTAGAAACGCAAAAATCGCCTCATTGGCTCAGATTAATAATGAGTTATATTAATAAATATCAAATATTGTTTTGTAGTTGGTAGACGCTGCAGTTTTAAACACAACTTCCTGATCAGCCTCGCTGACTCTGTGTGTCTGTCCTGCCCATGTCTGTGTGTGTGGGTGTTGTGCTGTGTGCTGTCCACACATTGTTACCTTGACATTGCCATTTTTATTTTTTATGGCCGGCCCGACAGCCTGACCTGAATCTCACTCTGTGGCCCGACTCCCCGGGCGGCTCGTACAAGTGGATTATGGGTAAGAAAAAAAAAAAAAAAAAAATATATATATATTTATATATATATATATATATATATATATATAAAATAATAAAGTGAAAAATATAACAACCTCTCACTCACTGACCTTGTCACACCTTTGTGTCACTCCTTGGAGGATCAGCCTGTGTGCGTGTGTGTGTGTCTGTGTGAGTGTGTGAGTGTGTGTGTGTGTGTGTGTGTGTGTGCTATTTGCCGATGTCTTAAAGCAGCTTGCTGTTGCAGCTCCATCCCAATTCCGTTTAAAAGCCGATTCATTCCATCTTTTCCCCCTCCCCCGGCATCAGGAATTATCCCAAAAAATAATCAAGAATTTACCCCCCCCCCCCCCATTTAGCCCAAAATAGCAGAGTAATTAGCCCCCTGTTTTGTGTCCTCCTGCTGAAACGAATGCTGTGTTGGACCATGGACAAAAAACAAGCCGGCATTGAGAGGTCAGAGCTAAAACCCGACTGGTCGGAGTGGGTGGGTGGGTCTAACCAACGAGAGAGTTTCAGTGCCCCTGGTGACATCACAAACTGCTGATTTTCCAAGAGCAGGAAGCGCCGGCTCGCCGAAGTCGACTCTGACACAGCACACGGCCCCGACCTGTCGCTGACCTCCTTCCTCCCCATCCAATATTCACTCTCCTTCCCCACTCACCCGCCGCCCCGCCCCCGCCCCCGCCCCCGCCCCCGGGCCCGCCACCCGCACCCCACCCTCCTCTTTCTGTCTGCTGGTGCTCGGCCCCACTCCCCCGCCCTCCCCCCTCCTCCTCCCGGCAGCTCCTTCATATTTCATAAGGTTTTAGCGAGGATCAACTCTCTGAGGTTAAGTTGTTCCTTTCAGAGGTCTGTGTACCAGCGTGTGTGTGTGGGAGTGTGACTGTGTGTGTGCGTGCATGCATGTGTGTGTGTGTGCGTGCGAGCACTCAGCAGACCAGCATGTCCCCGAGGTTAAGTCAAGTGTTTCAGAAATCAGAAGGAGACGTGTTCCAGCTCTCAGCGCAGAGTGTGCGTGTGTGTGTGTGTGTGTGTGTGTGTGTGTGTGTGTGTGTGTGTGTGTGTTTCCATCAGCGGAGAGACTAGTGGGAAGCATATAAAAAGAGAAGACGCTTCTTTTTTGGAAGGGTTTTTTTTTCATGCCAGATCCATGTTTGGCTCAGCAGACGGACTCCCAGTCAGCGGCATCTCAATCTTCAGTCCTCTCACATCCTTCTTGAAAAACTCACGTCTGAATATATTTTTATTTTTATGTTTGTTTGTTTCATTAGCCCAGGTGGAAACGTGCCTTTGGCTCAGCAATAAAACAAGTCGTTTAACTTCTGGAGCTTTAAATGATTTTCTTCTTCTTCTTCTTCTTCTTCTTCTTCTTCTTCTTCTTCTTCTTCTTCTTCTTCTTCCTACAAATATCAACAGGTTCCAAATGTTTAATCTGTTTCATCTTTGTTTAGTTTAGTTTTGGCTGCTGGTTTCTGCACAGCCCGACTTCTCCGTCTGTTCAGTCTCAACTGTTTCTGTCTTCTTCTCCTTCTTCTTCTCCTCCTCCTCCTCCGCCTCACTGTCCTCATCTCCCTCCTCTCCTCCCCTCACTCTCACTGCCTGCACAGCGACTCTGCATGTACATTAACACTTCTAACACCTCCATCAGTTTAGGCTAACAATGCTAATTGGTGAGCCGAGCCCATGTAAAATAAATGGAAAACCTAAACTAAACTGAACCAAGACAAAGTAAAATACAATAAAATAAGATAAAATAGAAAAAAAAATAAAGTCATAAATAAACAATGTTTTCTGGCACACGGCCGACACATGCAGGAGGCGCCTGTCAATCAACGGCCACTTCCTGATGATAAAAGTCCATCTTCCTGCTCGCTCGCTCGCTCTCTCTCTCTCTCTCTCTCTCTCTCTCTCTCTCTCTCTCTCACACACACACACACACACACACTCGCACTTCTTTTACTGGGTGACATCAGCCCCTCGCCATTAATTTTAATGACCATCAGTACACCAATATAACTCACACACACACACACACACACACACACGTGCCGGCCAACAGGCGCCACAGATCCTGCAGAGCAATTGTTGGCTGCACTTTGTTTATTATCTGTTACGAGAGACAGGGGACTGTGCGTGCATGTGTTCGTGTTTGTGTTTATGCGTGCCTATATGTATGCGTATGTGTGTGTGTGTGTGTGTGTGTGTGTGTGTGTGTGTGTGTGTGTGTGCGTGCGCGCACACATGTGAGAGAGAGAGATGATGCACTAATGATAATCCTTGCGTTTATAAACTGATGTGCGCAGGCAGCAGAAAATGCAAAGCTTGCAGAGGCCAAAAGGTGCCAAATGTTTTCTTGGCCATGACACCTGTGGGACCCCTTCAGGTGGAAATGAAAAAAAAGCTTTTTCCTCCAGGTTGGACCAGATTCAGTCACCTGGCCTTCCGGCTCGGTCATGTGGCACTCAGTCGGGCGTCGGAACCAAACTTTTCTCCAAAGGTTGAGAGACCGTCGGGGTTCGGCGCTTTTCGACGGACTAAATAACATAATCATGTTTTTCTCTCTCAAAAAAAAACCTGTGAGTCAGCGGCGAGGAAAAGAGGGTGGCAGCAGCCATCGCAGCACGCCGCCGCTTATTTATATCCGTCTGAAAACCCCACCACTCGGGAGGAGAGAGGAAAGAAAAAAAAAAAAGAAACTAAAACCACAGTGACGAGGGAAGTGAAGTCGGATCTCCGAGGAAACACAGGTACAAGAATCAGAAGCAGAGGCGACGCACAAAACGGCCAGACGCACAACAGTGTCTTCTGAAGGAGACGCGCGGGACGGGGTTTGCTTGAGAGTCGTCCGATGGGTGGAGGAGGCGGAGAAAAAGCACACCAGCTTCCAGGAAAAAAGTGTTTCCACCCCCCCACCCCCCGGCTGCAACGACCCAACGACGCCGTGAAAATATTTGTGCCACGATATGTTTTCAACTCCCTTTGACTCTCCTCTCCCCCTTCAATGGAGGTCGAACCTGATTGGCTAAAGTCGACGTGCACTGATGAACAACCCACTCTATCTAGTTAGCATCTTTAATCTATGTGTAATTTGTTTTGCGACAACGGCAGCAAACCTGAAACGGGGAACCGTCGTACGATACTGAAACACGCCGGACGACCGAATCCTTGCTGGCAATTTCTCCTTTTTTTCACAGGCCTAGTCCCCCCATCCCCTCCCCTCTCGACTCAATGCCAGAAGCGGCTGCAGGTTCCGGCTTGACTGGAGCAGCCAATCAGAGAGAGGCGGCAGAAGAAGAAGAATAGGAGGAAGAAGAAGACAAGAGAGAAATAGTTGAAAAGAAAACCCAGACAAAACGACCTGGTGAGGCGCTTCAGCCGCTTGCACTGTTAGCCACGAGCTAACCAACTGCCAATCCGTGTGGCGCCACCTACGGCGGCGGAGTGGAGCGGAACTACCTCCACACCCGTTCTCAGCCCCTCCAGCAGAATGTTGCTCTCTCGTGCTGCAGGGAACACGTGAATGCACCAGGACACCGAGTAATTTTCCCTCCATCTTTTCTCAATAATTCCCCCTCCCTCCACCCCCCACCACCCCGCCAATTGTCCTGCATCACCCCGCTCGCACCTCGGCGTCCACCTTGCTTTCATCTCCATGGCTGCGGCGCAGCCGGTGTTTCTCGTTTCCATGGCGACCGGGGTCGAGGCTCCACGCCACACATAACGAGGTGGAGACGGCGAGGAAGAGGAAGAGGCCTTTTGTTGGATTATTAATGATCCAGGGTGGCTGGGATGGTTGACGGGGGCTAAGAACAAGGTGTGAGCGTGATTTAGGGGGGTGGAGCTAAAGGTCGGGGAGCTGCATGTCGGGGTCGAGGACGACACTCGCTGAAGGTCACATAGTGAAGTTTCAGTCGCTGATTCAACAGCTCATCCGTCTTGACAATCTCGAACCCAATTTTAAAAAGAAAGGTTGCTTTTTTTTTTTTTTTTTTTTTTTTTATTGGGTTAATTACATTAACATCTCAGTGGATTCTGCCAACCAATCAGGAAAAACTGCTCTAAGCGTCCGGGCGTGAGAGACCGTCGGCGAAGAAGTAAAACCTACTTCTAAAAAAAGATTTTTTTGCATCCACACTGACAGTCTGATTGGACCGCGAGACCCCGACACTTGGCAGGATGGCCAATCAGCTTTAAGGATCCTCTCGCTCACTGATATGTCTCAGTCAGGTGGGTTTTGTTTCGGAAAATTCAGTCAACTATCAGGGCGAAGGGACAAGTTCTGGAAGACAGCCAGACCAAGGCCGGACAGGAAGTGAAACTACGGGTGGCACCATAGAAGAAGCAGTAGAAGAAGAAGAAGCTGTCTGCGATGATTCCGTTTTAAAAATGGACGAGGGGAAAATTTTGCAGTAATTTCATGCAATCAAATTTCGTTCAAAAAGGAGAAAAACAAATGGAAGAACTCGACTTGATTTATACAAATTAGCACGGAAGGACATTCAAGCAGCCACGTGCTTGCCTGTCGGCATTTCTTCACTTTCTCCCTTTCGCTCTCTGTCCATCTGCATTTCTCCAGTTTCCCATAATGCATTTCTCTCATTCAGCCGGTTTTCTGATAAATGCTAATTAAGGACGTAACTGAGGGGAAAGTGGAGCCTAATTGAGGCCCAATTAGAAGCTAATTAATTTAAGAGCCTGGCAGTGAATCACCATGAAAAGGAACCTCATCGCTTCTTTTTCTTCTTTTGTTTTTTTTAAATGTCACTCCGTTCAACGATGCCCTGTTTACTCAGTGCTTTGTCACAGCGCCCTCCCCCCGTTGCTGTGGCTATATTGCCATGACCACTGCTGCCTCTTGAAAAGAAGTGTCTGTGCATGCGCGCGAGTTTATCCCAAGTGACATATCGACAGGTCATCCCTGTTAGGTTACGATATTTGCGGATGATATCCTGATCTTTCCTGAGTGACTCCAAAAGAAAAGAAGAATAAGGAAAAATATCTTTTCCTCCACATTGATCATTTTAATCTATTTGATTTATTTGCATATCCATATTTAAAAGAGCCCACACACAGAGAAGTTTTATCTCTCGGCTGGAGGGGATCCGTCAGATTCCTGAACAGCCGAGACTTCCCGCCGCTGACCGTCATCTCTGAGGTCAATCAAGGTTTCCGTCTGAGCTGCAGCTCCAATTTCCCAGCATTCATTGGGGGAGGGGCCGACAGCTCCAGCTCGCTGAGCTCCAGCCGCCAAGTTCATGGCGGTTCAGGCGTCTGGCTGTGCTGCCATGGCAACCCTGGGGGAGTCGTGCTGCGTCAGGGAAGAGAAGATCTGAGACAACCAGCGCCGCCGAGGACCACTTCCTGGAAGTGAACTCGACTGCGGTCAGCTGATCTAGGAGGTGGTTCTGCTCGGTCCGGGAGTTCTGCTGGACTGACCGGCCGAAACAGGGAGTGGCATCCTGAAATATCGTCACGTTTTCTCACCAACAAATTGGACGCATGAGCGACACAATCAGGCGCCATAAGTTCCACGGAAAGGACAGCGACACCTCAGCCCGATTCGGCACCACTCGGGTCAGAGGCCTTTTTCATTCTGTCTATTCCAGACTGTCAACCATTCATTCAGTTCGTTCCAAACAACAACTGAAAAAAAATCAGATATTAAGATAAAATATTACATTCATAGTTTTAGAAATGTCAAAGATCCAAGCCGAGTTCATGAAATAAGAAATATAATAATGAGAATAAAATAAACTAAAGAAACAAATTAGATTATAATATTATTATAAAACAGAAATCAAGAATAGTTTGTAATGATATAATATTATAATACATGTATCAAATTGAATTGAATTGTATTATTATTATTATTATTATTATTATTATTATTATTATTATTATTATTATTATACTCCATGTCACTCTCTGATTTCAGATGCATTCGTCTATTTAAAGGCCCACTATGACTCATTTATCGCCTCCTCCTACTGGCACAAAATGCAACAGAAAAGTCAGATAAAGAGACAGGGAAAAAATAAAAAATTAACTGTCTGCTAATTAAAATGAGAGCAGGCGTCCCAGAAGGTGACGCAGCTGCTGAAGGAAAAACGTGAGATGAATCAGAAGATGGAAAATTTCACTCACTGCTAATTTGCCTTTTATGAGATTTGTTCAGGATGAACGGCTCATCTTCAGAACATCCATCGGTTGGCGGTGATTTTCTCCTTTTGCTGCGTCGTCCTGCGCTGCACCGTGTGATTGGCCTTCTGTTGGCCTCGAGGGAACTCAGGATGAAAAACATCAGACGGAAACTTGAAGGAGTTGAAAGAGTTCACGGCAAAGAGTCGTTCCTGGTGGCATGTTTCTCCAGTGCAAGTCAAAGCTGCTCTGTCTGGGCTCCACGACTCTTTTGACTCAGTCACTTCCTGTGAGTCAAAGGATCGATTTTAGACGTCCAACTGCTGGTCCTGAAAGAACTGAGATATCTCACAGATCTTCTCATCATTATTGAGGCGTCCAGCTCCTTCAGCACTGGCTGGAACTAACAGGGGGAGGAGGCTTTTAAGTGTCGACGCCCCCTGAGCCTTTCCGAGTCAGTTGAGTGTTTTGAAAAGACTTAAAAAAAATGTTGTATTGATCACTGGAGCCTTCTCTTCAATAAAGTGCTTTTAATTCTCATGTAAAACACATTTTTGAACATTTCCTTCAATCTGGACTTCTTAGATTCTGCAAGAATAAAATGAATAAAATAACAGGGAAAAAAAGGAAATCAGGACGTTGGCAGTTCACTGCACTAATAAAGAAACACGTCTCCTGCTATATTTCTGCTTTCTTGCTATTTAAAAAATAATTAATTAGGTGCTTTGGTTTCTTTTTTAAATACATTTTTCTACACTTTTGGAAAAAAAACATTGAAACTTCAACTATACAAAATCTACGTTGGTATTTCTTTTTAAAAAAAATAATTAAGCTAGGAGTGAAAATAAAGTGTATTCAAAAGACAGGAAGCAGCACTGATAAAACTTTCAATTACGGCGTTAAACAAAATTATTCTAAATAGTAATTATAAAAAAGAACGAATAAGAAGAGGCTAAATGTTTGGATTAACTGAACAAAATACATGAAATCTTGGCCACCTACAGAGTAAAAAAATAGTGAAAATATTCATAATGTACTGTATATGTTGTTAGAAATTGATAATACACATAAGCAAATTAAAACCAAATAATAACAACTCAATATCTGGCTTTGAGGCAAACTTGTTTAGCTATGTCTTTATAAAGGTGTGCATGTGTGTGTGTGTGTGTGTGTGTGTGTGTGTTTGCGCTCGCCACTCCTTACACTTGTCATATTATTACCGTCAGCTGAGAGTAAATCTAAATGCGTCCAGACAGGCGGGAGAGACGATCCATTATTTACACAATCAAGCATTTCTCTCGTCTCTGACCCAGAAAGAATGAGTTTGTCACTTTCGCACTGCGCTGCCATGGCAGAGGAGGCGTGAGACAGAGACCCCATAATAATGAATATTTCACCTCATTGCACAATCTGCCGTGCTGCGCGTAGAAAACTCGTGGCCGGTGGAAATTTGAGCTGGTTATGTGTGTGTGTGTGTGTGTGTGTTTTTTGTTTGTTTGTTTTGTTTTCAGGGAAACTAGCAGGTTCGGTGAGGAAAGGTTCTGGTTCCTGTTTCGGGGCTGCTAGCCGGTGTCGCTTGATTCGCAAATTTTCTCTACTAAAAGTACCACGTACATTTTTTTTTTTTCATAACTTTTTTTTATTTTTTTTAATTTGGCGTGAGGAAACACTGCCCTATGCCGCCGCAAAGTCTTGCTTTGTGCGCGACGTTGGCTGCCATCTGACTCCGTCCTTCCACTTCAGAAGCGACGACGATATCCATTATCGTAATCGCAGATAATTTGCCGCTAATTGCGAAGCGAAAGCCTGAATAAACTCGACCACCTTGTCGCCTTTTGTACCGTTGTGATTTCATTTTTTTCTCATTTTTTTTTGTCACCTCTTTGTTTGCGCGCGCTCATAATATTTCTCGCCGTAGACACGCTAACTTGGCCGTGCAAATTTATGCCCGTCGAGAACAATAACAAACCAATTTCAAAGTCCCTCCAGAAACCAGGAAAACATGATTATCAAACTGAGCGAAGGCACCGACTGAAATAACACCATCATAATGCCACTATTTAACTGAGGTATCACAGCACTTTCAATTACAAAGCCGTCGCATTCGTTTCCCTCCATTGTCGGCGTTGAGCACAAGTGAACCCGCGCCGGGCCGCCATTAAAAACGCCGACTGATTAAAAACCATTTAATTTGATAGCTAAAGCGGCGCTTCCCCAATTCCAGACGAGCCATCCATCACGGCGCCAGACGCCGGCGCGCGCAAAAAAGACAATTTGACTCAAATCGTCGGCAGCCTTGGATCACGCTGCGCGACATGCTAAAGCTAATTTGCCAGACAAATTAGTTGGCAAACTCCACTGACGAAAGTTATAAAAAAAATCGCGTATGGAGAGGCAAGTGCTGCCATCGTACATTTATTGTAATTGTTTGGAGGGAACCCCGCTGTGGGGGGGCATCTCCGCCCGCCCGTCCCGCCTGCCATTTTTTAAACGCTACGACTGTCAAATGGCTTTTGGCTCCGGATACCAGACGCTACAAGAGACGGCGCCTCCATTCTTCTTCACGACTGGAGTCCGTCTTCCCTGCGATGCCGACACATGCCGAACTGGTTGCAGTCCAGTATTTTTAGGCTAATAACGCACCATTAACTCGCGCTGAAGCGCTAGGTGAATTTTTTTTTTTTGCCTTTCCCTCACTAGCGCTAAGCCACCCGCGTTAGCCGTGAAACTGGGGTAATTTCAAAAGCCAAATGAAGGTAGCTTTAATTCTGTTCCAGAGGGCCTCTCCAGCTGTTCCAATGCCAAATGAAGCCTTGCTTGGAAGATTGGAAGATTAAATTAATGTGCCTGATTCTCCCCCTGAATGGTATCACGGAGGAGGCCTTGACCGAAAGGTACGTCGAACAGCCTGCAGCTAATATTCAAATGACTCTGCAGGATGGACGTCTCTGAATTTTTAGGCTTTTTATACCCTACAAACCTGCTGCGATGGCATTAAGTTTGATGTACATTCGTTATTAACTTGATAATTGGATATTGGATAATTGTTTGTCTGGGCTCTTAATGGGACCAGGATGGGGGTCGCGAATGGAATTAGCAATGGAATGGTGCTTTTATGCAAATTCTATTGAAAATTATAATAACAGGAGGTGAAAACAGTCAAACATTTGGTCCGTCAGTGGTCCGTCAGTGGTTCCACAGTCGGGATGTTCTTAGTTTGATCCACTTGATTGCGGATTTAGTTAATTAAGCTAATTTGCCAAGATAAAAAAAAAATGATGTGCAAAAACCTACAATGCCACGGGTTAAAAAATGTCCCAACAGCTTTGATTAGCTGCTTCCAATAGACACTTTTTTTTTTTTTGTCATGTCTTTATCAAATATGCAGGAAACATGACAATAACATGAAGTACCATGCAACCAAACTGGGAATCAGAGTGGCCAGAAGATGCTATAGGTAGTTTTGTTTCAATGGTGGCAAGTTTTACGACAACAGCAAAAAAAATCTTAGATGCAATCTGCGAATGGATGGGACCAAGGAAGATCCATCAGCATTAGGTTTAAGCAGCTGATGAGTTTTCTAAATACCTTAGGCCGATGTGTGGTTTAATTTGAAGTTTATCAAATGACTTCAAACATCCTCATTTGCTTCAATGGCAAAAGTGTTTCGGAAAGTCCGCCGAGGTTTCGTTTGACTGGCTCAGCCACTTGCAACCAGACTGGTTTCAATTAGTTCTGAGCTATGCTGATGACTCGCTGGGGAGTTCATCTGGGTACATGGTCCATGTATCTGGAGATCCTATGAGTTGGCACAGATGTTTTTCACCCACAATTGCGAGCTGATCACATGATACCCCCGTGCTTCAAGCTTGGACGGACATTAATAGACTCATCCACCAGAGGGTGCTTGTCTTGGTTGGACCCACTGAAAGTTCATCAAGATGGACGGAGTCATCGTGACGTCATCCGCTGGTTTGGAAATACTCGTTCTGAGAAGGTTCTGAGATTCCATGTTTGGATGTGTAGGCCGTACTGGAGGAGAAGTGAACTTGTAGCAGTTGGCTACTAAAATGTAAACCACGGCCAACAACTCTTGAGAGAATTTTACTCAAAACAATTTCAAATCAGACAAATGGACTTCAGAGAATATTTTAGCAAGTTTATAGTCTATTTGCAAGCAACTTTGGCAGTTGCTGTTGATCAAATGATAGAATGCATGCGATTTTTGATACTCTCCCGTGGGCCTCCTTTTTTTAAACCGGAAGCTCTGCCCATCTTATTCTTTTTACAGTCAATGGTTGGACTTCCTCTTATTGTTCAACGCTGCCATCTGGCTAGGATGTTTTGTACAAAGTGTGTTTTTGTTTGTATTGACTTTACGTTTTTCTTGACAACGACAGGAACATTTTCGCAATGTCTTTTGCTGTAAAGGGAATTCCAAAGTAGAAATAAAGGGCCACTAGCTTTTTGGCAAAAGGGACGACTCAAACGAGTTAGTGGTAAAGAGCAAGTGTTTCTGCAACAGAGATCAGCAATGACCCGCCACCACAAACTTTCAATTGGCCGCTACGTCTTGCCCCTACACGGAACCATGACATTAATCCCAAACCAACCAATAACCCAATCAGAAGTAAGCTGATGTCATACCCACTTGTCCCACACTTCCTGTCCGTCTCTTTCCTCAACCACGTTTGGAAATTCCTTTTAACAACCCCAAAACTTTTTTTTGGTTTCCTCCAAAGTTACTCCTCTTAACTTCTGCAACATGGGCGCCACAAAACCAGACCCAGCAGGCTCCGCCTCCACTGAAACGCGCAGGCGACACCCAGCGTCACGTTGCTAATTGTTTGGTCACGCTGTCACATTGATGGCTGTTACCACGGTAACCAATTAGATCCACTTAAAAGCCATGACGTTGATTTGCGCACCCCTCACACACACACCATACCGTTTCAATATAGGGTTTTCTTTTCTTTTTTTCATCCTCCAACTGCAGCAAAGACGTGAGCGTGAAACCGTCCGAAGGTTCCACTCGAGTGCTAACGGCTGCTGTAAGCAGGTTTTGTCTGTTTGTGTTCACCAAACATGCATAGCAGCGAAGTGGTCCAAAGCCTCGGGCCTGCTATTGTATCACCTATTGGATTACCGCAGCACATGCTAATACACACACACACACACAGGCAGAAAGCCCGATTTCAGGGCTATGTGCTTTGCTAATTGTGCGCCGTCTGCTCTCTGATCGTCAACTGTTATTTGGCGCTCAGGGCCACGTTTCGTGTCCATCAAAACAAGGCTGTTCTTCCGCCGAGCCGTCCATATGTTACGTCTTGATGAGTCGACGAAGCTCGAAGCGTGGCACTAACACAAAGCCACACTAAAAATTGGGAAAACTTTTATCCATTCCTGGCAAAGTACTCTCTGTTACTGCATGATGCTATCCATTTTGTCGTTATTGGTGTTATCGATATTATGACACGCCTCGAATCAAAAAAGGACCATGCTGTGGAGGGCAGCGTTGGCAAAACAGTGGCGCAGCCTGGATTCATCCAGGATGACAAGCTGCTCTCTAAGTACCTCATCAAGGTGATATGCACTTAAATGTCAAAGTCAGCAGGTGGCGCTCTCACTCTGGACTCGCTGTCCTTTCTTATTCTTCCATTTGCCAAGTTGGCGCAACTACATACTAACCGCAAAATTGCCATTACTGGAACAGTGATAATAAGTTAGTGACTGCTCAAAACATTGTTACGGTCGCTAATGCTAATGTGGCTAGTCTAGGTTTGAACTTGATGTTCCTGACGTTTTGGCAAACGCTGCGTTTGCCATTACCAGGGGTAGGGGGGTTCCAGTTCAAGGAAGTCCCGTCCCCGTGCATTTGTTGGTCATAGCGACAACTGCTAGCGTGGAAAAGCTAGCTAGCTCGCTCGCTTGGCTGCCTTCAACACGTCTGAGCTGAAGCCAAATCACAGCAGCAGCGGCGATGACAGGACGACGGTCTCAATTGCGTGTATTTGTGTTTTGCACATCATCTCATCCGAAACGATCCTTCCCCCAAAACAAAGAGGCCCGCAGGAGAAAAGACCGAGATAATGGGAAGCCATTTTTAGGGATTTAGATTAGACAAATGGATGCTGATCTGAGATTATAATGGGGGGAGAGGTTAAACGAACGAGATCTCGTCGTCTCATCGTTTACTCATCCCTGTTTATGTTTTTTTCTCTCTTTCTTTCTTTCTGGCTGTTGTGCCGCCCTGAGCAGCAGCAGCAGCAGCAGCAGCAGCAGGGTGTAATTAGGGAAGATTTTTGTCATGTATGTTCTACAGAAGGCTTCAATCAGATTTTTTTTTATTTGCCCCCCGTTTTCTTTCTTTAAAACCTTGTCGGAACAGCGGAGGAGACAATTTGCAGCTAATTTGGAGGATTTGAGCAGCGTTCCATTAGGGGGGATTTTGATAATTAGTTTAACGAAAGCTGCTGGAGTTCAGCTGCGGTTGCTTAACTGGCCGATCTCTCCGGTGGTCCTGTGGCAAGGCACGGTGTGGGGAAACCAACTGCGACTGTTCCATCATATTGTTCGTGTGTTGTTGTTTTGTTTTTTTTGGTTTATTTTTTTTTGGCTCACAGCTGTTCGCAGGGACAGTTTTCCACTCTGAATTACGTAACTGGCATAACCTCTCAAGGCTAATTGAGCTAACTTTGGGTTGTACAAACAACCAGCCGAAGCCACGACTGCACAAGAAGAAGAAGAAGAAGAAGAAAAACCCGACCAATTAGATGAGAACAAAGAGCCTCTGCCCGCTGACGGAGCTCAGCGTGGGCGATTGGGGTTCTTTACTTTTCTCAGCGCCCGCCGACGTTCGTGGCCCGCCGACATTCATGGCCCCCCGTGGCTCGTCGCGCCATTATGTGTCCGGGCGCCTCGAAGGGTTCCACCGTTTCTTCCGTCCTCTGTTCGCTCCTATGGCTTTTGCCGCCGCAAACTGAACTCAAGACTTTTCCTCCAGCGGCTGTGAAGAGCTGGACGTGAACAGACAGCGCCGAGCAGCGTGAGCTAGACACGTGAAGGAAGAGGAAGTGGAGGAGGAGGAGGTGAGGAAGGAGGCGAGAGACAGTGGAAGGATAATCATCACAGCTGGAGGGTTATTTCGGTCTCAGGCTTCAGCCGTGTGAACCAAGCAGCATCAAACTCTGTCACAGCCGCTCGGTGAGGAAACTTTTCTTCAGGAGCGAAACAAGTTGAGCTGCCCGTCATGTTTGGCTAGTAATGCCTGGAATCTTCGAAAACGACAGCGACAACACTCAGCTGATGCTGATGGACAGATAGCAGACTGTCAATATGGCTCTGCGGCAATTTCTTTCCAGTGGCCACTCAAGGCACTGCAGCCAAAAAATCCCAAGTGGCCCAGAAATCCCCCCCCCCCCCCCCCCCCCCGCATAGACTGCAACATTTAATCAGTCAGAAAAATATATTGAGCCCAGAAAATTGCTGTATTGCTGTATTGTCTATTGTCTTTATTGTATGACGTCATGATGATCTGGGCTCGTTCTGATTGGCCGATGCGTCCTGATGCATCACGTGACTTACATGATGAGAAGTGAAGGTCCTCACACACTGGGAGCGAATTAGCAATGCCAATAATTTTTTCGCTCTTATGTCTAATTTTGCGGTGGCAAAAAGGACATCCAGGAGCTCAAACTTTACCCATTGAAATTTCGCCAGTACTTAAGAATGTCCGTCGGACAATTTGAAGGACTGCTCCGTCAACTAGCTCCACTTTTGCAAATGGAGAGAACAAATTGCCAAGAGCCAATTATTACTACTATACCTCAGACATGTAGCTAGCCACTGTTGCGGAATAATCGGCTCTCGGTAACTTGTTCTCTCTCTCTGAAAACGTGGAGCCAGTTGACAGATTAGTCCTTCAATTTGTCTGAAGGTCATTCTAAAGTACTGTTGTGTTGAACTCACCAAACCACTCGCCAAAACCTTTTTCAGCATCTGTGCTAGGTGATCAACTACAGTTGTAGTTTAAGGGTGTATCAGTGTAGTTGGGTGTCAAGCTCTTCTTCTCCTCATTCGCACGCCTGAAAGTCCAGCCAAACTCATTTCCTGTTTCCACACGCTGCCTCGCCGGTGTTTCATTTACAGGACCACCAGCTTCCTGATGAGAAGCTGAAGCTACAGGGAGAAGGGAACGAAGGGGTCAGGTGGGACGATGCCAGGGGACAGCCGATTGGTCGGGGTTCCTTTCGTGCTTCAAGGACGAAGAAACAGCAAGAAAAAAAAATTCAAAGTTTCATCGTCTTTGCCAAACAAACAGGTGGGACGGAATGAATGAGAAAATAGAGAGGACGAGTCCAGTGAGACATTTAAGGACAGAAGGAGAATACAGTGTGTGTGTGTGTGTGTGTGTGTGTGTGTGTGTGCGTGCGCAGGCGTGTGTGGGGCGGCGGAGAGCCGGGGACTCATTCAAACAGCCTCCTTTTATGCAGAGACACGCTGCCTGACAGACAGCGCTGATATGGAGTATTAACACACACACACACACACACACACACATACACGCACACACACTGAATACACTCCCCGCTTGTGATGGAGTGTATCACATATTACAAGCTGTTAAGTCGGCAGTCGGAGCAGATGTTTATTCATGACGAGCACCAGAAGAGGAGAATGTCACACACACGCACACATGCACACATGCACGCATCAACACACACACACGCGCGCACACACACTGGCACCGAAAGGCCACAGCATAAAACCAGAGCCAGATGGAGTCGGTGACGCTGATCCTGACCCGTCCAAACTCTTCTTCTGGTCATGAGGACCTTCCGCAGGAAGCACACCAGGACCTGGACGGGGACCTTCGTCCTCATCCTCCTCCCAGAACACGTTTCCTGGCCAACCAACATGTTGTCGGCACCGCTGGTCTCCTTCAGGACCTTTGCTGATGATACGTATCAGTAACCACACCTACAGCCAGATGTTGGCTCCGCCCCCCCGCCCCCCACGCCTAGACCGCCTGTTAATTGGTCTCCATCTGAAGATGCAGCCGGTTGGACAGGGCCTCGTTTTTTTAGCAGGAGACTGCAAATAGAGAGCTAAACATGCCGCTTGCTGGAAGTTCTCACGTGGAAATATCCAAACTTCTTTGTCTGGGACTTTTTCCCAGACGGGCGCATGAAAAAAGAATAACACTGCCATTGAAAAGCGTCAAAGATTCCATTGGTTTTTCAATTGGATTTTTTCTTTTATCGTCGTCATTTTCAATCATCGCAGTGTCCTTCTGCTCTGATGCAGCTTTCTCCTCAGCGTGAAGCGTCGCTGCCCGTTAAAGATCTTTACTGTCTTGCGCCGCAGTCTTACTTTGCAGTCCGTCTGGAGCGTCGGAGCCAATCACGAGGCAACAGGAACCGCAGCAGGAACGTGTCGCGTCTCCGCCTGTCGCGTCTGCAGAAACGATAGAATTTCTGACTGCACGTGTACATCCGCCCGTATGTTCCCCTTTGGTGGGGCTGAGGTGCCGGGGGGTTGGGGGTGGGGGGGGGGGATGGGCGTTCTTCTGCTCTGAGGTCCTTCAGGCTAAAACACAAACACTGTTATTCGGCATCAAACGCAGGTGAGTTGATCTTTTCCCATTTTCCTGCCGACAGACTCCCCGTTTGCCGGGCAGCGGCAGCAGCCGGCCTCCTCGCTAATGGAGTCTCTCGCCGAGTGTCGCCGCCACACACAGACACACACACACACACACACACACACACACACGCACGCGTGCGCACGCTGAGCTCCGACAGGACAAGACATTTGATTGCGCTTCAGTGCTGCGCTGGTTTTGCCAAATTGCCACCTTTAGCCCCGTCCCCCACTCATCTATGTTCCACGTGTGTGCGTGTGCGTGTGTGTGTGTGTGTGTGTGTGTGTGTCGCCGACCGAAACAACACAAGGACAGGCAAGGACGCCGCCGAGCAGGAAGAATCTCGGAGGCTGACTGACAAGTGAAGCGTGTTGCATATCATCGGCTCAACTGTTGTTGTTGTTGTTGTTGTTGTTGTTGTTCCGCTCAAGTTTTAAAGCACAGCCACATAAAATTAAAAAACAAAATGGAAATAAGTAAAACGTGATCACTGGACACAACAGAGAAAGAAAACAAGCGCTTCAGGGCAGGAAGCTCTTGGAGGTTTTTTTTAAAAACGTGACCCATGGCCGGATTTCACAGCCAGGTTGGTAAAAAAATTGCGCCGGAGTTGCAAAAAGTCCCACCCACCTGCCCCCTTGTGGCTGAACTGCTATGAGCTCTTTGTTTGAACCCAGACAACCCTGCCAAATGATGGAATGAGGAAAATATGTTTTTACCTTGGAAAGAACAGCAGGTGGACAGAGGTGACGCACTTTGGTGGCAGCACCCTCTACTGGCCCGGGTGGGGGCGATGGGGGGTTAGCAACACCCCTCCCCCCAAGCCCCGCCCCTTCCTCTTGTCCATGCGCCGCGGAAGGGGATTATCTCTGGCGGCGCTGGATATTTGGTCTGTCTCAGCTCGCCGGCCGCCTCCCCGGCAGCCTTTACTCAGCTCAGCACCGTGTGTATCGACGTTTCTCTGGACAAACACGGCCCTTAATAACTCCGTCTGCTCCGCCTCCATGTGTCCTGGCGCCGCTGTTCAAACACGGCTCCGAGGGCGAGACGTCTGGTATCCAAATTCGGGTCTTAAAAAGAAGCCGCGACGTGTACGGGACCAACTGACAACTATGTTATTCTTGAAACGCTGACCGAGTATTTCAACATATATATGTATTTTTTAATGTTTTGTATTTCCTGGTGACAGTTTCTCTCAAATTGAAATTTTATTTCATTCGTCTGACTAGTTGTCAATTCAAATCTCTATTTGTCTATGTTGTATTTCTACTATTGACTGCCGTCCGCCTCTTTTCTTCCCAACTTCTGCTGCAGGGATGTTTGATTCATTTTTTTTATTCACCCCGGATCAATAACCTCTAATTAAAAACCCAACCGCTACTTGTATGAGTACTTGAGCTTCAGCTTCCTCGTCGTGACCCTGCAAATTGCCATAACTCTGCAATTATTGTGTCTCCTTTTGCCCGTGATCTGAAAAGAAACAAGATGTTTGAGTCCATTCTCCTTCATTTTTACTGCCAGCGCTCACCTTGAAACGCGTCCTTGGCCTTCTTGGCCATTAAAAAAAAAACAAAAAAAAAAAACAGTGTCATCCATGGCTGAAGACAAACAGGCTGAGCCAAAAGGTCGGAACACGGGGGGCGGGCTTCTTTTCTTTACTCTCCCCAGCAGACGCCCCGGAAAATCTGTTTTGATGGAGCAACTTTCTGCAGGAAGCCTCCGGGGTTAATAGCGACAACACACTGTCTAAAAACTCTTTCCCTCTGAAGGTTTCAGCCAACTGCCTCGCCGGCTGTTACCCAACCATCGGCAAGCATTAGCAAGAAGCGTACCGCGACACAAAGGGAAAAGAAAAAAACAAACCACAACATCTTGTTCCAAAATTTGGAGAGGCAACATTGTGTTGTGCGTTTCATTTCAAGAAGCAACAGCGACAAGAGCGCCGGCCATTATCGTCAGGATGGAGCGTTTCTCTGTGTCCTATTTTCCAATCAGTCGCTTTTACCAATCTGCTGTATTTGGCCTCTCCTGCTTTTTGCCGAAATGTCAACCTCGGCATCTCTTGCTGAGCTACAGCCGCACTTTTCTTCTCAAGTGTTTACAAAGAAAGAAAGAGACGGAGGTTATTTAAAAAAAAAAAACATTGGAACATAACAGAAATCCATGGCAAAAAGATTGTTTCTGCAGTACCACTCTGGGCCACCAGAGACATAATCTCCGACTGAAGGACGCACAGAGGCACGTTTCCACATAAAGATGACCACAAATCTTCAATTCTTCTGCAGGGTGAAGGAGAAGTTCAAGCGTTCAAGCTCTGCAACAAAGAGGAGCGAACAAAACGTCTGCCAGAAAAGTTCTGCCGTCAAGGTGATCTGGCAGTCAGAAAATTAAAGGGGAGACACAGAGTGGTAGGTGACGCAAGGCATAAGAGTCTGAACTTCTGTCAGTGAAGGTCCTCAGTCGTCCACGTGATCGTAGTAACCTCCTCGGTTATTCACAGAGGGGGGAAGCGAGGGAACAGATACCCCGGACCGGACACAGTTGAGGTAGAAGGGTTGAGAGGCGAAACATCTTCAAGATCACAATAACAAGTCCAGCTGCCTTAACTTAACCCTTCCACCTTAAGATGACCTGGATGACTGAGAACCTTCACAGACAGAATGCGAAGACGATGTTTCTCTGAAAAAGCACAAATATTTATGTATATCGATATTCAGCCTAAATATATCGGGACATGACTTTTAGTCCATATCGCGCAACCCGCAGCCTTTTGGACCACCTTCAAAATCAAGTTGCCACATTGGTGGTTTCCAATGTGGCAATACGTGGGATATGTCCCACGTCTTTTGGATGAGCAGCAAAGCTTCTTCATGATCTTCAAAAACCCAACTCAGTTGCCTCAACTTGACCTTCAAGTACATGAAAAATGAATGCAAAGTGAAATGGCCGTTCATTCTTATTTTACTATTATTTTGTTTGTTTATTTATTTTTAATTGAAACAGATTGAATGTAAAACAACAAAAGCTCTTTTATTTTTAGGCTCTGACTCACCCTACATTCATTTATGAAGAATAAGAAAAAATATAAAATAGGAAGAAAAGAAATCATAAAATAACAAAATAGCACAACATTAAGCTCTCAGTTGCAAATTCAGACAATTCTGAAGGTAAATAAATGCCTAGATGACTAAATTCTAAAAATGTTTTTGTGTTTTTCATTACTGTCATTATTATTAATGTTGTTAACACAATATATTGCAGTGAAGTATACACCAATGGGGTTTTCACAACAAAAACTTACATGGGTTTTACCCTATTAGCATAAAAAAAAAAACAGCTTTGCAAATAGACTCAGGCCATCAGCCTTTAAGACCACCTCCGGATTTCCATTTAGGTGATTAAACTCATGGGATTCTCCAACTACTTTTTTACAACTTTTCGGAAGGGAGGTGAAATGTCTTTGAGACAGCAAGAAAACAAAAAAGAAAAAACAGTCCAGTTGCCTCAACTTAATCTCCAAGTACGTGAAAAATGAAGCGAAAAAAAGCGGCTAACCCCAAAACCAACCGCCGGGCCGACTCGGCAAATTTTGACATCTGACGGCGAGCGGCGGGCGTCAACAGTGCGACAGTGCCGCTGTTTACCCGACCACTCCTTTAAACAAGCCGCCGCCAGAGTCAAGCAGCGCTTTATTTTCCTTCGGTGGCGATATTGGATGGCAAACACAAACAACAGCAGGAGGGCGGCGACGATGGCGGAGCATCGCTCTATCATCACAGTGACCAGGTTCCTGTTGTCGCCCCTATATGAGCACACCTGTGCTGTGGAGACGGCTGAAGCAGAGCGGAGGAGCTGCTGTCAGGATCTCAGAGGGAAAAAAAAAAAATCCTGTTTTCAAGGATGAACATGAATGGGATCGGAAAGAAGATGAACCTGGAAAAAAGCATGGAAATAAAGGCCGGAACGATTTTATAGTTGTTTTTTTTTTTTTTGTCCTCATTGGAATCATTGGAAGTTATTTTTATTATTAATGCTACGAACAAACAACACAATGTACGACAAAGTGTAAAAAATGTATGTCACCGTAATAAAAAATATAAAAGATAGAACATAAAAAATATTTCAAAATTATTTTTATCTTACTGTTATTTTTATTACAGTCTCGTTGTGATTGCTCATATTTTGGATTGTGGGGAAAGGATGGTATGAAACGCACATGTGTGTGTGTAGAGGTCGTTTTGGGGTCAGTGGGCGAAGGAGGTGGGCGGAGCCAGGCGTGATGGCTGAGCTGAAGTCTCCAGGAAATAAATTTCAGACTGTAGAACGTTCGAAACGAGGCATGTGTGTGTGTGTGTGTGTGTCTGACAGTGGCACAGAGAGACGGGAGTGTGTGTGTCTGTGTGTGTGCGTGCGTGTGTCTGGTGGGTGTGTAAAGCACTTGCCCTCACAAGTGGCGGGGCAGCTCCAGTGAGTCATCGTGCCATGTATACTTCTCTCATTCAACATTTACAAGCCTTCTGCTCTCTCTCTCTTCCTCTCTCTCTCTCTCTCTCTCTCTCTCGGTGTCTCTCTGCCTCCATCATATTACCCACACTGCACTGCACATCTGCAGCTCCACCTCTCTCTTTCTCTTCCCCGTCGCTGTACTGAGTCTGTTGCCTCTGTTTGTGTTTTGCGTACATCTGCAGAATTCCGCTCGAAAAGCTGCAGAGCCGCCTTGAAAGGATGAGTCGTTTTTTTCGGAGCCGTTTGGAGCCGTTTGGACCGAGCCGTCCGCAACGGTGCTCTGCATCGTTTGCCAGCGGCGACCTTGTTGGCGTCGCTGCTCTTTGTCCAAAAGGTTGCATCTCACTTCCCTCCAGTTCTTTTCTGCAGACGTATGTGTGAAAGTTGAAATCGAAGCTGCCGAGGTTCTTCGTCCTGCTTGAATCTGCAGCCGCAGTGGTTGTTTTGCACGCTTGAACGCAGCACCGCTGACGATCACAGCCTCTCCCTTCCCCTCCCCCTCCTCGTCAGCCAGGTGAAATATTGATGAGTGTTTTAACCCGGCTGTGACCCTCGGTCGGCTCCGTGGAAAGTTCTCCTGGAGGTTGAATGACGTCGGACGCTGGCCTCCGCGGCTCCTCGCTCATCCTGCACGCAGCAGCGCAACGCAACACGACGCAACGCAGCAATAATTCCCGCCTCTGTCTACTTTTTATCCTGCTCGCAGATTCTTCTGCTTTTGCAGCCGACCGGCCGCCTCTCGGTTTGATCCTCTGCCGTTTCCGCCACTGCTGCTCCACTGACAGGCCTCAGTTTCAAAAACTTTTGTTTTTATTTGCTGGTTGAGGTTGAGGAAGTCAAGGGCACCAGGTTGAATTACAGATTTTGTCTGTAAAAAAAATCAATAAAGTGAAATTGCCCTTTATCCTAACTTAGCTGGGTAAACCTTTTTTTTTTTTTTTTTTTTAACTTGGTGTGAAATGAAATTCCTCCATGACTGCATCAAGAATATTGAAAGTGTTTAAAACAACTGTTTCATTTTTGTGTTGTTTGTTTTTATTTTTTATTTATCAATCAAAACTCCTTTGAAGTGGGGAAAAAAAAAGCAAAAAGCTTTTGTTTTTGTTTATTTTGGTCCTCATCTAATTTGGATCATATTCAACCTAAACTCACCTGGTATTGATAAAGCAAATTAATCATATGTGCTTCAGTTCATTTCTCATGAATAAGGTAAAAAAGAAATCGAATAAAAGGTAAATTTAGTAAAAAATATTTTAACTAAACCAAAGTAATTTAACTTCTAGGTGACTGTAAATGATAAATATTTATATTTATAATTCTATTTAATTCTATTTATTTATAAAAAAAAATCATTATTGTAATTGTTAATTTGACAATATATTGTACGAATGGAATGAATTATGTATTTATGCGTGACATGTAAATGTGTGACAGCCGCCATGTCAGAGTGCTACGAGGTTATTGAGGGTCGTTACATTAAAGGACATGTCTGCTGGTTAAAGTGTGGCTCAGTGAGCCAGTCTGAGCCACCAACCAATCAGTAGCCAGCCAGTAACCAGCCGGTAACCAACCAGCAACCAACCTGCAACTGCAGGGAGCTGCTGTTGTTGTGAGGGGTTTCTTTTCCAAACAGAATCAGAAATGTGTCAGGATCTGCATGTGTGTGTGTGTGTGTGTGTGTGTGTGTGTGTGTGTGTGTGTGTGTGTGTGTGCGTGTGTGTGTGTGTGTGTGTGTGTTGGAAGTGTCAGGGGCTGCTGCTGCAGTGTGGAGCGGGCGGAGCGCTGACGCATGTCCAGAGTTCGGCCACTCTCTTTCTCATCTCTTTCCCTCTCTCTCCCCCACACACACACACACACACACACACACACACACACACACACACACACACTCACTGGTGTGTGACACGTCCCCGAGGCCGATCAGTCCATTCTACCAGCTCTCCAGTGAGCCGAAGCTTTTACATATATTAAAATCAGCCCTGGGTACCAAGATTCCCCCGAAGACTCACTGCTTTCAGTCCACCGTACACACACACTCACACACACACACACACACACACACACACACACACACGACTGTGGAGTGCGTGTGTGAGAGGGGAGGATTGTTACAGAGGCGACGGAGCAGATTCGAGGCACTGTTGGTCCTTTTTCTTCTGTGAAAGTGAAACTTTTCTCCTCCAGCGAGTCTTAAAAACACGACTCATGAATCAACTTGGACTCTCTCGCCAGAAGTCGGACTCTCTGACACTCTACCTGCCGCCCTGTTGGGACACCTTTACAACCGAGGGACGGAGATAAATATTTATGACTGATCCATTCCTCCAAGACAGAAACAAGGCAGAGTTGGTGAAACAATTGACTCACCAGAGTCGGTTCAGTCTGATGGCAGCGTCGAATCAGGCGTGTGGAAGTCCAACCTTAGAGTAGAGAAGACAAAAAAAATAAAAATATGTCACTAGAATGTTTTCCACCAATCAAACAGCAGAGACTCAGGGGCAGTTTACACAGATACGGGTTTCTCTGAAACCGCATAGACCGAAACCACTTTTTCAAAAACGTTCCTCGGGGTGGATTGTTTTGAAAACGCCGCCTTGACCAAATGCGTGTAAACGGCCAAACCAATCATTTTTGGAAACGCTGATGTCACAGCTCTAAACCCCTCCCCCAACCCTGCAACCGGAGCGGCCGTGAGGTGCAGACGACCACTCATAACAACTACAACCACGTCGGGCAGCAGACTTGTAACCGTAAACATCCTAATAGTGAACAATAACACACGGTGCTCGTGGATCCATCTTCGATTGTGTGCAAAGTGAAAATAAACACAACAAAAGCGATTTGCAAACATTCTCTTTTACTTTTTATTGATTTTCTTTTGGGTGGGCGGACTGGAATATGGAGGCAGAGACCTAAATGATAAAAATGTCATCAAACTTTTACTGGCACGACTCCCAGTCAATCTTAACATGGACGTTTTTTAAGGCTTTGTGTTCTAAAACAACTCGAAGCAGAAGTTCCACTCTGTTGTTTATCCTCACCGTCTTTTCACGAGCGATCTTTCTTTCTGTTGTGCTAATGTTTTTAGCGAGCTTCTGCTTCTTGAAACACGGCGTGCTTCAGGTGTTCTCCTTCTCCTTCTTCCGCCTTCAGGGAGTAAACTCGCGGTACCACACCAGGCTGGGCATAGGTATTACATCGTTTTCAGTCATTTCCAGCGTATCCGTGTAAACAGGAATTTTTTTTTGAATGTGGCTTTGTGTAAACGCATTTTTTTTTCGAATACGGTTTCAAAAAAATCTGACTCCGTGTGAACGGCCCCTTCATCAACATAGGAGACTTTTTTTTCCCTTTGGAAGGATTTGAAACATCAGAGCAGGTCAGTGAATCTGATGGCTGAGAAAACATTAACACACACGACTTACAGCGACATCGGACCGATTCTCCAGGAAACAAAATTTTCCACGGAGAGAGAAAAAAAGAGCGGTGGGAGAATCTGCTGTTCTTCATTGAGGGAGACAAATGCTCGACACTCGAGGTGAGAAGAGACAGAACCTGACCTTCGCTGGAGAGAAAGTCTAAAGACTCTTGAGAGACGCAACCTCTCCACACGCTGCTCCTCACGTTTTGAGGACTCATTGATGGCTCGGCAGCGGCGACGACGCCAGAAGCTGCTTTGATTAGCATTATTTCTGAACCTGCTTCTGGTTAACAGCAGGTGGTTTCACAGTAGTTTCAGTGGAGGAGCGAGACGAGGAACCAATCGCTCCTCAGAAGTCTTTCTGCTCTTTGAACGACAGATGCAGCTGATTTGCTGATTTGACACTGATTTGATGCTGATTTCAATCAGTTTTCACCAGTTGTCCATCCAGTGGCTGTCATATTTTCTCCCAAACTAAATCTCATCGACTGTGGCTCAGGAGGTAGAGCGGGTTGTCCAATGACCGACACGTTGGCCGTTAAAATCCCGCTCCATCCTAGTCTGTCATTGTGTCCTTGGGCAAGACAAATAACCCTCTATTGCTCCCAATGTGGCACGGAAGCAGCCACCCATTGGTGTGTGAATGGGTGAATGAGAGGCCATTGTAAAGCGCTGTGGGGTACCGTGAAGGTGCTGGAAAGCGCTATATAAGTGCAGTCCATTTACCATTTACCATTTACTCTCCTGCAGTGGAATATTAATTAGAAACAGTAAAGTTTTTCAATGCAGCCATTAAACGAAAAGCTTAAAATCATTTTGTGTTATGATTTTTCCCCCTCCTTTAAAATTCATGCTGGTGATGAAGGCTGCACCTGTCACAGCTCGTCTGGAGATGGACAGACGGACATCTAGTCTGAAGGCCTGGTTGCTTTGTCTTGGTTTGGAATTATTTTTTTTCCATCTTGGGGACCTCAGTTTTCTCTGGTGTTCCTGCATCCAAAGTCAAGCAGCATAGAAAAATAATTTTTAACAGATTTAGATGTTCATTGTTTTTCTCTTTCTTCTTCTATTATTGTATTATTTTACTATTATATTTTCTTCTGTTGTTATTTGTTGTTGTTTAAATGCAGCCTTGTGCGCTTAAGTTTCTGTGACTACTGAGGCCTGGTGGTGTTTCTGTCTTTCTGGACTATTGAAAATCAAGAGCTAGCTGCAGACCGCGGTGTTCGCCTGGACCCGAGCTTCTCCTAGCAACCGCCACCGCCGTGCTCTGCAGGAGTCCCTTCACTTCACATCTACAGCTTTTCCATTCCAGCCGATAAAGAAGCGAAGGTCAAGATTTTGCCCGCAGGCGTTTCTTCCCACTTCCTGACACGCGTTTAGCGTCTCGTCCTGATTGGATGAGACCTGCCAGGTTGTCCGGCCTCAGGAGCTCCAGGAAGAACTGGAGGGGCCTCGGCTGAGGGTCGACCACCAGGTGTAAGCGTCCGGCCGGCCCCCCCCAACCCCCCCACCCCCCGGGAGCAAAGTAGCATCAGCAGCAGCAGCAGCTGCTTCAACATCTGGTCCCACCAGGACTCCCGATAGCCAGAGGGCGCCACAAGTGATGTAAGAGACATCGAGCGAGGAAAAAAAACCACAAAGAGTCTTTGTCCACATCAGCGTGAGCTGAAACAAACAGCAACTGTTTTCTTTTGTCGGTATCCTAAAAAGAATACATAAATAAAAACATAGAAAACAGTCCAGTGTGTTCAATTTGATGCCTGTCACTCACAAATATTCTCAATTTTGCAGATGTTTCCTATTAATCGTGTTTCTCATCAAGACCCTGCAGTTGGAAATGATTCACGTGATGTTTTTTCACATTTTCTGCCCAGCACAAATCAAACATTGAGGTTTTTTTTTTTCTTTTTGCACCGTAGGACCTCGTGGTCCGATCAATTTGCTCTCAAAACTGAAATAAAGATCTAAGACTCAGACCTTCAGGCAAAAATAGTGAATATTTTTTTCCTGCTCTAGCAGTGGAGGCGTCACCCTTGGAGATGATTTACTGGAGGTGATTCAGGTGATGGAAACTCAGACCAAACCAAGCAGCTGGACCACCTCAGGTTCGCAAGACTGGAATCCATCAGGGAAACAGGGCTTGGAATTTTAAGAACCTTCCAGTGGAAAGTTCAGCTCTTTTTTACAGATTAGTTGTAAAATCCAGAAAGAGTCGTGATGGGTGATTGAACTTTTCATCCGTCCATAGTCATCGACTCTTCATCCATCCATCCATTCATCCAATCATGATCCATTATTTGTCTCTCCATCCATCCCATCTTCATCAATTCATCTGCTTAGAATCAATCAACCAGTTCATCCGCGACGTTTATCATCCAACCAGCAACCAGTCAATCAACCTGTAATTCTCAAATCCATTCCTTCATCCATCCATCCATCCATCCAGTCCCAGTCAATGTGATATTTCATGCACCACGTCGCAGCTTGGACACACAGCAACAATCTCACACACCTCCAGTGAACATATTATGTGTAGTTATTTAAACCAACAAACAGAACATTTTAGATGAACACGGAGAAGCTGAAGATAATCCAGGGGTGATAACAAAGAAGCCAAGAAGAAGAAGAAGAAACAGAAGAAGCGCATCAAAGAGCTGAAAGAGGGATGAAAATGCTAAAGAGGCTAAAGTGTCGGCGCTGGAGCTGCGCCACTGCGCAACCCTGACCCGGACCTGTCAGCTGACAGCTGGGCGGGGCCACGGAGACGGCGAGGGCTGGTGACAGGCCGAGTGACAGCGGCAGCGTCCCCGGCGGTCGGCGCCGCTCAGCGTCTGGCCGCACGTTAAGCCGTGACAGAAAGTGACGGCCGGGCGGCGAGCGGCCGGACTGGACTCATGGACTGGACTCAGGCTGTCGTGGTGGTGGTGGGGGGTGGGGGGTTAAAAAGCTGGGACGGCGGGTAAGGGGGAGGAGGAGGGGCATCGCAGTTGTCTGCTTCGACCAATCAGCAGCTGCACAATACAACTGGCAGCAGTGAGTCGCATCATCTCCTGATTTATGGATATTATGAACATTTTGTTCAAACATCCGAATCTTTTGGCTGAACCAACTGAACTGAATCACCTCCTAAGACGAGTGTTCATTTCTTCGGTGCTTTGTTTTGAATCTGTCCATCTTTTCAAAGGATGGCAAAATGCAGTGGAAACTGCAGAAACGGCTGGTTGAGACAGCACTCTTTCTCAGCACTCTGTCTCGACTTGTGAGCCAACAGGAGCAAAAGGGGCTGCAAAAAACAAAACTATACACAAAGCAGTGGAGGCAAAATGTCACCACGATGTGAACAATCAACAACAACAGGATCATGAATGAAGTGAACTGAAGAAGGAAGGAAAAACTCTGTCTGACTTTTGTCTGGAAAAAAAACCCTCGGGGAGAAAACACGCGTCTCCTTCCGACGACCGCTCGCCCTTGAAACTGTTGCAAAAACGCTCGTCAGGCGAGAAGATGTTTGTTCTCGCTGATTGATATTTAATATTTAAATGAATTCATAATAAATCAGTTTGGTGCGGCAGGTTCGACAAACAGCACGAAGCAGCAGGTCAACGTGTTTTCCCAGTCTCAGAGCAAACGTGAAGTACCTGAAGCTCGTCGGTCGGACACATTCATTACTTGTTACTACCCAGTTTTTATTTATTTATTTATTTTTCCCCCCACATGCAGACCGACTCTGCTTCCTCTGACCCTCCTCAGCCCAGATAGTCACCACTGTCAGAGAGTTCTGGTTCTCCTCCTCCGTCCTACTTCCAACCTCTTTGAGGACCGAACAGTTTAGCGACTGTCCAGGAGCTGGCTGTGCAACCTTGCCACATCACAGTCACATGTTGTTAAGAGAGGTTTGAAAGTGGATGTGGATAAATAAACAAAACCCCCAAACAAAAGTGATTTCCAGTAAATATAAAACAAATCATAGCAAAAGTACCATCATTTGTTGTAAAAGGCTCGATTTGGCTAAGGCAAGCTACGCTAGCATGTCTGAATAGTATCATGTCTTCAAATTGAGAAGACAAGGATGAACGACTGTGAAGCATTGACCCATCTAAAGATCCCTGAAGCAGGAAGCAGTCAGGCAGGAATCGGCTACATCCGTCTTGCAGAACTCCAACCTGCAGTATGTTTCACACTAGTGCTTTGACACTGTAAAAACCAACAGTGTCCTTTAAGCTTTTGCGAAATAAATAAATAAATAAATAAATAAACATGATGGAAGAGTAAGAAATACAGAATCTGATTAGCAGGGATGCTACAATAGCAACAGCCTGGAGCAGAATCTGCAATATCTCACCATCTTTTCAACACCATATCAACATCACTTCCTGTTTCCTAACGAGAAGTAAGTAGTAATTAAGTAAGTAAGTACGCTGTACCAGGTCAGTGACCACGCCTCCAAACGGGTGTTGCCCTCCCCACCCCCACTCTGAGACTGACGTGCTTTTCTTTCCCTCCATCACTGTAGGAAGGTCTAACACAGCATCCATTTTGACAGGAGGCTGTAAACGGGGGGCTAAACACGCTGCTTTCTGGGTGTTTTGGGGATTTCCTTTCTTTCTTTCTTTCATTTATTTTTGTACAGTGGTAATATAAAGAAGCCACTGAAGACGGGGGGAGAGGGTTGGGGGGGTGGTCAGGATGTGGAACCTTCTGAGAGTGCCGGAGCT
>NW_027466184.1:165000-210000 GCF_046127955.1 Nelusetta ayraudi
CGCTTGGCGGGAACATGTGACAATCTGCTGACAGCCGATCAGGCCAAAAAGGTTCTGATCTGTGTTGGCGGCAGGTGGCGCCACCAGATGACTGCAGTATTTACCACAATGTGAGTATCTGCTGGATAAATCAGAAGTTTTTTTTTTTATCTTCCTCCTGCACTTGTTGTTGCACTGTTTACATTTTCCGTAAGTTTTGTAAAAGACTGAGAAGTCGGATAAATAAATTATACGTTTTGAATGTGATAACACATTCAGAAAAACTAAAAAAAGAAAAAAAATACAAAAATATTGTTTAAATATTTGTCTGGTTTTCTGTTTTATCACTAGTAATCACTTACATGACAATCTTATATTAACAATAAATAAAATAATTGTAATATCATCTTAATGATCTTTAGATCCCCATTGAAGAAGTTTAATTTTTTTGTTTTTTCCAAAGTAATTTTCGAAAGTATTTCTGACCTGAAGTATTTTTTTTAAACGATGATGATGAGCTTATTATTATTAGTAGTAGTAGTAGTAGTAGTGGTAGTATTAGTCGTAGTAGTATTAGTATTATCATTGTTAATAAGTTCATTGATGCCTAACAACACACTGCCACCAGAAAGGAAGCCAAATCAAAACCTCCTCGGTGCTCCTTGCGTGAACCGTCTGCTTCAGTGTGACCTGACGGTGCCCGAACAACGAGGTCAAGTAGAAAAGTGTTTTATCTTCGTGTTAATATTTAAACGTCACTTTTATTTTTTTTTAAACTGTGCAAAACATGAATTAAACAAATGTTCTGGGTCACCCCCCGTTCTCTTCCTCACATCTTGACTCACAGCAACGCCTTCCTGTTATATTTCACACTACCATCCATCCATCCATCCATCCATCTATCCGTCTGTCCGTCCATTGATCCATCCGTTCATCCTTCTGTGGCTCAATAATGGATGTGAGACATTGTGTTTCCCCTCAACTGGCTGCAGAGGTTTAAGAGACATGACTCGGCTACCAAGGCCACTTTGTACAAGACCTCACACACACACACACACGTGCGCGCCTGCCGCATCCACGCACGCACTACAGTCCGAGTTCAAGCAGAGGTCGTATCTGTACCATTAAAGTTGCAGGAGGAGCTGCAGAGTGCTGCTCCTGTGCACAAGGCTTCAGGTTTATTCACGTCCCCATCAGTTGACATCACATCAGGTAACCGTGCACGAGGGCACGCATTTAAGAGGGTTTACGTTTGTGTGTGTGTGTGTGTGCGTGTGTGTCTTGTCTGGAAAGTGTGTTGTAGCGCACCACTGTGGCCTTTAGAGTTCAAAAGGCTTGATTTTGTTTTCACCTCTTGAAGGATAAAAGCAAAGGACTGAGAAAACTTCCCTTTTGGTACCTTGGTACAATTTTACGGTGTGCATCAAAGTACACGTCAGTTCTGGAGACCAAGCTTTTGTGATGCCACAAAGATGACGACTACACACTCAGCCAGGTGTTGGGGTCATTATAGACCCTATTTGATGTTTTACGTGTCCTTTTTTCATGAATGTATTCATTGACATCGTAAATAGATAGATTTGTTTTCTATGTACAACAGCAGATTGAGTCTGAAGCCCTCATCGCCACAGGATTATTACCTGGTGACCACTGGTAATTTGTAATAATCACCCCACACCCCACCCCATAATCACACATGAGGACGTCTGTGATGTTGATCCCGTGCGAATGCGCCATGTCTGTAATTTGTAAAGTAAAAATCCCACCGCTAATTACCCACTGTATTTAGCCAAACACATACGTCCTGTGATAATACTAGTCCCGTGCGAATCTCCATCTCAGTGATTGGGCTGTGTGTTTTTTTTTTTTTGGTGAGCCTTTTCTACTTCTTGTCCGGTTGAGAAGTGGAGGCTGTGGGGGAAATTATTTGTGGCAGTTTTGACGGCGTTTTAGGTGCAAATACAGTCTCGTATCGGTACTGGAAACCCATTTGAAGAAAGAGCTAGCTCCGCTCAATCAAAAGAGTGAGATTTCGGAAGATAATAAGATGGATCACTTGCATAGCGGCATGCGGTGAGAAACATTTTTCTATCTTTCAAATGGCTTATGACGGCCTGTTATCCCGGCAACTGCACACTGTTCAGATGACCACTAACATATAATGTGACTAAACACAAACTCTCGTATCGCCATCGTAGCCATTGAGCTTTGCTTTGTACATGTGACAAAAGCGGATGTGACGTGCACTGCAGTGACATTATATCTGGATCTTAACGCAGCTCTAGGTAACTTTCGGTGGAAATGGCGAAGTGACGCTGCAGCGCTAGTTTATTGATGTGGTAAAATACAAATAGTCGCCTAGCTGGAGCGCTCGTATGTGTTCAGGCAAAACACCGATATGTAATGCATAACAGACATTGACAATAACGTCGTAGCAAACGTTCACTTTTATTACTTCGTCTTTCATCGAGGTTACTTATTCGGTTCCATTCCGTCATTTTATAATCTTATGTATTTGTAATAGTAGTATGTAAGACCGCCTCTAAATAAACGTCTGATGTTGCCGTAAAGTGGTTCGTCCAGCGTGTCGGGTCACGCCTGAAAGTTACGCAGTGCAGTTCCAGCCGGCACAACCCCCCTCTCGCTGCCGAGGCGGCACCGTTGATCCTATTAATTGTTTAATCTACCTCTTTACTGAGTTTGGAATCATAATTTTGTGGTTGAAAAGTTACCTAGAGCTGCTTTAATGTTAGTAATAAAGAGTAAAATACAGACTTCACTTATCCCATGCGAATGCACCGAACGAAATACAGACGTGGGAGGGAAGGTAATTTACCAGATGTCCCCAGGTAATACGAATCCCGTGCGAATAGGGCATATGATTCAAATCCATCCATTCATCCACCATCCATGAATCCTTTCATCCTGCCATCCCTCCCTCCCTCTCTCTCACTCCACCTCTTTCTCCATCTCTCCGGGCCTAATTGAAAGACCATGGCAGGGGACCGGAGCAGCGAATAGCTGATCAATAACTTGGCCCGACATGCGAATTGATCGGCCGGCCTGTTGTGTACGACGCGGTGCCGTTCTCGTGTGTGAGTGTTTGAGTGACAGTGTGAGCCACTTCCCTTCTGCCCCTGTGAGTGTGTGCGTGTGTGTGTGAGTGTGTGTGTGTGTGTGTGTGTGTGTGAGTGTGTGTGTGCGTGTGTGTGAGTGAGTGTATGTGTGCGAGCCATTCCCACTCTTGAAGGTGTTCAATGAGTCTAATTCATTCTCGCCCAGAGACTGCTGTGTGGTTGCAGGACAATTCATTTACTCTGCAGGCTCCAATCAAGACTATTCCCAGCGTCCCCCGCTGTAATAATCACTGCATATGAAATTAGAAGACGTGTGATGACAGCGAGCGCTTCACACTGAGCTGCCCTCCCTCCATCCCCAGGCCATAACCCCTCCCCCCAAGAAACAAACAAAAATAAAAACAGGTGGATTTAATTGACAAGGAACAGCAGAGAGGAAGAAAACAGACAAAAGTACAGCTGGAGTTTTTTGGAAAGAAGCCACTCGATGTCACTTTCAGTGCATTTAAGCCTTGCCGATGTGCTGAAGTTGGTGATTTTTAAAATACTTTCATTGTGAGAGCCACAGGTCTGGTGCAACCACCACGGACACTGGACTCATATAGGTACATTTGTATATAAAGATATATATTAGGGCTGTCAGTTGATTAAAAATTTTAATTGCGATTAATCACATAGTGCCCTGAGTTAACTTGCATTAATTAATTGCAAATTAATAGCAGATTTTGTACCCTGCTCTATATGTAACTCAACAAGATATTTATTGTGTTTCTTATACTCAAGGAAACATTGAAGAGGACAATAATAATTCCTTTGTGGAAATATTATCTTTTTATTTTCATTGGAACATTCCAAAACGATTACATACTGTCCAGTCAAAAAAAACCTGTCAAACCTTGAGGTATTCTAAAGCCATGATGGCATTTGTCAATCGCAGTATTTTATTTTGAAAAAAACGGATACTCTCGTGCTTCCTTGAGTGACTTCCCGTCCAGCTTGACACAGATCGCTCGCGACTTGCGCACAAAACAGACCAGACGCCGAAACAGTTGGGGGGGTATGCGGCACTTCGAGTTTGGCGTGAACGACACCATCGGTTAACAAGGCCGCGGAAAGGAACCTGCCCCCGTTCCGCGGCTATAATGCATTGATAATGCATTATTAACGTGTTATTTACAGCCCTAATATATATGTATAACTACATGAGTTCAGGGTCGCCAGTGTCCTGCTCCAGAAACCAGTCCAGAAAGACTCTAGCTGTGCTACACATATACTGGATATATATATATTGATAGTAGCACTTTGAGCTCCTGGTCTGCGAAAATATAGCAACAAACATTTGTGAACATAGTGAGTCCATTTCGGCCCCTCAGGTGACCGTGCAGCTCCTCCCACTGGCCATCCGGGAGGTCATGTGACCGCACCGAGTCCGCTGACGACGCAGTGATCCGCCGTCCTTGGCGGCTGCTGTGTTTGTCAACAGGGAACTCGTCGCCTCCGCCCAGCCGAAACCCATCTCGGGAAGGTAAACATCTCGTCAAAGCGAAGCCGACATAGCAAATTACTGTCTGAGTGTCTGATAATCACAAACAGCACGGGGCTGAAGGGAGGCGGGGCCAGCCGCTAGGTCAAACAGGGCGGGACTGGCGGTTTATCATTGGTGAGTCTGGTGGCCAGACCTTCGGAGAAGTTTTGAAATGTCTTGAATATGAACCTGTGAATAATGGTTGTGTTTGTCCAGAAAAACAAAGCAAGTTTCCCTTTCCATCCACTCGCTCCTGTTTATCTTTAGCCGCTTTATTGAGTTGCCCAAGAAGTCGCCAGTGCTTTTTGTTTCTCCCACTTTATTGGATTAGGTCTGTTGTATTTATACCAAAAAAAAAAAAAACATACCAAGATGCAGCCTTTGAAGCTGCTTTTACGTCTAATTTAATGGATAAATTGTATTGGAGGAGTGTTGAAAATGTTGCATCTTAGCAATGAAATTGCATTTGCCTGATTTCCTTTACTTCTCCTTTATTTCTTTTCCTTCCATGTTTGTGAAACAGGACTCGGGATTAAAAGACGCAGCGGGAGTGTGTGACGTGTTAGTGGCAGAGCTCAGTTAACCAATAGTACTAAATGATTCACAAACACAATTATACGGAAATAAAACAATAACATTTGGGAAAAATTAAAACAGGATCAGACGGCTCAGAGGACGACAGGATTTTTAGGAGGGAAATTGTGCAGTGAAAAGTGTGAGACCAAAGGCCAGTGGCTTTTGTAGGTCCAAGGTCAACTTTCTCAGGAGCTAATCGCCCCTCTGATACGTCCAACACATCAGTGCACACAAGGAGCAAAAACTATTTTTCCTATAACTGTATAAACCTGCAAGTTTTGTAAATTTTTCAAGTATTTAAAGGAGAGAGGTGAGCAGTTAATTGATTCTCGATTAATTGATCACATCCCAACTTTATATACTATACTTGGACATTTTACAATATTATTGATGAGCTGTCATTAACAATTTATTGCCGTTAAGAATTTACCCAAATAAATTAAACTATTAGCAACTGATGGAAGATTCGACGGGTCCTCTGTGTTGTGTCAGTGGGAAGTTCGTTATGATGGTTTGTTACATTGTTGCTTTGGTGGCAGCGAGCAGCTCTCTGTTCCACTGTGGCTGGTTCGGAGTGAAATTCAGACAGACGACGAGAGGAAGCAGCGAATGGAAATTTAGTTTTCGCCGCCACCGTGTGTTGAGGCCACCCGTGTGTTGAGGCCACCCGTGCACGTCGAGGTGTGTGTTAGTGGGAGGAGCTTGAAAATGGCGCCGGCCTGCATCCATTATGGCTTTAAAGTACTCTGACTCTATGACTCCGCCTTTATCTATTATTCCTGTGAGTTATTTCCTTCTGGCCGGTCGTGTTGCTGCTGCTGCTGCTGCTGCGGCTGCTGCTGCTGCTGCCGCGGCCCGGAGCGTCTCTCCAAACTTCCCTCTGGCCAATTAGTGCAGCTGAAGACAGAGTGTCTGCTCCAAACCCGGGGAGGACTATTTAAATGCTCTCCAGAGAGGAAGGGGAGAGCAGAGGAGAGGAGGAAGAGAGCGTGCGGGAGAGGAGAGAGGAAGCTGAGGGGGCGGAGCCACAGGTGCAGCAACAAAAGTGGCAGCGACTGAGTCTGAGCCGCCTGCAAGTGTGAAACTTGTTTTATAAGCCGTGTTGGACAAGAGAACGACGATGTTACAGCCACAACTGGACCACTAGTGTGTGTGTGTGTGTGTGTGTGTGTGTGTGTGCGTGTGGGTGTGCGTGAATACACACGCCATGTGATCAATGATGCAATGTCAGGAGGGAAAGATATGGTCAACACTGACGCCAGACGTCTGACATGCCTATTACACACATACACACACACACACACACACACACACACGCACACACACTATAATTGATGGAGGGCAAACTGATGGAAAAGGAAGTGGGAGGAGCTCCAACAGACTAACAGTCTGAGTTACAGATCAGCTGTGGCCAATTTGAGAATAAAATTCAGTAATTTGTCAGATTTAATTATTCAAAACCTCAATCCAGTCCATTAACATTCTTATTGTCCTTATAATCACTATATATTTTACATAAATACTATTGTTTTAACTACATTATTATTATTGTTATTATTATTATTATTATTATTATTATTATTATTATTGTTATTATTGTTATTATTATATTATTATTACTATTATTATTATCATCATGTATTTTTCTTGGCTAATCTCTACGGTTTTTGCATTGTTTCATTGAAACAAACATGAACTAAATTCATACAGTAAAATAACAAGATTCATATGTTCTTTTTTTGAAGGGAAAATAAATCTTCTTTGGAGTTTGAGGACAGATTCCGCAGCTCAAACTTGCCCCGATGTTGCACTTTTCCTTCCTTTTGATTTTAAAACTATTCAGTTGGAAGAAGAAGGCACCTTGCAAACCGAATGATCGTATGTGTCAGCAGCCAAAGGGATAAAATATAACCTGCATTAATAAATACACATGAAAAGTGAAAACATGCCGCTGATAACTGAGTTTGTTTGACATGACGGACGTCAGGGTTTGTGTTCAGTGTTGCGGGTTTACAAACCGCTCAACAATAAATTGTCTCTCTGAAGCTGGTGTGACAAAGACGAAGCAGCAAATACTCCCAGATTAATTTCCCTGATCAATTGAATAGAGAGTCTTTGTGTAAAATTAACCAAAAACTGTGAGTGATTTCATTTTTTTGGGGAAATTCAATTTATTTGTTGTGCGACAGAAGGGAGAAGGAGAAAATAGAAAAAATACATTTCCAGCAGTCACCGCGGCGGCCAATGGCAGAACTGGAAGTCGGTCAGCCGTCGGGTGCAGAGGCAGAGTCACACAACTGGAACTTCAACACACCGATTTATAGTTAAGAGGTTATTGGTTGTCATTCAGAGGTCTGACGTTAAAGGTGTAACCTTAATTTGAATTCACATTTTTAGATACATTTTATTTTTCTTAAACTATCGCAGGTCCAAATCAGGTCAGCACAGTAGCTTCAGTTTCTGTTCAGCTTCCCATAACAAATATGACAATAAGCCAGTGAATAAAAATGTTTTTGAATAAAACAAAAAAAAATAGGAAAAAAAACATCTTAAACTACAAGATATGAGGGATACAATTTACAGCCAGATGGTGAAATAGGAAAAATATGAAACATAATAAGATCAGAGAAGGTGAAGCGGAGAAGGAAGAGACTGAACCACTCTGGCCTCATTTAGGTTTTTTTTTTATTTTTCTTTATTAAATATTGAATTATATCCGAGCGTGATGGTTGACCATGTTTGTTAAATTAGAGATTGTTTTGCCTGAATCCTCAACACTTCACAGGTCACACTGACTTCAATGACAAACGAAAAACAACATTTCCATATTTTCATAAATTTAAGATATATGTATGTATGCATGCATGCGTGTGTGTGTGTGTGTGTGTGTGTATGCCTGTATGTATGAATACATTCAGAGGCTGTTGTCATGTAAAAGTTGTGCTGCTGTTGCCTGTTGTCTGTTGTCTTCACACCTGAAGGTCGCACACACGGTGAGGGAGCGGCAACGGAGAGGAGACACTTTTAACTTCCTGCCTACCTCCTCCCGCTTGGTGCATGTGTGTGTGTGTGTGCGTGTGTGTGTGTGTTTGAGACCAAGTGCAGCATGAGTGATCGCCCGACAGCAAACCCGTCGAGACCTTCTCTTCCCTCTTCCTCCCCTTTTTGCATCCATTCTTATTTTTCCCTTTTGACACACGCACACACGCACACACACACACGCACACGCACACACACACACACACACACCGTCAAGCTCAAACAACGGCCAGCAGCCTATGCTACAGCCACTCTGCCGGGTCGCAGGGTGTAAGTGTCGTGAATGCATGTCAACCTCCTGAGACTCTCCTCCTCCTCCTCCTCCTCCTCCTCCTCCTCCCTGGAAACCACGGTAACCGTCTTAAAACACAGAGATGCTCTGCTGCTCTGTGACATGCGTTTTTATTCATCCATATCCATTTATATGTAATGTTGGATCTCTGGTACAAATAAAAGAAAGAAAGAAAAGAATAAGGAAAAGTTGAGGCTGCAGTTGCCAACAGGTTCCTGAAGGGGGTGTCCCGTTTCGAGGACCGCGGGGGGGGTCAAAAGGAGAAATAATGCTGCGCCACGCGACATGCAAAAAAAAAAAAAAAACCCGAACAGCCACTGGGAGCAGCGTCCAAAACTGAGCCCCAACCCCTCCATGATGTCGAAAGTGAACAACAACAACAACAACAACAACAACAACAACAACAACAACGACAACGACAGCAACGACAGACGGGGAAAAAGTTCCGCAGAAGTCGTTTTTTTGGAACTCGGCGACTGTGTGGAACGGCCGGGTCGTGCCGACGACCCATGCCACAGCGAGGCGGGGAGCCGAGACGTCGGCCGTCCAATCAGAAGCTCAGCTGACCGTGAAGGTGATTCGCTCATTGTGTTTTGAAAGCACCGGACCATCGAGCGACACGAGAGAGAGCCGAGTTCATGGTGGCGGCGCGGCCCGAGGAGAGACTGCCGGGGATTATTATCAAGGGGCCTGATCGGACGGCCACAACAAGCAGACACCAGCGCGCGCGCGCACACACACACACACACACACACACACACACACACACACACACACACACACACACTGCTTCCAACCACATTTTTTTCAGTCCACCTCTGATTCAAGCTTTTATTTAAATTGTTAAGAACAGAAACTTTAAAAAAAAAAAAAACACTGACATATAAGTGAGAGGAAAAAAAAAAGTATCATTTTACGCTGAGCTGTATATTATTTTTTTTCTTATATTCAAAAGAACTTACTGTAAATTACTGTAAAATACTTACAAACATAATCCTCTTTAATTTATATTGTTTCAACCAGAATGTTGTTGAACAGCCAGGAAGCTTGAAAATAATTGCACAATGTCTTTTGTGTTGTATTAAGTGTGTGTATGTGTACACTATCTATCTATCTATCTATCTATCTATCTATCAGAAACAGCCTTTTGTTCGAGGTTTCCTCTGTCGGTGTCGGACTGAATGAATAAAACCTTGCGGTGGAAAGAAGCTGTGTAAAAAAAACAAAACCCAGTGAATCTGTCTGAAGGTGAAGAGAGAAAGAAAGAAAAAAAGGAAAAAGGAAAAAAAAACTGAAAGGGATGGAAGGAATTTAAAAAACATCCAGACGGGAGAAGTAGAAGAAAGTTTTACAACAGCAATAATATAAATCCATCCAATTTACACTGACTGTGTGTGTGTGTGTGTGTGTGTGTGTGTGTGTGTGTGTGTCTGAATGGGGACGTCTGGCGACCAGGGCCACTAAATGGGACCAGTGTGGCACATAACCAGGCGTGGACCAAAAACCATCACTGCTGGGACATCTGTGTGTGTGTTTGTGTGTGCTTGTGTCTGCGCGAGCATAGGTGTGTATGTGTGTCTGCTCTGTCTCATACACACACACACACACACACACACACACACACGTACTGGTTTTAAGGGGACAAGCATAGCGAGCCTTTAATGAGAAGTCTGATGTTCTCTTAGCGACCAGCTCCTTGAGTCACAGCTTCATTTAGGGACGCGTGTGTCACCGTGTGTGCGTGTGTGCATGTGTGTGCCCGTCTGCGTGGGTTTTTTATGGTCCGTTCCCACCAGGGAGACATCGGGCGCGGTGGCCGCGGCCAATTGGACATGCCTGAAAGATTTCTTCTGGAGAGGAAAATGGGAGGCGGAGGATGAGGAAGATGAGAAGGAGGAGGAGGAAGAGGAAGAGGAGTCGTCGGTGGAGAGACAAAGGGCGGCGGAGAGAGAGAGAGAGAGAGAGAAGCGCATTCATTAGGGCGGCGGAAAGGAGGAACCGGCAGCTCCGTAACGGGGGGAAAAAAGGCCATTATTTTAAGAAATAATTAACGAGGCCGCTGAAATAATAAAAACCCTCCTGGTTGGGCAGGTCTGTCTGTGCGCCAGCCACCAGGAAGTAGCCCCGACACCTTCCGGCCACCACTTTGAGAAGTTCAGCAGGGAGACGTGGCTGGTTTGGATGGAGATGCCGTCACTTTGTGTCAGGTGACAAGAAATAAACGGAGAGTGATGGAGACAAATTTCCGGGTTGCAGCAATTTGGGAGATGTTTTAAAAAAAGATATTAATTACTCACTTGAAACAACACATAATAGTGGATGTAGTACAATGCACACACAAACAAACACACACACACACATACACACAGCGCTCTAAATCCCTCATCGTCTACTTGGGTCACGGCCCAGTTTGTAAATGAGCAACATTAAGCACATCATTTCGACAAATAAGTCACAGATCCGACCTCGAACCCGAACCCGGATCTCAACGGACTTGCGGGAGCGAAAATTCATTTGAATCTCTCTAAAAAAAAAAAAATCATAGTGCCATAAAAATAAATATAGGATTCAATGTAGATAAGATTTTATGAGCATATATTGCAAATTTGAATAAACCCTTTTTATAAAAAACACACTCAGTGAAAGAGTTAATAAAATGTAACTACTAGAGCTTCAAAAGTGGCTACAAGATCATTTTTCATGATTGACATTTTAAAATTGTTTGGCTAAATCCAAACAAGGAGTTCAGTCCGTCGCCCATTACAGAATGTTCTTTTAATGTTCATGTACAAAAAAAAAAAAAAAAAAAAATTGAAATGAGATATAATGAAATAATGTGACTAGTATAATCACATTAATTCCCTTTTGGACATTAGTACATTGCTAATAAGGAACTTCTCACTTGTCGACTGGTTAATGACACAGTGTAAAAAAACCCTTTCAGCGAGTCACTGGAACTCAGAAGCAAAGTGAATTCAACCTCCTCGTGCAAACCTGCAGCAAGAAAACACTCCAGGTTATATTCATTATTATATGTGTAATACTAATTGATCACCACACTATAGAGGGATAACAAAAAAAAAAATAATAATAGTGAAACACATCTTATTATTTTTTTAGACCATTTATTGGTCAAACATAATTGAACCAATTGATCATTTTTCCTTTTTTAAGGTTTAATCAACTCCCGAGCAACCAGGATTATTAACCGAAGGACCGGTGTCGTATGAATTAGAACAGTAAGACAGTTGTAGCTAAATTAGGTGAAAAATATAAATATAATGTTTTCATCATTTGTGTAGTCTGGAGCGGTTCTTCTTTTTTTGTTGTTTGTTTGTTGCGTGTGCGTCCGCGGCCAGCGATCACTTCATAAATCATTTATTATTTTCCTAAAGCGGAGAGGAGAGCACTCAGTCACCGCGGAGCCGCTGTGCTGCAGGTGCAGTTGAGTGTGTGTGTGTGTGTGTGTGTGTGTGTGTGTGTATGTGTATGTGTGTTTCTGCAGGATTTCTCAGCGTTTCGCCATATTCCACTCACTTCCCTCTGGCGTCTCTCAGTCCGCAGCAGCCCTGGAAACTCGCAGACGGTGTGTTTTTGTCTGTTTGTTTTTCAGTTGTGTTTCATTTTTTTTTTTTTTTCAAGTGTGTCGAGTGTGGAGAGCAGCAATAAACATCTGCTTTGTCTCACAGTCGTTGCCGCTGCTGTTGTTCTTCTTCTTCTCCTACTTCCAGTCCTAAAACTGTGTGTTTGCCTATCAGAACGTCATCAGCAGAAGCTAATCAGTGACGTAGGTGGCGCTCTGAGTATCTTTCGGAGCAAACAGGCTTCCACCACCCCGAGTCAGAAAAACCCATCACATCGCAGGCCAGATCTGTGACCAGGTCAGTAGTTGGCAATTGGTCCATGGCACGTCCCTTCGTGTTGTTTTCTCACCCTTTTTCCGTCACCGATGTTGCTTTTCTACTTCTCTAACGTTAGAGCTACACCTGCGTTGTGTTGTCTTTTAGTATTGATACGTCTCATCAAGTGTGGGACTAAATTTACAATTTCAATTAGGTAGATTTTTCTGTCCCACTTCAGGGCCGACTGTTTGCCTTTGGGATTTTTTTTTTGTCAGCGTGTAAAATTCACAAAACTCCCCCCCCCCCCCCCCCCCCCCCCCCCAACTTCCTCATGGCGCGCACGAGCCCCACCCCCGCCACACACACACACACCCCAAACTAATCGCAAGTCTGTTTCGTAGCCGCTGAGAGCAGCACAGGAATCGCTGCGCGAGTCGCTGAAGAAAAATGGATCGAACAAGCTGCGCGTCCCGGCGCTCGTGTCGGACAAAACGCTCGGCCAGCGTTTCCTGCGGGAGCTCGTCTGACGGATGAGCCAGCAGTGAGGGAAGCCGGCGGGTTTTGCGTTGATCCGTAGCGTCCCCCCCCCCCAACACGTCGAAGAGCGAGGCGCGAAAAGCTGCTGAATCACTAATGAGCTCGCCGCTCGTCTTGCTGTTGAAGCAAAATTTCAAAATCAGATTTTAAGTGCATTTTTTTTTACGAATACATTTCAATCCCCATCAGATGGAGAAAAAAATTGCAACCAACCTTAAAAATTTCGATTGTATATTTAGTTAATTTCACTGATCAATCAACATTGTGAAAAGTCGAATTCCGTGTCGGTTCTACTGAACATCTTTTCAAAAATAATTCGGCCATCGCTAGGTGACACTTTAAAATTATTTTCAATTGTTTTTTTTCTAAGGTGAAAAACCTGCAAAAAAAACCCAAAAAAACGTATATACAATTTGGTCTTCACAGGTCTTTCTTTTTTTTTTTTTTACTTCCTAGGGATGTTTGGTAAATAAAAACGTTCTTTGTTTCTCACGTCAGCCTCCTCATTTCCTGTGACTGGTCAGAAAATCAAGGCAGTGTCTCTCATTTTATGCCGTGATGACCTTGAATGCACCTTCATCCAACTTAAATTTTTTTTTTCCTTTTAAATTTTGATTAAAAATAAAAATAAAAATGGTTTTGTCTTTCATTGCTCTTCCTTATTTAACTGCGTCTCCCATCGGCAAAAAAAAAAAAACATTCAACTGTCGGCGTGTTTCTGAAAAAAGCCCCGGCTGGAAAGTCCTTCCTGGATTTGCTTTTGGATTGCAGCAGTTTCCTTGTTGTTTTGAGGAGACAAAGAACTGTTGCTTTTCTTTTCTAGCTGCCGGTCTGAGGCAGCGGCTCCCTGAGGAGCAGCAAAGAACTTTAACGTGAGCCACAAATTAAGATCCTAATTTGGGATTAGACGCCCCGCCTTCTCCTGGTTTATCTGCCGTGCTATGTAAATGTGTGCGCGCTTCAGGAACTTTGCAAACTTCACCTTGGCCGCCTCCTTTTGGCTGATCTGCCTACAGACTCGATAAGACGTCACCTTCTTAATTAGGAGAGGAAACACCGGAACAATCTGCCCGGTTTGAACGTCCCAGCACTGTTTTTCCATCTGGCTCAGGAAATGGCATCCTGACTGGAGTCCAAGGCTCCAGCGTGTGTAGACCAGTGAGAACAGTTTAATTGACCAAAAAACACAATGAACGATGAGTGAAGCAGATTTTATATGCAATTTTTGTTAGCTCGATGAAGCTTATTAAAAAAAAAATAAATAAATCTGACATTTGCATAATTCGCACATTCTTCCAATTTGTCAAATGCGATGTAATAATAAAAAAAATTGAAAAATAAACTAAAAGATGAAAAACTAATTGGTTATCCAACTGTTTCGGAACTGTGCAAGCGGTAAAATCAGGAGCAAGAGTTCGACCCAAAAAAAAAAATGTTTCAATGACCATTGAATGAAGTTTTAATTTGCCTATTTTTGGTGTGTGGACGTTCTGCCACAGAGACCACATGTGGCTGTGCGAGCTCATACCATGGAATCTCGGTGGAATCTACAAGGTCACAATGGGTCACAGTGCAATGTGCTGAAGCCCATGTGGTTCCAAAATCGGTTCAATATTTCTGGGAGGTGAAGTCAAATGCTGAGAAGTGAGATCCTGTACCCTCAGGCCTCTTCAAGCCCTGTCCGTCTAACTCAGGCATGGGCAAACTACGGCCCGAGGGCCACATGCGGCCCATTAAACTTTTAAATCTGGCTTCCCGAAATTGAAGAAATTATATTAAAAAGTTTGCCCACCACTGGTCTAACTGTTTTTGTTGGTATGTGTATATGAATGTTGTATGTTGTAGTCAACACAGGTTAATAAAAAAAAAGTCTACTTTGATGGAGTAAAGCACCTCAGTTGCTTTAAAAAGTGATTGAATGTTTTATGTTTGATATGACTGCCTCCTCGTCTCCCTTGATGAAAGAAAAACAGACCATTTGACATGTTTTCACAATTTGTGCCCCTAAAAGTATTGCTGCGCTCTATATTTTTCAATTTAGGAGCTCCCTGGAAAAATACTTGGCGTCCAGTCCTGGTTCCTGAGCCCAAGTCTGAGAACCGCTGACTCAAGCTGGAACATGAATTAAACAGAATCAAATTCCATGAAAACTGAATTCATTAGTTGAGTTCATTTTACGTTCGACATAAACAACCGGTGTGTTATATGACCGCTTAAATAACTGTGTGTGCGCGAGTGCATATGTGCGTGTGCATTTATGAGTCAGTTGATCACAGCTTCAGCTCATTTTATGAGACTTTGTCTCGCGTTAACGGAGGAAATGCAAAATAAACTTGATATCTCACGCTAGCGCAAAACTGAGAGACCGAGAGAGCATTAATAGGCATGCAGAGAGGTTGAGTGTGTGTGTGTGTGTGTGTGTCCATTGCTAATGGATGTTTCTGCTTTGCGTGTGGCTGAAAGTGTGTTTGTGACTCAATGTTTTCAGGAGCAAGCTAATCCTGTTACACAGTGTGTGTGTGTGTGTGTGTGTGTGTGTGTGTGTGTGTGTGTGTGTGTGTGGCTAAACTTCCCCCTCTGTCTCTCTCCTCTTGTTGTCCACAAGTCTCTCTCAACCGCAACATCCACAGTCTTTGCTCACTTTTCCAGCGATATTCTACTTGCGAGCATTAGCTTCAACATGAGCATTCAGGCTATCTTGCACAGCTTTGGCTGAGTTATAAATGGTTGCTTTAACCACAACAATAGGATCAATGCTAATGTTTAGCATAAGCCTCTTGGCAGCAACCACACACACATACACCATACACTTTATCCCCTTTAGCCCAGCTACAGTGTTGTTATGGACATTAGCATTTACATTAGCATCCTGTCTTTGTTGTATCGCCCAGCTAATCACAGAATACTAGGCAAACTTTGAACTCTAACTTTAACTATATTGTTATTTCTGCTTACATTTTGTTGATTTAAAGGTGAAGCTCTGATATTAGAATTGAAGTTTTTGAAAAGTTAGGTTGCTCTGCTATTGTTAGTTCAGTACCTCACTCAGTGCACTTGAGCCTTCCTACAGTTTATTTTAGATTCATATATATTTTTACATTAGTCTGTAGTCAGTAATGTTAACTATACAAGTGGCTTATTTGCAAATGTGTTCCTAATTATACACAGCACATCTCTAAACACACACACACACACACACACACACACATATGCATGTTAGCTCTAACATTCTTTCATTAACGACTCAAGCTTATAGCTTGTGACTCGCTAGCCACAGCTAGCAGCTGCTTTCAGAGTGAAATAAATTGGTTTTGTGAGGGTAGCTTTATATTTCAGAACTGAACTTTACAAGCCAGATACTGTCATTCAAAAGCAGCAGCAGCAGCATTACATCGTTCTCACTGTTATCAACCAGAGTGAGCCGTCATGTGATTGAAAACCATTGTCCGCTTTCAAGTGAAACGTTTTTCTCTTTAGATAAATTAGTAATTAGAACAATTCCATTGGGTTGTCATCATCACTGTAATACTGACAGCGACCTCTGGGCGGCTCGGCCTCCAGCTGGGCACCCAGTCGGTCCATCAGTCAGCGGAACATTAAACAATGTTTCCTCCTGAAAAGACGGCAAACTCTCAGAAGGTTTTTTTGCTGCCGCGGATTTTGACGACTTCCTGAGTAAGACGAGGAGGAGCGGGAGGGGGGCGGGAGGAGAAGGGGAGGAGGGTCCTCCGTCACCCTTCACCCTCGGCCTCATTAACCAGCGGCCGATTAATCCCGCCGGTGCATCGTTAGCGGGGCGTTCAGGAACACAAAAGGGGTCAGGTGGGCTAAGAACAACAACGGCGCTAATGCTAATGCTAATCATTCTTGTGGAAAAAAAAAAAAAAAAAAAGTCGGGAGACTACGTTGGGTTTAAACGCCAGCATGGGGTAACAGCTTTTTAAATGGACTTTGTTATCTGCTGCCTTCCTCTCCTCTGTGTTTTAGATGGGGGTGTGGGTGGGGCTGGGGGAGGGGAGGAAGGGGGGGGTCTGATTAACTGGGGGGGGTGGGGGGAGGGAGGAGGGGGAGGGTGCAATGAGCCAGAAGGAGTAATTGGAATTGTCAGGAAGAGGGCAGCAGCAGGAGACGGCGGCGTTTTACGAGCGCGGAGATGAAAGCAGGAAGTTGGCAGAAGAGTCAGACTCTCGCTGAAAACTCCGGGTTTTTTCTGTCTCCTCGTAACGTGAGTTCAATTACGCCGCTGTTCATCGAGCGTCGCTGCTGCTGCTGCCGCCGCCGCCGCCGACACATAATGACACGGTCGGCCGCACGGTTGAGCCTCTGGCAAAAGTTATTTTTTTTATGAGACACACTTTTTTCATAGAATTTTAAGAATGTCGATATTTTTTCTTTAATTTTTTCTTTAATTTAATTTTTCTTGGCTTGGGTTTAACGAGCAGAGAAAGAACCAGACGGAGGGACGAGGACAGAAACTTAAGAAGCAGAAGAAGTTCCTCCACGCTTAGCGGCAGCAGCAGCAGCTGTGAGATCTCCTTCTGCTGCATCTTCAGCCTCGGCAGAATCAGGAGAAAATCAATAACTGGGAGCTTGAAAACTACAGAGATGCTGACAGGTTCAACTCGTCGGCCCGGAGAGTCAATTTTATCTAATTAGGTTTTTAGAGAAAAAAATAAAAATGGTAAAAAAAAAAAAAAGTTATAATAATTTTTTAACAAAAAGTCAGTTGGTCTATTTTGGCTCACATTCAATTTTATATTATTACAATTTTTTACAGGCTCAGTATTGGAACAGGATTGTGATACAATAGATCAGATAAGATTTTTTTTTGTCAGAGGAAATAACCAGATTAAAAAAAAAAAAAAAAAAAAGTTATTGTGAAAAGTTCCCGGTCGGTTCCAAGTCGAGCCGGAACCAGCAGACCAATCACTGTTGAAGATGACGACTAAAAAGCAGCTCTTGTAACTGTGGAAACTGCGACTGAGTAAAATTTTGTCAAATCAAAGCAAAAATTCCTCAGTGTTTTATAAATTTTGCTTTATAAACTATACGTTTTATTTTTCTTGAACTGCAAATCCTGCATTTGAACTAAATTAAAAAAAAAAAGTATGAAACACATTTTTTGGTAATTCAATAAAAGTCAGTTGTTTAAACAAAAAGATCCTGCGTCTTCACAGACTTGATTAGCCAAATAGCGACGCTTTGTGTGCGTAACACAAATACCACAGCTGTCCGTTTGTGTTCGTCGGCTTTTTCCTCTCTGAACTTCGCTGCGGCGAAGGGTTTCCGCACCATGGAAAGAACAGAAGGATCCATTGGTCTCACCAGGAATCATTTTTTATATTTATGTCCCAATGACATTTTGTTTCTAAGAAATAAAAAAGAAAGAAACAAAACTATTCAATTTGTATCGCAGACATTTTATTATAACGCTGTTCCACTAACGTAATCTTTTCAGTGTCACCCAAAACTTTTATTGGCGCTGTCACCGCGTGATTGATAGTAAGTGATTAATCTCGTCTAATTGCATCATCACTAATTCATTAGTTTTTATTTGACCACACCCACTTTTGGCAAATCTAATAAGTCAAATCCAGGCGCCAGTTTGTCTACACCTTGACTCTGTGTGTGTGTGTGTGTGTGTGCGCGCGCGCGTGTGTGGTCGGCTGCTTCATTACAGACATTAGCGCGCTAGCAGGCGGCGTCCTCTCTGGGCTCACATTAAAAAAAACATCTCATTCCTGCCTCGACGCGCGATGGCGGCCATAAAACAAAAGGCTGCAGCTCCGACTAATTATCCAGGTGAAAACTTTCATAATTGAATAGCGTCCCGCAGCCAATCCCACGAACCGCACCCGCCCCCCCCGGACCGACGTCGCAGAGGGCCGCCCTCAACTTCTGAGTTTTGCCAAAAGCAAAAAATGGTCGGCCAATGGCTTAGCAGGAGTTTTGCAGCAGCGTTAACGTCCGGGCGGTAATAAGGTGAGACGCTGTTTGTCCGACTTAATGAGGATTGTTAGTGTTTGGGGAGAATGAAAAAGCGGCAACAACAGTAAAGAACGTCGCTAAATTATCATCTGCGTTTGCGAGAAATAAATGAAGAAACGCACGCTCGCGCGCGCGCACACGCCAATTCCAGGGTGTTTATTTCTTTAAGTGCCGTCTTTATTTGCGGCAGCTAAAGAGGGTTTTTATATTTCTAATCTGTGGTGGAACGCAGAGTGGGGAAAAAAAAAAAAAACAGACTTTTTTCAATCAAGTGGTGGTGGAGGTTCCAGATGGAAGTATACTTAGTGTTTCGTCCTCACTGGCTGGATTGTCATTTTTTTCATCTTCTTCGACTTGTTATTTTTAAATGAGCTATTAAAGTTCACCAAAAACGAATAAACAACCAGAATTACATCACTGGTGGTTTAATTCCGACTGGGGCTACTGCTACGCTCACGCGTGGATGCTAACACGCTAATCTCACCCTTTTTACAGCCTCTGTGTTATTTGGCCTTATTAGAGTACACATTTGCAGAGTAAATAATTACAGATTTTTCTTTTTTTTTTTCTTTTTGTAGATTTATTTAATATGTATATGTATTTTATTTTTATTCATTTATTTATTTATTTATTATTTTTGCAGGGATATTGAGCGCAGGAACATAGACATTTTCAGCTATCTAGCGATCCGGACTAGAAAACGTAAGAAAAAGTTAGAGGTAAATGCCAGGACAAACACACACACACACACACACACACACACACACACACACACACACACAGAGTGGTGCTCACTGGGAAACAGAGCCTCAAACACGTCGGGTGTTGTTGGAATAAATACCAGATTTAAGACGATTTTTCCCTTAAATCTGGCTGACAAACAACATTTTCAGCCAGAAATTTCGACAGATTCATAAGATCCACCAACACCTCGAGCCTGCGGAACATTTTCCTCATTTATACCAGTGAAATTAAATCATCACTGGCTTTTCTTTTCCTACCCAAATGTCAGGAAACGGGAGCCGTGACATTCTCTCAACATCCACCAACCGATTTGTTCAATAAACAGCATTTTTTTTTTCATTTTCATTTTTATATGTGTTTTCCCCAACGGACAAACAGCCGTCAGGGATGTCAATCTGTCTGCTTCCTGTTTCTGCGACCCAACCGAGTCCCTGCGTGGTTTTCGGATAAAATTAAAAAAAAAATAAAAATACCACCACTGTTTTTTTTTTCCAGCATGGTGCTTCAAACACGGACGGTTCAGCAGAGCCGAGACTCTCGCCCTCTCTAAAGTTCTCCCTCAGCTGCTCCGCCGTACCGCCACAACTGCAACCATCATCATCGCTGCAGCTCTCAGAGGCTCCGACCGCCGTTAGACGCAGCCAAACAAGAGGAAAAAAAAAAAAAATGAAAGGCCAAAGTGGCCGCGGCCTGGAATCCATCGGCGTTATGATCAGACACGTACCCGCGATAAAACCTGGATAAATCCAGTCAGCGCTTCCGGTTCTGCTGATGGGAGACATAACGTCAGCTCTTTATGTCTCGTGCAGCTTCGGGAAAATGAAGAGCCGCCAGAATTTTAAAAGATTTCCATTTGGGAGGGAAAACTAAAATGAACAAATTGTCATTAACGATTGTTTGGACGAATCCGATATATACATATATATATGTATATATATATATATATATACATATCAAAACAAAAGTCTTGTCACAGATTCCTTATTATATATTATATTTATTAATAACTATGATAAGGGAAAGGAACAATAGAAAGTTGTGCAAAAACTGAGAAAATTCTGATTATCTCCAGAAGTTTTCTCCCTGGTGGCAAAAGATGGTACTGCCCGCCCCCCCAATCCCGCTCCTCCTCTTCCTCGGTTTCTAACTTCCTGTTACTGAACTTCCTGTTTACGACGGTCGAACTGCGGCTGAAGGACGGCAGCAGCTGGGAGTCACTCGACTTCCTGGCCAAAGTCACTCGGTCGCCGCCCACGCGTCTTGCACCTCAGCTGCCAAGAAAGGTCGCGACCCACCGCAGGCAGTCGGGGGGCAGAATCATCATCAGCCCGAGAGGTGATGATGATGTCACAACGACAAGCAGGAAGTCCTGCAACTTTGCTGTCAGAGTTCTTCCATTTCTTTGATTTCTGATATTGTTTTGCTTTTCTGAGTTTAAGAGGTCTCCAGGTTTTTTGTTTGTTTGTTTGTTTGTTTGTTTTAAAGATCTTGTAGAATTGTCTGTAAGAACAAACATTTTAATGACGATTCCTGTTAATGTGTTTCCAAAATATTCTGAGTTTTAAGTTTGGACATGTGCAGTTTTAAATTTCTCACAGCATCAAGAGTTAATTGAATAAATAAACATCTCAAACAAAGCAGGAACATTTTAAAACTCCAATTTTAAATGACGATGCTGCAGGAATTTACCAACCAAACAAAAATACAGTCATCATCAGAAATTACATCTGCAGCACAGAGAACGTGGAGTGACAACAAATATATGTGGTTATTACGGTCATAATCAAGAAAATGTATTAATGTATTTATTTATTCTTATACGCAATCACAACCATTTTTCTGAATTGACATTTTATTGGAGTGCAAGGAGGGTTTCCATTCGCTTCTTTTTATCACAATCATAATAAAAACAAATGATCAGTGAGGCTCAATTTAATTTTAGAATACATTTACCAATTAATATCCAGTATTATAAGTCTCAAGTGACAGTTTACAATGTTTCTAACTAAATAATATATCTACATTCTTAATAATATCTAACTGTGAATTAACCTCCCTAGGCAATTGTTTTTTTTTAACAGTTTGTCTTTTTTTTTTTTTTAATTGTAGCGATCTAAACATTTCACTTAAGGTCTTATTATTCATTTATTTATTTTTCGGCAACATTTATTTCAATGTTGCTGCTCTGTTTATTTCTCTAAAATTGAATCAGTAACTCAGACGCGGCCGAACAAACACCAGGAGCTTCGTTTCAAAACTGCTGTCGCGTCTCTTGTTTCTTCTTTTTTTCAACTGAGGCTCTTCTGCATTAATTGCAATCATCTATTTTATTTTATGATCTTATGAGCGGGGCCAGATGGACGACAACGTCTCTGACTCACACTGATCACATATTTTTTTGTGTGCGTTTAATATCTGGAAATAAAATAAAATAAAAAAAAACAGTTTGAGAAGATTTTGAACAGAGTTCGGCTCTCGTTGCTGGAGGTGGAGCAGCAGCGGCAGCAGCACTGAGGCCCACTCGGCCGTCTGGTTCAATCAGACCTGAAGGAAACTGAAGTCGTCTGAGTACAAACACAACATCATCTACAAAAACCAACACCTTTGCGTCTTTTCACTGAGAAATCCAGAAACACAACCGAGCGAGCAGTTTCCTTTTGACTGACACCGACAACAACAACGACAGCATCAACAAAAAAAAAAAATATTTGACCAACATTTGTCGGCCGCCGGGCTGCAAACTCCAGCATCAGCCTTAACGCCATGACTTATTCAGGAACTTTATTGGTGTGTTAATAATTAATCAGCTAATTAAAGGGGGTGGTGGTGTGATGGGGGTGGGCGGGGCTAAATGCCTCTTTACCAGTGGGCTTTTGGTAAGTGCATGGTTTGGCGGAGCGCGACAGAGTGGCGCCGGGGGCCGAGAGGCGGCAACACAATCAGCAACAAATAAAGTTTCTAATGGCTCCAACCTGCAGCAGCGTCACGAGTCAAGACTCGCAACTCAGACACCTTCCCTCAATAAAAGACAGAACCACCAGCCACAACTGAAAACAGCCTTTCTGAATTTAGATGATTGTATTTATGTACATATATATATATATATATATATATATATACATGAATGGAGAATTGAAAAAAACACAACATGAAACTGGATCAATTTCTGGATCAAATCTCAATATTCCTATACATTAAATTAGAAAGGGAGGCATTAAAAAAATCACAATGGTAAGGAAAAATTATTTTTAGTGCATTTTAGAGCCGAATCTGCCAGAAGTAAAAATAATAATAAGAAAAAAGACGTGTTTAATTTGCTGCCAATTGAAAAGTTTGGGAGGAAGCTCAACAATTTCATCTCAGTAGATAAATCCCCAAACTTATCGCGCATAAAATAAAATCAGAATCAGGACGTGTGAAAAGTCGTAAAATTGTTTTCGTAAATCATGAAAGATGACAAGGAAGAATCATCCTGCGAGAAAAAAAAAAATCAAATAAATGAACAACGGAAAGATGCAGGCTGGCAGATACAAAGTGGCACAGTTGGCAGTCCTGCCTTCCGACCCCAGGGGGCAGTAAGAGTGTGTGTGTATTTATTTATCCATTTACGATGTTTTGGGGGATTGGAGGCTGAAGCACCGAGCTGCTCGTTAAAACTTCCGCTGAGTTTCCCTTCTGCTCCTAGAAAAGTTTGAGTGCATCGACAAGAGCTAATATTACAATTCCTGGTTCCTCCTACTGCCTCCTGGTTCCTACTGGTTATTCTTAGTTCCTCCTGGTTCATACTGGTTCCTCCTACTGCCTCCTGGTTCCTACTGGTACCTCCTGCTGCCTCCTGGTTCTCCTTAGTTCCTCCTGGTTCATACTGGTTCCTCCTACTGCCTCCTGGTTCCTACTGGTTATTCTTAGTTCCTCCTGGTTCATACTGGTTCCTCCTACTGCCTCCTGGTTCCTACTGGTACCTCCTGCTGCCTCCTGGTTCTCCTTAGTTACTCCTGGTTCATACGGGTTCCTCCTACTGCCTCCTGGTTCCTACTGGTTATTCTTAGTTCCTCCTGGTTCATACTGGTTCCTCCTACTGCCTCCTGGTTCCTACTGGTACCTCCTGCTGCCTCCTGGTTCTCCTTAGTTCCTCCTGGTTCATACTGGTTCCTCCTACTGCCTCCTGGTTCCTACTGGTTATTCTTAGTTCCTCCTGGTTCATACTGGTTCCTCCTACTGCCTCCTGGTTCCTACTGGTACCTCCTGCTGCCTCCTGGTTCTTCTTAGTTACTCCTGGTTCATACTGGTTCCTCTTACTGCCTCCTGGTTCATACTGGCTCCTCTTAGTTATTACTGGTTCCTCCTACTGCCTCCTGGTTCCTATTGGTTCTTCTTAGTTACTCCGACTTCCTCCTGGTTCCTCTTAGTTATTCCTGGTTCCTACTACTGGTTCCTACTGATGTCTCCATGTTCCTCCTACTTCCTCCTTCTTCCTCCTGCTCAGAGTCACACGTTGTTTTTTCACTAGAAATAAAAACAGCAACCAGAAATCACAGCAGACAGGTGCAAACCCCCCCCCCCCCCACACACACACACACACACACACACACCCTCACCACCACCACCCTCTAACACCTCCCTTCCAGGATTCCTGTCTACCTTTCTACTGTTGCCTGAACTGGGATTCCCCCTGCTAATGTTGCTGGTTGACTGCATTCTTTCCACACCAGCACCACCAAAAATAACAGTCAGGTGTCATTTCTGTGGCTTCTCGTGCTGTTTTTATTTTTATTTTATTTTATTTTTTTGTGGTCCATAACACACCATGGATGGACAGGAAGTCAGGAAGTGGACCCACTGGCCACCGGCTGCCTCACAGCTTTTAAACACAGCACCCAGTGAGTGACGGAGGAGAAAAGTGGAGACCTTGAAGTAGAGGATTGTTCTCCTTTTTTTCCCCTCGCTTCTTGCCTGTCAAAAGACGATGATGTTGGTTTGGAAGAGGGCTAAAACAAAGCAGGGAAACTAAAAAGAAAATGGGTCTGAGGCAACAAAGCTGAAATTCCTCATCAGTGTTTTTAGTTTTTTTTTTTTCTCCCACTGAGATGAAACACAGTGAAAACACTGGAGGAGTGAAGACGATTGCAATTTTTTTTATAGTAACAAAACAAAGACAAGATGTGTTTGTTGCCTTTATGCTTCATTTCCCGGCGTGATAATAATATGCTTTTATTTCAGCGGCACCAGAGCCACAAAAATCAACTGTCCTTTAATTTAGTTCTAGTATCTCTCTGAGAGACGCCGTTCATCAATCTTTGCTGAAATCTAATGCAAGTATTAACCAACCGAAGAACCAACAGAGCCACTGACGTTAAAACACATTTGAAGAATTCATGTCATTTGATTTTAGTTATTCTAACTCTGAACAGCCGCTTGTTGTTTTTAAAACAACGGCAAGTCCAACGATCGGCTTCTGCGCCGACGGGACCCGATGGATCGTCTCACAAATCTGACGTTAAACTGCAGCGACCGAACCGACGACACGACACGCGAAACAACAAAACAGCGACGTGAAAACACACACGCTCGCACGCACACGCACGCACACACATCCGAGCGAGACGCCATTACATAAATCAATCAGCGCCAAGCGAATAGGTTAATTATCCAATATGTTTGATTAATCCGTGCGATTAGCGACGCGGCTGCCAGAAATATGAGCGAGCGTCGGCAGATCAATCAGCAGCTGGTTTCATAGGTTAATAGTCACGCTAATTGGCCAGCAGCGGGTGACGAATGGCGGCGGGAGGTGGGGGGTTGGAGGGGTGACGGGGGAGGGGTGGAGACGTGATGAAACGCCGTCACCGTAAAGAAGTTTTAATAAAAAATATTTCTGGCCGCTGTGAAACCCGAGTCGAGGTCGGAAAAATCGAACATTCAGCGAGTTGGTGGATCAGGCCCGACCTGTTGGCCGCTTCCTGCTGCTTCTGAAAACGATCGACCTCGAGCCAAAGGAGGGGAGGAAGAGCAAAACGTCCACAATCTTGACGTTCCTGTTTTTAGTTTGTTTTTTTTCACAGAGAAAACTGCAGCGAAACAGCCGCAGAGAAGTTCGGAGCAGAACTCAAACCTGAATCACAGCAGAGCTGAAACGAGGCCGCGACTGGTTCCGAGCAGCTGCAGCAGCTGGCTAACTAGCCCGCTAGCTAACTAGCGCAAATTCGTGGACGTTAATCAAGTGTTGGAAAAGACTGTTGGATAACAGGACCTCTGACCTCTGGATTTTTTTGCCGCTGCACATATTAAAACAAAGAAGTTAAATGACCTGAAAAAATGCTGCACAATCTGGAAGTTTGTCAGGATTTGCTGCTCCTCTCCACCAGAGAGGGCGCCAAACCCCAAGTCCGCAGGAGCTCCTACCTGGATTCTCTCAGTCGTCCAACTGCTGATGCTGCCGTTACTGCCGCTGCTGCTGTTGCTGCCGCTGCCGCTGCTGCTGCCGCTGCCGCTGCTGCTGCCGCTGCCGTCGCCGCCGCTGCCGCTGCCGCTGCCGCCGCTGCTGCTCTGGTTTCCTCTCAGCAGGAGTCAGACAATCAGCTTTGTTCACAGCAGCCTGGCGAGGAAAAAAAAAAAGAGACAAAACACAACGACGCAGCTTTTTACTTCAATTATCCAAACAAGCAAGAACGACAAATCTGTGGAGGCTGACCTCTGACCTCTGACCTCTGGATCAGAGGCAGAGAGAATCAGAACGAGACAAACGACGAAACATCACAGAGGAGAACATTTCTGCAACAGACATGGAAAAGTGTTCCGGACTTGTTGGAATGGCTCAGGGAAAAAAAAACAAGCAAAAAAAAAAAAAAAAATGCTGCTGCCGCTGAACTGGTTCATCGCAGAGTCAAAAGAATCAAAGACTCAGTTGAGCTTCTGATTCCTGATCCGCGTTCAGTTTCATGAAACAACGACCAGCGTGAAGCACCGAGTTGCTGCTGCCGCTTTATTGACTGTTTGCTGAAACATACACACATACACACACACACACACACACACACACACACACACACACACACACACACACACACACACACACACGGCTCGGTGATCTAAGTGTGTAATTCAAGGTGACACCAACATGGGTGAGTGGCACCACTGTCAACTGTGTGTGTATGTGAGTGTTGTGTGTTTGTGTGTATGTGTGCATACACCATTAGCTCTCACACATACACAATGCTGTTCAATAACTTGCCGTTCACTTCATTAACACACACGTCAACAACTCAATCAGGCTTGAAGAATATTTTTAAAACAGTAACAACGTGTGTGTGTGTGTGCGTGTGTGCGTGTGTGTGTGTGTGTGTGTGTGCGTGTGTGCGTGTGTGTGTGTGTGTGTGTGTGTGTGCATGTGTTTGTATGTGTTTGAGTCTGCTGTCAGTCCAACCAGCAGAGCAACAACAGCGGTGAGGCAGAAACACTCCAGATGTCACCTACGAACGTGTGTGTGTGTGTGTGTGTGTGTGTGTGTGATGTGAACAGTGATGATGGTGGTGGTGAGACCTTGTCTTGACTCATCTGAACTTAAATGCTCTTTTGGGACACACACACACACACACACACACACTCTCTCTCTCTCTCTCACTCTCGCTCTCTTCTGGGTCAGCGGCAGGTCTTGGCCATCATGCAGTCATCAAACTGTGAGTGTGAAAGTGTTTGTGCACAAGAGTGTGAGTCTGACAAGACAAACTGTGGAAAGCGTGCGCGCGCACGTGTGCGTGTGCGCCTGTGCAGTACATTACGTACATACAACCATTCTGCCGTCACCTCCGTTTCCACCCTGCTCCCATGTAACTCCACCCACTTCCAGGGTGCAGACCCCCCCCCCCAATCCTTCAGACCCTCTTTGTTGCCGGGGAAACTTTGGCCATTCGCTCGTCTCTCTGCGCTGCCGCTAAACTTATTTCAAGGTGCTGAGACGGTTCCGATAAATGTCCTAATCATCGTAATGATATTGACTGTAATAACAATTCTGATGAGAATAAATGATCAGTAAAAATTGTTTTAAAACCAAGACATTTAAAATAATTGATTACTTAAGTTCACTGCCATAAGAACGACTGAAACAATAACGCTTCTAAAATGGTCGTATGCACCACAGGTTTATATTTTTATTGTAATTTCTTACGGTTAAAAAATAAAAAATGAATCTCAGTGTGTTTCTTTAAAAAAAAAATTTGGAATAATAATTTTAGAATTAACGTTAAATAAAAAAAAGGTATAAAACTCAATCAAGAAATTGTGGAAAATGAAAGGTCATTACTCAACGATAACCTTCTAGTTGTATTAACTAATTATATTATTAATTATTAATTAATTATATAAAAAATATTAGCAATAGTATTATGGATGATCATTGATCTTATAACACAGTTTCTGTTTCCGACCCATCCGTCGGTTGCCAGGCAGAGACAGGAGGGAAAAAAACCCAAAAAAACCTGGGTAAGAGTTGCTGAGGGTCACATGACTGGCAGGATGCCGACACGTCTGCGTGTCGGTTCCAATTCTGATGAATCAGAAACGGCAGAAAACACACTGTGATTGTATTTATTCAGCATTCCCACACACACACACACACACACACACACGCAGGTCAAGGGAAGTCAAGTCGCACAGAGCCAGAAAGAAAATTGAACAAGAGGGAGGAACAGCGGCGAACAAAGGAGGCGGACGACAGAGAGCAGGAGAGGTTAACGCCGGGAGGAGAAGAAGAAGAAGAAAGGGGGTGGTGGTATAGGAGGAGAAGCAGGAGGAGGACGTGAAACTCACTCAACCTGAAGCAACGGCCAAATAAAGGACGGCCGACGAGGAAGAGAATCGTTAGAAAATTGATTTGCCGGAGTCCTCCGGGGGGAGCTCTAATTGACGGAGCGATATTAAAAGTTCCGCCCATGTGGCAACACGGCGAGAGGACGAACCCTCGAGACGCACGACGAGAGAAAAGAGTTTTAGGATCGACCCGGTAAAAACAGAAGGAGGAAGAAAAACTTCCAGGGGATCCCCTCAGAGTAGAACCGGGCCCGCCAAACATTCCCAGATGAGGAAGAGGCGGGGCTACGGCCTGGCTGGCAGGAAACAGGAAGCTCCTGCTGCAGCAGTCTGTCCAATCACGACGTTTCCAACCTTTCTGGTCCAGCTGAGCGAAAGAAATATACAAGACATTTATATAAGGCAATTAACGTTGGACTCATGCACTGATCTGGTTGAGGTTCTGAACGGGAGAGAGAGTCAGTCAGGGCCCTGAAGACAAGGCGGAGCCTCTGAAAGCATCACGCGGCGGCTGGTTGGAGCTCTGGGAGAAGCTCCGGAGACGGACCGACGGATCTCTCACTCCTAAAAATAACAACCGCTGAAGCCACGTGCAGCCCCGTCACCTCGTCCAGGTTGTCAGAGGTGATCAGATAAAGCAGCGCTAGGTCGCCCCCCAGTGGAGCAGCAGGACGGACAGAAATTGTAGAATGAAAAATGCACACAGCACCACTGCGCACACGCACGTCTGAATTAAAGCTGGTGCCGGTTTGTCTAGCTCAGGGGTTGGCAAACCTCGGCTACGCGGCTCTTCTGCGCCCCTGCAGTGGCTCCCTTTGGCGTTGAAAAACAAGCAAACAAACAGAAAAGAAACCCCAAAAACCATTTATTAACATTAAAATACCTTTTAGCCATTTTTATGGCCCCGTTTACAAGGAGAAGACCCTGGAGCCCGGTGTATTTACAGAAGTAGCAGCTTGCTAGCTTAGCACAGCAAAGACGGCAAAGAACGCACGCAAAAAGACGGCGTGGATAGACAACAAAGTTGAACTTCTGCTTCGAGTTACATACTGACTATCTCCGCCATCTTTGCATCGTATCCACAAATGTTTTGGCGCTAATGATATATGCAGGCGCAAAGACGCCCAGAAATGTGGCACTCAATGAGTCAGAAGCGCAAATTGCACCCTGGTAACCCAGCCGCATTTTGCGACCTAGATCGTCAGATATAGTAACGGTAACGTCAATCACCGGGTGTTTAATTTCGGAATACTTGATGTTTATTGCTGTCAAATAACATGCACATTGGCTTTCTCACGCCAAGAAAGAGACAGTTGCAAAAATCCCCACTGTTTTTTTATCACGCTAGCTTGAAGTGTTTCTTTTTTTTCTTCTTCTTCTTCTTCTTCTTCTTCTTCTTCTTCTTCTTCTTCTTCTTCTTCTTCTTCTTTTGGGACTCAGAGTTGAGGTTGGAAATGTCGGTGTTGTGAGTGGAGGGAACGTCATGGGGGGGAATAAAAGAGTCAGGGAGGCGCTAACTATCGGTGATAGCAGCGAGTCGACTCGTCCGCCTCGCCACCATCGACGCTGGCAGCCCGGCGGCTCGGCAGCAGCTGCTGCTCTATTAATAAGCTCCCGAACCACCGGCACGCGTCAACACGGCTCCCCCTCGCCTCCCCCTCGCCTCCCTCCACGCTTTAATTGAGACAAATATTCCAGAAATTAGATTCATGTCTTCTCATAATGAACGATTGGGGATGATAATTGTCGGAGAGGCGGCCGGTGACGCTCGCACGCCTGATTTAGTTTTTATTAAAAGGTGACTTCTCACTTCTTTTTTCCCCTTCTCCACAATTTAATTAAATAAAAATACACCCAGCTCTTCATAAAGTTAAAAGCCACTTCTGCCCCCGCACATTCCTTCTATTAAGAAAAGCAGCAAAAAACTACTTCGGCTTTACGTCTTGACTCATCCGGGTTTCCATGCTACTGATTCATCTCAGAGGTTTCACTTGTTGTAGTTTTCTGATGTTTCCTGTCCAAACTCCAAACACAGCAAACACAAAACTGCAATTTATCAAACAGCAGAAAAAAAAAACAAAAAAAAAAACATGAAACTTCAAATGAAGACCAAGAATTAAAAATTTTAAATATATCACCTAAAAATATACTGAACTAAACAACTTTCACGCTCGGACAAATCCAAGTGCTGCTGCTGGGTGGAACCTCCGCCAGGTGACCTTCAAGTGCAACAACGTGCAGGTTAAAATAAAGAGAAACCTGCCACTCGGACAAAAATAAATAAATAAATGTTGCCGTCTGCCTTTGGTGGGATTCTGAACGCTTGGCACAGAAAAAGGTGTGACCGCCAGACGGAGGAGGAAGTGACCTAAATGCTCATTAGCCGACCCTTTGCCGATGTTGCATCAAGCGTGCACCGTCTGTCTGCGGGTTGACAGAGCCGCGGCTAAATGTTCGGCGCAATCACCATGAAAACACTCAACCTGGTACATTGTGAAAAAAAAAATACTAAATGGATAAGTATTTTTAAAAATTGGAATTAGCTGTATCACCCCTTGATCCAGGGCTGAAATAGTACTTTTTTTTTAATTTATTTTCTTATTGATAATAATAATAATAAAAAAAAAAGTGAATCTTCATGATTCAAGATATTTCATTGTCAGTATGCAAGCATAACTTCTCAGCTTTCATACTCAGAAAGAAAAAATGGGAAGATACAGGCAATATAATGTCTTCTGTACCCGGAACTCTTAAAGGTCCAGTGAGTACCTTCAAAAGAAAAAAAAGAAAAAAAAGAACGCAGCTCGAACGAAATCACTTCGCTAGAAATCTTCACCATTCTTCGCGTCGATGAGACTGCAAGCTGGAAACCACCGGGGGCGGCGACGAACGGAGAAACCACGACCAGGTTGGCAAAAAAAAGCTACAGGCTGACAGAGGAGCAGACAAAGACGCAGCGATCTGGACAACACGTTGTCAAGACGGAGCAGCACACAGAGACAGACAGGAAGTGGATGTGGGAGTGAGAGCAGCGCCCCCTGGGGGAGGCAGTGAGGAGGGATTAGCGGCAGCTGAAGCAACGGTCAGGCTCCATTTCAGACACGTGTGCATGTGTCTGTGTGTGGTTGATTGGCCAGGTGTTGAGGTGTTGCCCCCCCCCCCACCACCACCACCACCACCACCACCACCAAACATCCTGGAAGGTGGCGCAAAGTGTCAGTTTTAGCAGGAGGCTGCAAACAGAGGGCTCACTGTGCTGGTTTACCTTGACAACATGAGAGAGGTGTGAGGCTGCTGCGCTGAGGAGAGAGAACCAGTTGACACCCTGGTGGTCGACCAGGGGTTCGCACCGGGTTGTTTCAGGCAGGCAGGAAGTGACGCTCGTTCGTTTCGGTCGAGCAACAGAGAGAGAGAGAGAGAGGGAGAGAGAGAGAGAGAGAGAGAGAGAGAGAGAGAAGAAGCTTCGTGTGGCTGATAGAGTTGTTTGACAGCGTGAGCCTCGACTTATTAAAAACCCCTCACATGTACACACACACAAACACACACACACACACACACACACACACACACACACACACACACGCTCATCTCTAGTTGGCCTGAAGAGGATTGGAGAAGCACGCCGGTGTTTTCTGAAGAGGCTTTTCTGCCTTCAGAGGAGAGAGAACTGATGTGTGTGTGTGTGTGTGTGTGTGTGTGCGTGCGCCAGTGAGCTGCGCTGAATAAAAATGAGAAAAGAGGGGGAAAAAAACTAGGTCACCATTTTTACTACGTTCCCCGACTTTGTTGCCGAGCAGCTTTGCACCTCCCGCTGTGCCGCGAAAATCGGCACCTCCTATTGGTCGGCGGCCGCAGACGTCCTGCAGGTGAGGGGGACGCGGATATTGGACGATTCGGAGGCGAGGCGCGTGATTGGATGGGAGGCAGGAAGCGGTGCAGGGGGTGTGTCCCCCGCAGAGTTACTATGGCACCCTGGGGAGTGAGTGTGTGTGGGGGGTGAGGGGGAGTGCAGAGAAATGCTGGCATTGTGCTGACAGGAGCTGGGACGTGATTGGCTGAGAGGGGAGAGCGAAGGAGAAGAGCAGCGATTGGCCGAGGGAAGGAGCGTGTGATCAGGGGCGGGGTGGGGGCCGGGGAGGGGGGTGCTGGGGGCCATCAGCCGACACTCTGATGAAACAGATCGACGCTCGGCAAAAAAAAAAAATATATATATATATATATGTATATATATATATATATCCACACCTGTCAAATCAAAAATCACACAGCAGCAGTAGCTAAAAAAAAATTGTGTTCCTCCGGCTCAGTTTGACACGACTGGATTCTATTTCTGTTCAATGAAAAACCTGTTTCACGTCCCGGAGGCGGGACTTTTTCTTTTTTTTTTTTTCTCTCAAAGTTTGCATCATTGTTCCGAGGCCAAAGATCCACCTCAGCGACCTCTCTGACCTCACAGCGCTGCTGCGGATCCTCAGAGAGCCGCCTTGAAAAAATCCTGAATCCAGCCGCTTCAGTTTGAACAGAACCACTCGCTGTTTTAAGTTTGGTCATTTAGACATTTAGACCAAAAAAATACCACTACTACAACTACTCATAATAATAATAATAATAATAATAATAATAATAATAATAATAATATTTAAAAATAATAATAATAATAAAGACAATGGCTGAACGGCAGCTTGTGTTGTTTGATTCCAGAGGAAAAATCTGCAGAAAGACGCCAAACCTGGCAACCCTGTTCACATCCTGGCAGCGAGACTGGTCTTGCTGCTTTAGTTTATTTTTGAAACTGACAATTTTGACTTACGCTCTAATTTAATTATTTAGTCATTAATTTCATGATTCATTCTTTCATATTTTTTTTTTTTAGCTCCTTACTATCTCATTCTTTTGGAGCTTTTTTTTTCTGTATTCCCAAACTGTGCAGACTTATGAGATCAACCGCAAACAAATTCAATTAATTTTTTTTTTTATTATTTCAAAAAACAACAACAAGGGACGATTTAAAAATCAAACAGGTTTGTTGTTTTATTGTCACCCTGGATTTTTGTTTGCGGCTTCAGGAGTCACAGCTGTTTCTATAATGAAAGCATCTCCTCTTCCTCTTTCATCATTTTAACATTAGCCAATATTAAAATGTTTATACCTTTTATATTCCTGCATTCAATAATTTGTCTTGTTTCAGTAATGTAATATTTATATTTAGCTTTTTCTTTCTTTTTTTTTCCAACCTTGTCCAACCCGCTTCTATTTTCCCGCCTCAGCAGAATCTCTGCGCTGTCTCTTTGGCGCCCCCTTTCTGCAACTGCCTCATTAATGTGAAGGGGTTAATACGCACCAGGTAGGCTTTTTTCTTAAGTGCTTTTTTCTTTTTCTTTTAATTTTTAAAAAATAAAGCAAAAATAAAGCTTTGTCTTCTGCTGGAGAACAAAGCTCTCAACATTTGTCTCCACAAACAAATGTTTTGAAAAGAGCAAAAAAAGGTTTCCCAAAGCAATAATCCAGCTCTACCAGCCGATCCTTCATGTCTATTATTTCTATATATGAGAACTCAACGCAGAAACACAAGCTCCATTTTCCTTTCTTAAATGATGATATTTTGGTTATCCAAGAGCTCCGGGATGGATTAAAGGCAAGAAAAAGAAACTATTTTTGCAACCACGGCTGCTACGATTCGCTCGCAATCAAAGTAATAATTTATATTCTTCCCGATTTATCACCGGTTGACAGACACAATAAATATTTGGAGCCCTTTTTTTAGGGCATTTTCCTACTTTAGCAGCAAACTGCAGCAGCACTTTGTCTATTAATAAGTGCGTGTCGAGTATCGAGTTCCAGCGTTGTCCCTGTGTGATTCATGGGACTTCGTTTGTGCTGCGGTGGATCACCGCCGAGCTGAAGCAGAAAACATGCTCTTCGATACAGGTTGTTGGGGTTTGTTTGTTTTTTTTTAACTTGAAGGTAAAAATACCTGCTAGTTTCCCCGCTGAGAATTTTCTCCCACGTTCTGGCTGTCAGGTGTTGGCGCCCTCGCTGCCAACGAACCAATCAGGAGTGAAACTCTGTCAGAGGCTCTTCCTCAATCTGCTGCGGTTCTGCCGCTGTTTTTTTTTTGTTTTTTTACCAGTACATTAAAACTAACACATGATTATTTTTGCAAAAGTAGTGTGAATTATATCGGCGCAAAAAATATATTGTTCAATTAGCGCATCTAATTTCATTTATGAGTAATTAAAATGCTATTAAAGTTGGTATTATTTTTGGTTTACAATTTAATAATTTTTTTATATCATTAGTAGTAGCATCGTCATCGCAGTGGTAGTAAATAGTACTAGAAGTGGTAGCATTTCACTTATTGTTTGTTCATTTCACCAATTAAAGAATATTAATCACCACCAGTGTGAAATGTAATATTTCTTGATAAACAAAATAAAATTTCATCCCAAACGTGCGTGCAGTTATTTTCAATCGTGAAAATTTGGTAAGTTTTTTTTGTTGAGACAAAAAATTGGCTGAAATTTTTATAGCCAAAATATCTTTCTGGAAGTTATATACGTAGTTCTTGTTTGTTGTGACCATTGAGGATGGATGCCTCATTAGTTGGTTTGTGTGCTCGTGTTTTGGCCAATTCTGAATTTTTTGACAATGTCAACAACAACAACAACAACAGCATCAACAACAACAACAATTTCCGACCAACAAAATTAAATGTTTTGCCGCTAATTAAGGCTCCAGTAATTAGCTACTGGTTCACCAATCAGACAATTGTTCAGAGCCACCAAGATGCAAATAATTAGCCAACCTTTAAAAGGGGGGCATTCATTCCCCAAAAATTCAAAATCAGTTCATACTGATTTTCTTTTTTCTTGTTTCGTTGTTAAAGACTCTGTGGGAGATTTCAGAACAAAGTTGCTGTTTTTTGCAGAGTTCTAGGTGAGCAACAGGATTAGTTCCTGAGAGAGAAAATCCCAAATTAACCCCCGACTTTTCATCAGGAGACTCTCAGCTCGGCTTAAAAGGCCGTCCTTTGAGGAGCAGCGCCCCCTGTGTTAACCTTGCAGAACTCCAAGAGTCGGAGGATTTCTGTTCCTTGACATCAACTCAGGGTGAAGCCGACAAAGCCGTGCAGCAGCAGAGGTGAAAGAGATTCAGGCGCGAAATTAACCTTCGCTAACCAACCACCGACACTCACACACACACACGCACTCACACACACACACACACACACACACACACACACACACACACACACACACACAGATCTGCCAAACAGCAGCAGCATTTCGCTGCCGTGTGACTCGTGCACTCTCTGACACACATCGCGTTACCATGCTAATCCTGTTAGCATCGTTGCCTGCTGACTGACACACACACACACACACACACACACACACACACACACACACACACACACAGTGGAGTGATGCACCACACACTGGTTCCTTCAGTCTGCCGGGGTTCAGGTCATTAGACCTGAATCTGTTCAGGCTGCTTGGCATCACAATGCGAGTCAACGCCAACAAGGGTTGGAAGGTTTTTTGTTTTGTTGCCGCGGCAACTGGAATGCCAGAATTTCAGCGTCTGCGTAAAAACGCAGGTTTCTGAGGCGCTGCAGGTGACTTCGAAATAATGAAATAAATAAATTAGAACCTCGGAATTCTTTAGCTTCACCTTTATCTTTTTTTGATTCATTAATCTGTTTATTCTTAAACGACATCTGCTACCGCCCCTCCACACACACACACACACACGCCCAACAAACAGCCGCCGACCCATGGGCAATTATTCATAACGCACAGATTCCGGCAACATGATTTATTAAAATCTGCTCTTAATTAACAGCCACAATCAATGGAGCTCATTACCGGCTCGGCTGGGGGTGCCACAGGTAGGCCTGCAGACAGGCACACACACGCACACACACACACACACACACACACACACACGTCTTTGTGACTTTGCCGAACTGACTGGGGCATTTAAACTCGAATCATCTGATGTTAAAATACAAATGAAGTCAAACTGAGTCGTGATTCTTTTCCTTCATTTCTTTTGGGTCACTTCATTGCTCCTGCAGTATCTTGCTACAGCTACAACACAATATTAACAATAATAAATGGTAATAATAATATTAATCATTGACAACCTTATAGAAACAGACTCGCTCAGGTCCCACTGGCTGATGGCCGGACCGACGGTATTTCCCGGAGGACCCTGAATGCACCGCAGCGACTCTTATGCGTCCACCTTGAAATCTTTCGGACTGTTCCTTTATTTGTTGCTGTGTTGTACTATTAATCTAAATTTCAATTTCCTCTCTGTGTCGCGTGTGTGCAGCTCCGCCTGCTCCCGACACGGTTCCTGGAAGTCGCCCAGCTGATTCATAATTGATCACAACTGACTGCGAGTTTCTCCGGAGGAGCGATTCCTCGCGTCGCACTGAAGGTACCGCGGCCCCTCAGTCCCATTTGGGGAGGGCGGAAATAGACTCATCATTGCCGAAGGAGGAGGACGGGCTGTGGCATCCAGCGCCATCCAGCCACGCCCCCTGGTGGCCCCTCCCACACTGCGCTCCTCCATCAGCATCAAGGCATTGACAGCAAACCAGTCGCACAAGACCAGCACATCACAGCGCACTTTCCAGCATAAACAGCTTCATTGATTAATATGCACTGTTGTGCATGCACACACACACACATGCACACACACACACACACACACACACACACACGAACACACACATACACACAGCCGTTATGACTCAATTTGATGATGATGTCATCAGGGCTGAGAGCCAATCAGGTCACAGGAAGACTGGATTCATTAGCCTAGATATTGCGCTGGGGAGAGAGGGGGAAGGGCGTGTGTGTGTGTGTGTGTGTGTGTGTGTGTGTGTGTGTGTGTGTGTGTGTGTGTGTGTGTGTGTGTGTGCTCTGTTGGGGAACTCCTACAGATGTCGAAGCAAAGTTACGGCTGTAGATCAGCCCAGCTGCTGGGAGCCACTTCAAACGTCCTTGTTCTCTATGTGTGTGTGTGTGTGTGTGTGTGTGTGTGTGTGTGTGTGCGTGTGCGTGCGGCGCTTTCATCTGCACACCTACGGAGAAACGGTGGAGGAGGCGGAGCCACACGCGGCCACATGTTGAGCAGCCGTGGATCTCTGGGAGGTTTCTCACGGAGAGGGAACCACAGAAAAAAAAACTAAAGAGTTGCTACGGAGGTTCCGGGGAGCCGAGCGGCAGCGTCTCTGTTACTGAAACTCTGCAACCAGATGACTTTGTTGGTCTCGTGACTCGTTCAGGGCAACTCGGAGGTTCAGGACCAGAGTCAGTTTGGGTCCAGGCCTCATCAGGTGTAAAAACCCTGACTCAAACACCTGCCCAAAATGAGACAACATTAATCAGCCTCGTCCATTTTGACAACCTCCGATAGGCAACGTTTTTCCAGTGGGTTTCAGACTTCCAGGGTGGAAGGACAACAGCCAATCAGCTCCGAGGCTTTGCCGGGATAATATCAGGACGACAGTGGCATCTGAAACTGGTTTCCATCCATAAAGCGTCACATCAACATTTTTTATTGCATCTAAAAAAAAGTTTTAAAAAGTAGAAAAATTGAATATTAAATTAAAAAATATGAAAATTAAAAAAAAAGATCATATATGATAAAAGAGAAATAAAAAAAAATAAAAAAATACAAAAAAAATGCCAACTGACGACTTCGCTCGGCCGGGCGGGGAACGGGGAGTGAGATTTCTTTCCCTTGGAGGAAATAGGAATAACCACGGTGATTAACACCTGCCGACACAAGCGCGGTGGTGGTAATGGTGATGATGCAGTGCACATGATGAACCGAAAAGACTATACATGCAGCCTAAGAAATCTAGTGATGTAATACAATTGTTTGTAGAGCACCTTTCATTCCATGAAATGCCGCTCACAGTGTTTTTATAGAGTGTAACAGGAAAAAAAAAAAAATCATGATTAACAACAACATGATTACTCTTCAGCCACCAAAGGTGGCGCACTCGAGGTAGAAATGAAAGGCTTTGAAGTGACCAATCAAATAAATTCGGGTGAGTTCGGGGCGTGGTTACCCCCATTTCCTCCTAGGGAGAAAAAAATCTTGCGAACGAGGAGGAGAGAGAGGAATGAACGGCCGTCACAGTGGCACATCCATCCCTCGCCGCCGCCACCGCCGCCTCATTATTCCGCTCCTCCTCCCAACTCGACCCAACGCCTACGTCCCCCCTGACCCCTTCTCCGCCCGGCGGGTGACGGCGGCCGGTCGCCTCTATTTGCTGCCAATTACAGATTGTTGGGCGTGGGCTCACTGCCGGGCCCCTCCGGCCCCCACGGCTCCCAATTTAGCGGTCAAACACTCCCATCTACAATCCGGCCACTTAGGAAAGTTGCAGCGGCTCCGGAACGACTCCCCGACCGCTCGTTAACGGCTGGAGGGAGTTAAATGAAAGAGCGAGACCCCCCCGCCCCCCCCACTCCCCTTACCCCCCCACCCCCCAACACTAGTCTTTTTTTTTCTTTTTGTCCAGCCTAGTCTCCGTCGATGGAAGTGAACGATGGTGCTGCTGTTTTTTTTTTTTTGCTTCCCTCCCTCCAACACTCCCCAAGTGGTTCTCAATTGTTCCTTTTCTGGACGCTCCAGGTTACCGATTCAACTCCATCGCCGGGATGAGTCGCAATTATCATCTTTTGTTAGCAATCAGCACTCGGCAGGTCGACGTCCAGTTCTCAAATTATTGCCCGGCTTGGAATTTTTATCCACTGGGCTCTGATTTGAAATGTGATTGAAGAGCGTTTGGATGAAAAAATGAAAAAATAAAGAATGAAAATCAAGGCTGCCCATGGTGGAAACAGTGGAGTGGAGGCAGCACGAAAAACACCATTTGAAGGTGGGAAGCCAATTTAGGTAAAAATACTTTTGGCCACGAGAGGATTTTTTTTTTGGTGTTGGAACCTGACAAAATGCTGCTGTTTTTCATGAAAATGTTCAGCATTTTTCGAAAGATCAATAAAACCATGACTTTTGTTTTTGACCTCTGTTGCCAGTATTTCTCACGTCCACGTGGTAAAGAGCTCACAGAAAACTTGCGGTATGAGGAGTGTCCTCCAAGAGAAAGAAAATAAAAAAAATTCAGTGCCTTCAGTTCTTGGCTCTTCTTCTTCTACTGACGAAATGTCCTGCTTTGATTGGACCGACCAACCTGCTGGACCAGGGGTGCCCAAACTACGGCCCGCGGGCCACATCCGGCCCGCTGCGTGTCTCTATCCGGCCCACGTGAAGGCAGTCATAATCACCCCACGTCCCCGTGGGGGGGATTATGATTATGACCCCCCGTCATGCGGCCCATTGCTAAAAAAGTTTGGAGACCACTGTACTGGACTGACCGCAGCAAAATCCACTGTTTAAACTGCAACATCCCCTTTGACACGGTTTAAATACAACATCCATGCTGACACTGTTTACATTGCAACATCAGTGCTGACACTGTTTACATTGCAACATCAGTGCTGACACTGTTTAAACTACAACATCCATGCTGACACTGTTTAAACTACAACCTCTACGCTGGCACTGTTCACACTACAACCTCCACGCTGACACTCTTCACTCTGCAACATCCACGCTGACACTGTTAAAAACCTGTCCAGATTACTGTTTCTTTTCAAGACGCTGATTTGGTCCATTTAACTGACAACCCTTCCAATTGCAGATATTAAGCAAAACATTTCACAAAAGTGTTGTCGTGTTTGTCGAGCTGTCGTTGAGTTGACATTTTCTGACTTGTCCTCATTCTCGTGTCACCTCCTGAACTTGCTGTGCAACTGTCGTCTAAAACAAAAAATAAACAACATTAACAGCTACAGGCTCCTGCCGATGTCCCTTCTCACCGCTGTGTTTAGCGGGATGCCACAAACATGAGTGTGCGGACGCCCCTGGTGGCCAGAGACACACGTTCATTTTGTTCCATTCCAAGAAAGATTAAAAACACAACTGGATTGTTAGCCAGCCGAGGACTCGGCGGCTTCAAGTGCAGCCTCGCTTCATTAAATCAGCTCATTAAAAAAAATGAAAAAATAAAGAAGTGCCGGCATGGCGTTTTTGAAGAGAAAATGACAAACAACCTGAAAAGGTTTTTTTGGGGAGGTTATTGAACTGCCGTCGCCAAGGACAGAGCGGGAGAGTGTGCTGGTGCGATACCCAGCGTGACGCCTGCCTCTGTGAAGAAATTGGTTCAAGGATGCAACAGCATTAATAAATGATGCCGCAAACACAAACACACACACACACACACACACACACGCACACAAAATTGAGAAGAAAATCCAGCCGTTACTTGGCAAAGATGTTGGCAAACAGCAGGAAGCCGTCCCTGGAAACACCAGGCGCACAAAGTTTGGAACTCGACCACCAATTTGGTATTCATTTTTTTTTCCGGCGCTCAACAAATTCAACTCTGTTTCCATAAACAATCAGTGAAAGTTTCACACAGGAAGTGAGTTAATTTTTGTGACAAATTAGCATTTACACACGAAGTCTGTGATCAGCCGCAGGTTGTCGAGTGACATTGCGCCGAGAGTTGTTTTTTTTGTTTTTTTTCGCAACACTGTAACCCTTTTCTGTTTGTCGTGGCGGAGGTGCAATGCAAAAACCACGGCATCTAGTGGCGATGAAATATATAGATATAGACGCAGACACTTATATACATCTTTAAATGAATTCAATTTGTCACGCAGTCCTTCTGTTGTGATTCTTCAGGGAATCGTAGCAGAAGTAGGTGTCTTAGTGTTCAGGGATGAAGAAGTTTTTTGTGGACGCTGCAAACAGACTCGCTAGCGTCACCATCAACAACACGACGCCTGATGCCAGAGCAACGTGTTGCTGCGCATCACCTTCGGATTTAGCTATTTATTTTTATTTTTTATTTCACCTTTTCCCTGCAGGGTTCCGCTCCCCCGAAGTCGCCCCCTGCAGGGTTCCAGCCGCCTTAACAGGAACTGGAAATTACAGCGACGACAGACCACATTAGCAGGGGAACAAGGAGAACAGGAGCTTTAACAAGGAGCTGCTGACATATTTAGAACCTGTGCGTGTGTGTGTGTGTGTATACGTGTGTGTGTGTGTGTGTGTGTGTGTGTGTATGTGTGCAGCACCATTGGCCAGGCTGGTTGTCATTACTTATTGATAGTGGCTCTGTTTAAAATGCAGCATCACAGCAGTAGGTGGCACAATACTGTCATAAACAAACGCACATGCACACACGCTGAATGCATTTGTTGGTTTCCAGGGCTCCTCCTATCTTGCTCATCCACTTCCTGTTCCATGGCCTCTGTCTTTTCCTCAACAGTGGCTGTGCAGAGATCGAGGCCTCACCCAGCTGGAAGACCTGAGGCCTGGAGGTCAGGATCAGGTCCTGGACCAGGTCTGGAGCAGGTCAGGATCAGGTCAGAACCAGGTCAGGACCAGGTCCTGGACCAGGTCAGAACCAGGTCAGGACCAGGTCAGGATCAGGTCAGGATCAGGTCAGGATCAGGTCCTGGACCAGGTCAGAACCAGGTCAGGATCATGTCTGGATCAGGTCTTGGACAAGGTCAGGATCATGTCTGGATCAGCTAGAATGAGGTATGAAACTAGGTCTAGACCAGGTCTGGATTAATTAAGCCTCACACTATCTTCACTGATGGAGAAAAAATCTGATCGGATTGATTTCAAAGTCAAATAATCCAATATGTGTTTTCTGTGAGCTTCTTTCAAGACAGAGGTTTGAGGTGACGGGTCAGAAGGGAAACCGCACCACCATCCCTCCACCCCCCACCCCACCCTCCCCAAAAAGTCCACCTTCCCACCTGCGATCTGCTCGATGAACAGCGTCATTTCTGATTCAAATCTCGACTCTACATATTCTGGACGTGGATGCCGCTGACCCGCGGCGGCCGCGTCCTCCTTCCCCCCCGGGTGACGATGCAGCGATGACGACGCTGACCCCTCCCCCCGCCTGCGCCATCCAGATGGCTGCTTGTTTTTACATTACTTTCCCCACAGGCGAGACTCTGATTCGCCGACTAATCCTCTGCTTGGCATGGCAGGCAGGACGGCTACCTGCCTCGCCGCTGCACTCGGCCGGCGCCAGCATGGGCCGAGCGGGCGGGCGGGCGTGCTCGCCTGTGTGCGTGTGTGTGGAAGGTGTTTGCGTTTGTCCACGTGTGTGCTTGTGTGTGTGTGTGTGTGTGTGTGTGTGTCACCGTGCAAGGCTGCATTTCATCTCAGGGCTTAAAGCTGCTCATCCCAGAATGGCAAGAGCCGCCGTGTTATTTAGAATTACAGCGTGCACGCACGCGCGCGCGCGCACACACGCATACACGCCCAGCTTGTGTGCACAGGAAGCTGCTGCCGCTGTTCCAGAAGTTTCCAGAAGGATCAGCAGCAGCTCCGTCCCTCCGCAACGACAGCAACAACAACAAAAAAAATCTGAAAACAACTGAAGGATCAAAGAATAAGGGATGAAAAAACAAGGAGGATCTAAAAAGGGGCGGGGCCAAGACTTGGTTGGGTGGCGTGTATCAGGTCCCCTTGTGACTCAGGGATGACGACTAGAGACGTTTTAGCGGCAGAAGAAGAAGTGGAGGAACTCCCGTCGTCTCTGACTGGACAGACAACTGGCGGTTACTGGAGCCCCAGCAAATAACGGATTCTGATTGCTGGGAGGGCGGAGTCAACGTGGTGGACTCGAGCAAGCAAAAAGCATGGCCCTAAGGCCCTCAGGAACGTCTGCAACATCGGCGACGACTCCCAGTTTCTTTCTCCCTACACAGAATTTTTTTTTGTTTGAGAATTTTTTTTATTTTTTTTTTTTAAATAAATGAATTCATTAATGTATCAATAAATGTTCAACTTTGTTGTGACTCACTTTTCACTGCAGCTGGTACAGTTGCGTAGTCGAGTGCAACGCAAACCTCTCGGCTGCGTTTGTGTTTGCGTGTGGGTCATCTTTGGAGTCGTGTCGCAGCGACACACTGTCCCCCACACACCTGGCATGCACACTACAGCGTTTAAAAAACTTTCTTTGTTTTTCCTGGGTCGTACCGGACTTGTGCACTGAACAAACGCACGTGAAACGCACAAATGCTTTGTTTTCCCGTGTGGTCGTCCGCAGTGACGGTCGCCTCTCAAGTGCTTCCTGACAGAGCTCATCAAGACGCAGCGAGACGTTCAACGCTGTCGTCAGCCATCAGTCAAAGACGCCCGCTCGGGTTTTATTGATGTGTCACTGCTGCTGCTGCTCCTTCTGACACACACACACACACACACACACCTGTGCTGGTGCCATTCCATAGAGTGTCGACCGTGTGCGAGTGTGTGTAAGGTGAGCGTTGATTATAAATCAGGTGCTCTAATTGGCCAGGAGCTATAAACTCAGCAGGAGGTCCCGCCTCTGGCCGCTGCTAATTGGCCACCTGCTGCGCGGCTCCGCGCCCTATTTGTGCAGAGTGGCCGTCGCGTCAACAGGTTGTGCCTGTGATTGTGTTGTCGTTATGTGTGTGTGTGTGCGTTGTTTTTTTTTGCCACTATTATTGCTTTTCACGACACTCACGCGTGCTACTTTAGTGCGTATTAAAGGTTAATTACGACACATTTCACGCCGCGCGGTTCCTTTACTCGCCCTCGTTTGGCGTCGGGAGACAGCGTGAACTTCACTCAGTGCTCAGTGAAAACGGCCCGGTGTGTGTTTTCCACGTGCGCGTGAAGACGAGGGGAAGAGAAGGAGGACGGCCTCTAAATGTCAGAGCCCACCGGGACCTTTCAGAAACGCGACGCCACGGCGGCCGTCATTGGACGGAGGAAAGCGGAAGAAGACGAAACAATCAGCTGAGCAGGATCAGGTCCCAGCGAAAGAGATTTGGCGCTTTGAAAGTTAGAAATTACAACACGTCAAAAGACTTATTGTCTTAACTAATTCAGACTGGGTCACTTTGTTAGAATTAACAGTTTTATTACACGTGGAAAGCAGAGGAAGACGATAAGTTAGGGCGGCGTTAAGAAGGGCGCTCTAACAGTGGCTGTCCAATCAGGAGCGGAGGGGAAGTCATGTGAGTCTACAGCTGACTGGCGGGGGGGGGGGGACTGATCAGGCTTGACGACGTGACCCTGTTGGAACTCAGGCTACGCTCGATTCCATGTCGTCCTTGTCTCGGCCATTTCAAGCTGGAAACCTGGTGTGGTTTTTGAAATTATTTTTCAAAGAAAATTAATTACTTTGTTGGATTTGTTGTCGTAGAAATGATTCAAAACATTAGTTTGATTTAATTTTAACCAATTAAAGTTTTAATTTAATTCTATTTTTGAATTATAAATAGTAATAGTTAAATGTATTTTGAAACAATATTGAATTCATTTTCTATTTATGTACTTTTTTTTATTTAATTGCTTCATAAATATACATGTATTTCCAATTCATATTTGGATAATATGACATAATTAAAAAAAAAAATATTCATTTTTAAATTGTTTTATTTTAAGATACATAAACAAGATTCTATATACATTCCATACTTAGGAACAAGGAAAAAAGTACAAAAA